>NC_054826.1:88526292-88855067 GCF_018345385.1 Vulpes lagopus
TGAATGAACTCACAAGGTTTCTTCCCCATTTGAGTTTGTTCATGGTTAATATGAAGAAACAACTTCCCATATGTATTGAGGTCAACAGACTTCTTAAATAGTTTAACTTATTAATAATGAATTCTGAAATACATTTCAAATTCATACCATACGAATCACACCTACAGGGTATTTTTATGGAAGGAACTGTGTCTGTACTGAAATTAAAAATGCTTCCTAATACATTACCTCTGTATATAGTCAGTGTTTTGCTGTTGATAAATGGACCTTGCCAGAAACATCTGTCCTGGGTTTCTTGATTCTGTTGATTCTGTTCTAGTTGCATCTAGTTGCATCAACTTTGCAGACTTCTAGAAATGAGAAAACCAACCATAAGCCATGAACCATATCATAATTATGATGAAATTACACTTAAAACAAGTGCCCTTTTACATCACTGACTTTGTCTTGTGAAATAAGAGTGATCCAAATAGTCATGTGCCCCATCCTTGTCAAAACTTGACAAGGTGGAAAAGGAAGATAGAAACGTAGAATACACACAGCTACACTTGGCAATTTAGAAATATATACTTTAAAATTTAATATATACATTAGAAATAAATATAAAGCACAGTGAAGAAAGGAAAGCAGACTTTGAAAAAAAGAATGACTCATCTGGGAAGGGGAAATGCAGAGTACTAGAGAGGCCATGACGATTAGTAGAGAAGAATGCCCTAAAGAAATAGAGGAATGATTTGCTATTTTAAAGGATTAGATTTTACATAATTTTTCTCACATACTTATATTTGTACAGCTAAATTCTCTTTATGCTGTACATGTTTCCAGGTTCATTCTCCTCCTTTTAAAATTCTCTTTTGTTGTACATTAATTTAGTATACTGTTAATACCAAATTAAGTTTCTGAAGGTGATTTTTTGGGCTTGTAAATAGAGTCCTCTAAATGTAACTTCTAATTTTTCCTCTGCTACTGTTAACAAAAAATACAAATGTCTACCAAGAAATGTAAAACCAAAAAAATGAGAAAGCTACCTGAAAGATGAACAAAGCCATCAGTTGTTTTTAGTTGTGGCATATTCAAGCTTCTTTTGTCAGATATTCTACCACCAGATGCTAATTTTTCCCCATTTTAAACTTGCTTTGCAATAGTATTAAGAATTTATTTTCTTTTATTCCCACATTGCTACCTTTCTTGTTTGTATTTAGATTTATGACCACAGAAGCCTCAACCTAAAACATTCAATTGATATATTTATTTACCCTAAGAATTCTCAGCTATCCTTCATGTTACCTTTATGCTCAGAAAAATGTAACAATGATGACTGTTTAAGAACCTATCCAAAGCCCATTGTCTCCAAGCACAATTAGAGCAAACACTGCAGTTATAATCCAGGCAGGGGCAGGGACAACAAAAAACTTTTTCCCATTTTCAAAACTATATATATATATATATACATTAGGTATTTAACTAGTTCATAATAAAGGTCTTCTTTCTAGAATTCCAGACTATTAATTTGCCAAAAATCATTCAAGTTCAACCAAGACTTTTCACTCAGTTGGCTTACATTCCCATTTTGGACTTGCTCACAAGTTCATTCTTTGGGAAAATGACACTGTCTCATAATAAGCCTTCATAAACATCACTACCATTTCAAGTCCTACTTACGTTGAAATTTAAAATTAATCACATTGTATATACACATCATTCTATCACAATGTTGGATAACATCCCTTGAAACATAAACACATCCTATTAACTGCTGAAATTTAAAAACTTAAAATAATCTTTTTTCTTTTTCCAACTAGACCTATGGTATCTCAAGCATTTATATCTCATTTCCTCTGAATACATCTGAGTGGATATGAAAGTAATGGTCCTTAACAAGTGGTATGCTTTTCCAAAACAAAGTTCAGGTTTTATACAAATCTGTAGTTATGAACAAGAATCCACAGGTTTAAAACGCAACATGTGCATTTAGAAATTAATTCCTTATAGTATTTTCTGAATGAATGAATATAAAGGCTCTCTTACTCATCAAAAGACAGTTTTTTGTTTGTTTGTTTTTTAAAGATTTTTATTTATTCATGAGAGACACAGAGAAAGGGGCAGAGACACAGGCAGAGGGAGAAGCAGGCTCCCTGCAGGGAACCCAACGTGGGACTCCATCCCAGGACCCTGGGATCACGACCGGAGGTGAAGGCAGATGCTCAACCACTGAGCCACCCAGGTGCCCACCCCCACCCCCCCGCCATCCAGTTTTATTTTTATTTTTTTTATTTTTTTATTTAAAAAAAAAATTTTTTTAATTTTTATTTATGATAGTCACAGAGAGAGAGAGAGAGGCAGAGACACAGGCAGAGGGAGAAGCAGGCTCCATGAACCGGGAGCCCCATGTGGGATTCGATCCCGGGTCCCCAGGATCGCGCCCTGGGCCAAAGGCAGGCGCCAAACTGCTGCGCCACCCAGGGATCCCCCCATCCAGTTTTAGATATGCCACGTTTGGTCCCAAGATGCTCCTGTCATTGTGTTACTACCATCTGTAGTTTTTGGTGTCCACACATTTGTTTTTTTTTTTTTAATTTTTATTTATTTATGATAGTCAGAGAGAGAGAGAGAGAGAGAGAGAAAGAGAGAGAGAGAGAGAGAGAGAGGCAGAGACATAGGCAGAGGGAGAAGCAGGCTCCATGCACCGGGAGCCCAACGTGGGATTCGATCCCGGGTCTCCAGGATCGCGCCCTGGGCCAAAGGCTGGCGCCAAACCGCTGCGCCACCCAGGGATCCCTACACATTTGTATACGAATTGTACCAGTCAGTTAATGATGCAAGGTCTAAACAGCAGTCTAAGAGGAGTAGGACCTGAGTCAAAGGCAGATGCTCAACCACTGAGTCACACAGTCATCCCAAGAGGCAGTTAATGAATTAAGTAATGATCCAATATCTATTATATGTTCTATAATAAGATATGCTCTCTTTGAAGAAATTATAATTCAGACAATAGCTTCATTCAACATCCGTACACTACCAGGAATCAGATTCTGTAGTAGATAATGTAAAACAAAGCAAGGAAGGAACATTTTACAAAACCTGTGGCAAGCTGAGCTTAAACTTTAAAATGTGCTTTAAAATAATGATAATGATGGGCAGCCCCGGTAGCCCAGCGGGGTAGCCCGGTAGCCCCTGCCTTCGGCAGGGGTGTGATCCTGAAGACCTGGGATCGAGTCCCACGTCAGGCTCCCTGCACGGAGCCTGCTTCATCCTCTGCCTCTCTCTCTCTCTCTCTCTCTCTCTGTCATGAATAAATAATTTTTTAAATGATAATGATACTAACAACAGGAAAGGTTAACAGGAAAAGTAACCAGTATGAGCCGAGCCCTGTTCCATGTACTTTTCACGTATTAATTCTCAAGAATCCCCAAGTATGTTAGAAATGAAATGTGGACTTATATGGCAGGAAAGCATATCTGTGGGTAATACTTAGGAAGAAGGATTCAATAGGACGTTAGCACCAGTTCTGTGCCACAGAAATGAGATGTAGTCATATTTAAGGGTCAGTGAGGCACCTGGGTGGCTTGGTTAAATGGTTGACTGTTGGTTTCAGCTCAGGTTGTGATCTCAGAGTTGTGAGATCGAGTTTTAATGCCCAGCATGGAATCTGCCTGAGATTTTCTCTCTTCCTCTGATCCTCCTCACACACATGTGCACTTGCTCTAAGTAAATAAAATATTTTTTAAAAGATAAAAAATGGGTGACGGGCACTGAGGGGGACACTTGTCAGGATGAGCACTGGGTGTTATTCTGTATGTTGGTAAATTGAACACCAATAAAAAATAAATTTATAAAATAAAAAAATAAAAATAAAAAGATAAAAAATTGAGTTGTTAAATGAGAAAAACATAAATTTACTATATTACATATTGAGTAAAATATAATTCCAGATACGAACATGATAAATTAGATGCTTTGGGGGACAAAGTCTAATTGCATTTAGGAATTAGAACAATCAACAGTAAAACAGTAATGTCAAAGTGTTGTGGGTAGTATCAGTGCAAAGTAAGAATATAAAAGGAATTTTTTAAAGTTTACAAAAATCTAATAATGCTCTAACATTAGTAAGAAAGGAAGACAGAAAAATAAAATGATAGTATGACTCTCAGTTACAAGAAAAGAAGACCCTGTAGGTTGTCTTTTAGTTTTGTTGACTGTATCATTTGCTGTGCAAAAGCTTCTTATCTTGATTAAGTCCCAATAGTTCATTTTGCTTTTGTTTCTTTTGCCTTCGTGGATGTATCTTGCAAGAAGTTACTGTGGCCAAGTTCAAAAAGGGTGTTGCCTGTGTTCTCCTCTAGGATTTTGATGGACTCTTGTCTCACGTTTAGATCTTTCATCCATTTTGAGTTTATCTTTGTGTCTGGTGCAAGAGAGTGGTCTAGTTTCATTCTTCTGCATGTGGATGTCCAATTTCCCCAGCACCATTTATTGAAGAGACTGTCTTTCTTCCAGTGGATAGTCTTTCCTGCTTTGTCGAATATGAGTTGACAAAAAAGTTCAGGGTCCACTTCTGGATTCTCTATTCTGTTCCATTGATCTATGTGTCTGTTTTTGTGCCAGTACCACACTGTCTTGATGACCACAGCTTTGTAGTACAACCTGAAATCTGGCATTGTGATGCCCCCAGCTACGGTTTTCTTTTTTAAAATTCCCCTGGCTATTCGGGGTCTTTTCTGATTCCGCACAAATCTTAAAATAATTTGTTCTAACTCTCTGAAGAAAGTCCATGGTATTTTGATAGGGATTGCATTAAACGTGTAAATTGCCCTGGGTAACATTGACATTTTCACAATATTAATTCTGCCAATCCATGAGCATGGAATATTTTTCCATCTCTTTGTGTCTTCCTCAATTTCTTTCAGAAGTGTTCTATAGTTTTTAGGGTATAGATCCTTTACCTCTTTGGTTAGGTTTATTCCTAGGTATCTTATGCTTTTGGGTGCAATTGTAAATGGGATTGACTCCTTAATTTCTCTTTCTTTAGTCTCATTGTTAGTGTATAGAAATGCCACTGATTTCTGGGCATTGATTTTGTATCCTGCCACGCTACCAAATTGCTGTATGAGTTCTAGCAATCTTGGGGTGGAGGCTTTTGGGTTTTCTATGTAGAGTATCATGTCATCGGCGAAGCGGGAGAGTTTGACTTCTTCTTTGCCAATTTGAATGCCTTTAATGTCTTTTTGTTGTCTGATTGCTGAGGCTAGGACTTCCAATACTATGTTGAAAAGCAGTGGTGAGAGTGGACATCCCTGTCTTGTTCCTGATCTTAGGGGAAAGGCTCCCAGTGCTTCCCCATTGAGAATGACATTTGCTGTGGGCTTTTCGTACATGGCTTTTAAGATGTTGAGGAATGTGCTCTCTATCCCTACACTCTGAAGAGTTTTGATCAGGAATGGATGCTGTATTTTGTCAAATGCTTTCTCTGCATCTAATGAGAGGATCATATGGTTCTTGGTTTTTCTCTTGCTGATATGATGAATCACATTGTTTTACAAGCGTTGAACCAGACTTGTGTCCCAGGGATAAATCCTACTTGGTCATGGTGAATAATTTTCTTAATGTACTGTTGGATCCTATTGGCTAGTATCTTCTTGAGAATTTTTGCATCCATGTTCTTTGCAAATGACGTATCAGATAAAGGGCTAGTTTCCAAGATCTATAAAGAACTTATTAAACTCAACGCCAAAGAAACAAACAATCCAATCATGAAATGGGCAAAAGACATGAACAGAAATCTCCAAGAGGAAGACATAGACATGCCAACATGCACATGATAAAATGCTCTGCAACACTTGCCATCAGGAAAATACAAATCAAAACCACAATGAGATACCACCTCACACCAGTGAGAATGGGGAAAATTGACAAGGCAGGAAACCACAAATGTTGGAGAGGATGTGGAGAAAAGGGAACCCTCTTACACTGTTGGTGGGAATGTGAACTGGTGCAGCCACTCTGGAAAACTGTGTGGAGGTTCCTCAAAGAGTTAAAAATAGACCTGCCCTACGACCCAGCAATTGCACTGTTGGGGATTTACCCCAAAGATACAGATGCAATGAAACGCCGGGACAGCTGCACCCCGATGTTCCTAGCAGCAATGTCCACAATAGCCAAACTGTGGAAGGAGCATCGGTGTCCATCAAAAGATGAATGGATAAAGAAGATGTGGTTTATGTATAAAATGGAATATTCCTCAGCCATCAGAAATGACAAATACCCACCATTTGCTTCAACATGGATGGAACTGGAGGGTATTATGCTGAGTGAAGTAAGTCAATCGGAGAAGGACAAACAGTGTATGTTCTCATTCATTTGGGGAATATAAATAATAGTGAAAGGGAACATAAGGGAAGGGAGAAGAAATGTGTGGGAAATATCAGAAAGGGAGACAGAACATAAAGACTCCTGACTCTGGGAAATGAACTAGGGATGGTGGAAGGGGAGGAGGGCGGGGGGGTGGGGGTGAATGGGTGACGGGCACTGTGAGGGGCACTTGACGGGATGAGCACTGGGTGTTATTCTGTATGTTGGCAAATTGAACACCAATAAAAAATAAATTTATTAAAAAAAACAAAAAAATTAAAAAAATTTAAAAAATAAAAAGAAAAGAAGACTCATAGAAGGTAACAAATGAAACAATAAATTTATGATTTGTGAGTGCTAATTTTGATATTACTGCTTGCTACATACACTCTGATGGGATCAGGATATCCTGTATATTCTGTATGTAACAGGTATAACACTGAATGTTAAGTAGAGAAACAATGCTGAAAATTTAAATATGTAGTTATCAGAATAAATGAAAACCTATTATCTTAGATATAGCAAGGTATTATTGTAATTTCAAGATCTGATTTGACAATTTGTATTTTAACAGGCAAATTTAGTCTGTTTCCATTTATGGGGATTACTGAAATATATCAAGTCATCTCTTACATTTCACTTGGTACTTTATATTTGTCAGTTTTACTATCAATTCTATTGTACTTTTCTTCCTTCCTTTTGAAATAACTTCATATCTTTCCCATTTGCTCTTATTTTAGGAATCATGCATACCTGTTTCTCAGTTTTAGATGGCTTTTATATCATACCATGAATTTTTAACTTAAAATCGGAAATAATTCAGTGTCTTAAACCTCTTTTTCTGAATAGCAGAAGTATCAAACTCAATTTGATCACCTCTCACCTCATTTATATGCAGTTATTGCTTTGTGTCTCATGGGTTTTTTTTAGCCCTACATACTAGGTATCATAATCATTTTATACATCTATTGTTTCAGATTTAAATGTAAGTTTTTTCATTTCTTATCACTTACTGCTCCTTCTCTCATCTCAAGCACTCTCTGGGATTTCATTTTTCTCTTTTCTTGTAGTATCTCCATTAGAATTTTACAATGAAATTATACAATAAAAGGTATGGATTCTATAATTTATATCATTATCAACCCAAATTTTATCATACAGTCTGACAAGACCTCTCCCACTGATTAACCCTTGGTAGGCTCCTCTGAACCCTATTCTCAACCAGGCCTTGATGAAGCCTTCTAGGTCTGTCCAGGCTGAGCTCAGTTTTAGCAGGAATCCATTTAAGTCAGTCTAGTGATAATCCCCTCACCCTTGATATCTGATCAGGTTCCTTACACCCCACCCCTAATGTATGAGTGCCTGGTCCCTATTGTTGATATTTTTCTTAGTGATCTTCTATCCAGTGATGCCCCCATCTTACCCACTGGCTGTAAATCCCTGGCTGTCTTAGCAGTGTTTGGAGTTGAGCTGAGTCTTTCTGAAATGTCTTGCCTCCTATTCCAATAACTACTGAATAAAATGTGTATCTATCACTGTTAGCTGGTGTCTGGTTTTATTTTCAATGAAACAGCATGAGCTCAATAATTTCTGGAAGAGAAATAGGAGCAGAGAGATAAACTGTCTGTGACACAGGCTTAGATGGGGAGCCAAAAGCTGAATATGGAGCACAGACACTGAGGAAATTCTCCTGACATGATACAGCCAAAACCTAGGAACAGTGCCAAACATAGCCACACATAAGTAACTGTAGTCTCAGGAAAAAATAAAGGATGAAACATCAAACCACGCATTTAGGAAACTGAGCAAACAACAAGAAAAGTACCTAGGACATCCCCTAAAATAAATCAAAGGTAAACAATGAAATATCAGAGTTGAATCGCCAAAAACCAGAGATGAAAAGAAAATTTTGAAGGTAACAAGAAAAAATAGAATATTAAACACAGAAGAACAAAGATTTAAAAATCAGAAAAGTAAGTAGGTATGTAAGCCAGAAAACACTGAGGTAAATCAAGGATGGACAGAAAAAAGAGTGTCAATTCAGATTTCTGTAACAGGAGAAAATATGTTGCACAAATGAAGACCTGTGGGCAGAAAGAGCTGCTACTTTGTGGGGTTGTTTTTTAAGATTTTATTTACTTATTCATAGAGACACAGAGAGAGAGAGGCAGAGACACAGGCAGAGGGAGAAGCAGGCTCCATGCAGGGAGCCCAACGTGGGACTCGATCCCGGGTCTCCAGGATCACGCCCTGGGCTGCAGGCAGCACTAAACCACTGCACCACCAGGGCTGCCCTACTTTGTGGGGTTTGATGTAAAATATCACAGAAAGGGAGAGAGGAACAGAGGTATATTGTTAAAACATTGCACAGCTGCATATTAAATAGTACAACATCATTTGAAATCAGACTGTGATAAACTGAAGATATTGTAGGCCATAAGGCAACCATATAAGTGGCTAAAATATTCCCTTTAAAAAGTAGAGGTTTTCACATTAGTTTAAAAAAGACCCAACTATGTGCTATCTATAGGAAATCCATTATAAATATAAGTAGGTTAAAAATAAAGAGATGGAAGAAGATATATCATGTAAACATTATAAGAAAGCTAAAGGTACTGGGACACCTGGGTGGCTCAGCGGTTGAGTGTCTGCCTTCGACTCAGGGTATGATCCTGGGTCTGGGGATCAAGTCCCACACATCAGGCTCCCCATGAGGAGCCTGCTTCTCTCTTTGTCTCTGCCTTCCTCTGTGTGTCTCTCATGAATAAATAAATAAAATCTTTAGAAAGCAAGCAAGCAAGCTAGCTAGTTACAGGTACTATATACGTTTTTTCTTTTTTTTGCCTCTAGTACTTCTGACTACACTGCGGGTTCCTGTAACTATTTATCCTACCTCCAGATTTGATAATTCACTAGAACAGCTCACAGAACTTAGAAAAACAATTTACTTATATAGTTTGCTCTAAAGGATTCAACTCTGGAGTAGCCAAACAGAAGAGGCATATGAGTAAGGTTTGGGGATGTGTGTGGTATGTGGAATTGCCATACCATCTCTGGGGCACACCACTCGAAGCTCCCCAAACTCTGTTGCTTAGAGGCTCTTATAGAGGTTTCATTACCTAGGCTTGATTAAATCACTGGCCTCTGGTGATGGCAACCCCCAATGCTGAAGTGATCTAGTGTCATGTCAGTACAAAAGACACTCTTCACACCAGAAACTCCAAGGGTCTTAGGAGCTGTGTAAGTGGAATTGTGGGCAAAGATGAAAGATTTGTTTTTTCTTTGCTTTATTATACTCTCATTACTAAAAACTACAATGGACCCCTATTTTTTTTTAATGAAATTTAGATTTTTCAGAATGGCCTAGAACTGTAAGAACAAGTTTATGCCGATTCCTCCGACCTTATTTCAAACTTGCTCACTGTTCTTGTAGAAATACACTAGCCATCTTGCTACTGATTGAACTGATTAAGTGTGCACCTGCCCGGGGCATTCCTGCGTGTCTGAGGAATGCTCTTCTTATAGATCTTTGCTATCAATATTTTTCATATAATTTAGCACCTTTTCAAATACAATTCTGAAGAGGCTATCCTTGGCTGAAACGGTCCACTTATTCTCAATATCCTCTATCACATCATCTTATTTTCTTGTCTTTAAAATCCTTCATAGCATTCAGCATGATTTGAAATTATACAATTAATTTATTTGCATCCTTGTTTATTGTCTACTTCTTCCTCTGTGGTCCTTACGTCTATACCTCCCTCCTGAATCTAAGCTCCACAAAAGCAAAATCCTTGGCTTTCTTGTTCATTGAGGTATCCTGAGCTTTTAGGAGGGCATCAGTTAAATATTAATTATAAGTATAAACTTCCTGACTGCCTATTTTAGCAAGGCATGTATTTGTACACATGCCTTGCAAATATACACATATATGTACTGTGTATTTGTATATTGCCTCGTCTGATGCTCACAAATACTGTGACAAAGGCATTATCTAAATTTATAGTGAGGAAACAGAGGCTCATAGAGGTTAAGTGATTTGCTAAGCTAATAAATGGCTTAGCTAGGATTTGCAGAGTGGCTGTATTAATATCAAAGTAGGGTTCAGAACAAAAAGTTCTACCAGCAATAGAGACATCATCATAAAGGAGTAAACTCATCAAGAGGACATAAAGATTCTAATACTTATACACTTAAAAATTCTTTAAATTGATAAAGCAAAAACCAATAGGAATGAAAGGAGAAATAAATACAAAGTTATACCTGGAGACTTCAATGCTGCCTTTCATTGTATCACTGACAAAGCTTTTGAGCATTGTATCCCCAACCCCATTTTTCCATTAACCCTGTCATTTTCAGTACACTAATTTATAGGGAGCAGCAGATTTTTTTTTGTAGGAATACACACATCATTTTATAAAAGAATAATGTATTCATATACCTTCTTTCCTCTCAATTTGTTTTTAGCCTCTTCTTAAATACATAGATACACAGCCTTTCTGTGTTGCCCAGATTTATAACTGGTACAATCTTTTCTGTCATCTAGCTCCCACACTTGCTTTAAAATTAATTCTTTGGGGGCACCAAGGTGGACTCTTGGTTTCAGCTTGGGTCATGATCTCAGGATTGCGAGATCAAGCCCCCCATCAGGCTCCATGCTCAGCATCTGCTTGCTTTTCTCTCCCTCTCCCTCTGCCTCTCCCCACCATGCTTGCTCGCTCTCTTTCTCAAATAAATCTTTAAAAAACATTATAAAATAAAATTGGACTTCAGTTAAATTCAGAGCCCACCACCAGTCTTCTAACCATGCTTTTTTATGTCATTCCTTGGTTACCTGATATTCACTACTCTAATAGAGACTTCTAGGCACAAAGATCCTACAGTTCTTGTCTATTCAAAAAATATTTGCTGTCTTTGTTAAAAAATATCTTAACTGGGCATAATATTCTCAATGTGACACCTTGAGGATTTTGTAGAAACTGCTTCACTGACTCTTAGCTATAGATTTTACTATGGAAAAGTATGAGGCTAGTTAGGACTTCCTCTTATATTGGCTGGTTGTCAAAATGACTTTGTTTTGAAACCTAGTCCCTTTATTAGAATATATACTAATGTTGATGAGGATTGGCTATTTTAGGGATATGTAGACTCAATTATACAACTCTTCCCCAAAAAAAAGCATTACTGAAATATTTTAAATACTTGTTCTATTTCTTTTCCTTTCTATTTTGGAGAATGAATTGTATGTATGTATTTATGTCAACTCTTTTTTTAATGTAATCTTCAAAATTGATTTCATTTTCTTCTTGCTTATATTTCTCATGTCTTTCTGTACAGAATTTTGAAAGTACCTATTCTTCCTTGGGATTCCTCTAATTTGCTTTCCTTACTGTGATTTTATTTTCTGTTCCAATTCTTGTCTGAGTATGACACCCCACAATTATTATCAAAGAGATAATTAGTTAATTAATAATTCAATTAGTTCACCCTTTTGAAATTCATGGTTTAATATTTGGTCACATTAATTATCTACTTTATTACTGCTTTGATCAGATGACAATTCAATCACCAACTAGCTTTCTTCCCAATTTTTTTCACCCCTTTTTTCTTGGAACAGTTTTGTATGCATTTTGTGCTGGTTCCTTTTCAATTACTCAGACTGAAAGGATGTCAGCTTTTTAAGGAACAGCACACTGCAAAAGGTTTATCTGGAAGAGGGAATAGAGTCATAGAGTCTTAGGCTAATATGGTAATTCATTATGAACAAATGTTTTGCATATGTACTGGACTCAGTCTATAAATCAATCAAAATGTGCCTTTCTTCCTAGCCAGAGTAGCCTTAGCAATGGCTGGCTCTTTTGGTCATCACAGTCAGGTCGCTGGGGTTGGCACTTCTGCAGCTCCAAAGAAAGGAACACAAGCGCTGAGCTGACTTCCCAAAAACTACAAGCCCAAGAGGCTGAACTGGGCCCATGGAGGGTCTGACTTCCCTAGCATGTGCGGAGAGGAACAGTCTGATGCAATCCAGAAAAGAAAGGTAGACTCTATGAACCAGTTTCATCTAATGAGACAGAAACATGAAGATAAAAGATGTAGAGGGAGGGGCAAGATGGCAGAAGTGTAGGGTCCCCAAATCACCTGTCCCCACCAAATTACCTGGATAACCTTCAAATCATCCTGAAAACCAATGAATTCGGCCTGAGGGACCAGCTGGAATGCTCCAGTGAGAAGAGTTCGCGCGTCTATCAAGGTAGGAAGACGGGGAAAAAGAAATAAAGAAACAAAAGGCCTCCAAGGGGGAGGGGCCCGCGAGGAGCCGGGCTGAGGCCGGGGCGAGTGTCCCCAGGACAGGAGAGCCCCGTCCCGGAGAAGCAGGAGCTGCACCAACCTTCCTGGGCGGAAAGAGGCCCGCAGGGAGTTAGAGCAGGACCCAGGAGGGCGGGGATGCCCTCGGGCTCCCGGGGACACTAACAGGCACCTGCGCCCCGGGAGAGTGCGCCAAGCTCCCTAAGGGCTGCAGCGCGCACGGCGGGACCCGGAGCAGCTCGGAGGGGCTCGGGCGGCGGCTCCGCGGAGGGGGCTGCGGGGCTGGAGCGCGAATACAACAGTGCAGGGGCTGGAGCGCGAATACAACAGTGCAGGCCCCGGAGCACAGGGCGCCGGGACACAGCCCAGGATCCGGCCTCCCCCGGGACAGGCAGAGGCCGGGAGGGCCCAGGACAGCGAGGACGCTCCTGCCCCAGCTGAGCAGATCAGCGACCCCGCCCCGGAGCCTCCAGGCCCTGCAGATGGAGAGCCGCGGAGTTACTGCGGGAGCTGACTCCAGGGCTGCAGAGCTGGCCCTGCCACTGGGGCTGTTCCTCCTGGGGCCTCACGGGGTAAACAACCCCCACTGAGCCCTGCACCAGGCAGGGGCAGAGCAGCTCCCCCAAGCGCTAACACCTGAAAATCAGCACAACAGGCCCCTCGCCCAGAAGACGAGCTAGACGGACAAGTTCCAGGGGAAGTCAAGGGACTTAAAGTATACAGAATCAGAAGATACTCCCCCGTGGTTTTTTCTTTTCTTTTCTTTTTCGGTTTTTTTTTTTTTTTTTTTTTTTTTTGCTTGTTGATTTCTGTTGGCTTACCCCACCTGTATTTTCCTTTCTTTCTTTTTCTTTCACTTTTTCTTCTCTTTTTTTCTTCCCTTTTTCTTTTTGTCTTTTCTTTCCTTCTTTCTCTCCTCTCTTTTTCTCCTTTTCCCAATACAACTTGTTTTTGGCCACTCTGCACTGAGCAAAATGACTAAAAGGAAACCTCACCTCAAAAGAAAGAATCAGAAACAGTCCGCTCTCCCACAGAGTTACAAAATCTGGATTACAATTCAATGTCAGAAAGCCAATTCAGAAGCACTATTATACAGCTACTGGTGGCTCTACAAAAAATCATAAAGGACTCAAGAAACTTCATGACTGCAGAATTTAGATCTAATCAGGCAGAAATTAAAAATCAATTGAATGAGATGCAATCCAAACTAGAAGTCCTAACAACAAGGGTTAACGAGGTGGAAGAATGAGTGAGTGACATAGAAGACAAGTTGATGGCAAAGAGGGAAACTGAGTGAAAAAAAGAGACAAAAAATTAAAAGACCATGAAGAGAGATTAAGGGAAATAAACAACAGCATGAGGAAGAAAAACCTATGTTTAATTGGGGTTCCCAAGGGCGCCGAAAGGGCCAGAGGGCCAGAATATGTATTTGAACAAATCATAGCTGAAAACTTTCCTAATCTGGGAAGGGAAACAGGCATTCAGATCCAGGAAATACAGAGATTCCCCCCTAAAATCAATAAAAACCGTTCAACACCTCGACATTTAATAGTGAAGCTTGCAAATTCCAAAGATAAGGAGAAGATCCTTAAAGCAGCAAGAGAAAAAAAGTCCCTGACTTTTATGGGGAGGAGTATTAGGGTAACAGCAGACCTCTCCACAGAGACCTGGCAGGCCAGAGAGGGCTGGCAGAATATATTCAGAGGCCTAAATGAGAAGAACATGCAACCAAGAATACTTTACCCCGCAAGGCTCTCATTCAAAAGGGAAGGAGAGATAAAGAGTTTCCAAGACAGGCAGGAACTGAAAGAATATGTGACCTCCAAACCAGCTTTGCCAGAAATTCTAAGGGGGACTCTTAAAATTCCCCTTTAAGAAGAAGTTCAGTGGAACAGTCCACAAAAACAAGGACTGAATAGATATCATGATGACACTAAACTCATATCTTTCAATAGTAACTCTGAACATGAACGGGCTTAATGACCCCATCAAAAGGCGCAGGGTTTCAGACTGGATAAAAAAGCAAGACCCATCTATTTGCTGTCTACAAGAGACTCATTTTAGACAGAAGGACACCTACAGCCTGAAAATAAAAGGTTGGAGAACCATTTACCATTCAAATGGTCCTCAAAAGAAAGCAGGGGTAGCCATCCTTATATCAGATAAACTAAAATTTACCCTGAAGACTGTAGTGAGAGATGAAGAGGGACACTATATCATACTTAAAGGATCTATCCAACAAGAGGACTTAACAATCCTCAATATATACCCCGAATGTGGGAGCTGCCAAATATTTAAAACAATTAATAACCAAAGTGAGGATATACTTAGATAAAAATACACTTATACTTGGTGACTTTAATCTAGCTCTTTCTATACTAGATAGGTCTTCTAAGCACAACATCTCCAAAGAAACGAAAGCTTTAAATGATACACTGGACCACTTGGATTTCACAGATATCTACAGAACTTTACATCCAAACTCAACTGAATACACATTCTTCTCAAGTGCACATGGAACTTTCTCCAGAATAGACCACATACTGGGTCACAAATCAGGACTGAACCGATACCAAAAGATTGGGATCATCCCCTGCATATTCTAAGACCATAATGCCTTGAAATTAGAACTAAATCACAACAAGAAGTTTGGAAGGACCTCAAACACGTGGAGGTTAAGGACCATCCTGCTAAAAGATGAAAGGGTCAACCAGGAAATTAGAGAAGAATTAAAAAGATTCATGGAAACTAATGAGAATGAAGATACAACCATTCAAAATTTTTGGGATGCAGCAAAAGCAGTCCTAAGGGCGAAATACATCGCAATACAAGCATCCATTCAAAAACTAGAAAGAACTCAAATACAAAAGCTAACCTTATACATACAGGAGTTAGAGAAAAAACAGCAAAGAGATCCTACACCCAGCAGAAGAAGAGAGATAAAGATTCAAGCAGAACTCAATGAAATCGAGACAGAACTGTGGAACAGATCAACAGAACCAGGAGTTGGTTCTTTGAAAGAATTAATAAGATAGATAAACCATTAGCCAGCCTCATGTAAAAGAAGAGAGAGAAGACTCAAATTAATAAAATCATGAATGAGGGATCCCTGGGTGGCGCAGCGGTTTAGCGCCTGCCTTTGGCCCAGGGCGCGATCCTGGAGACCCGGGATCGAATCCCACATCGGGCTTCTGGTGCATGGAGCCTGCTTCTCCCTCTGCCTGTGTCTCTGCCTCTCTCTCTCTCTCTCTCTCTCTCTCTCTGTGACTATCATAAATAAATAAAAATTAAAAAAAAAATTTAAAATCATGAATGAGAAAGGAGATACCAATACCAACAACAAGGAAACACAAATGATTTTAAAAACATATTATGAACAGCTCTACGCCAATAAATTAGGCAATCTAGAAGAAATGGATGCATTCCTGGAAAGCCACATACTACCAAAACTGGAATAGGAAGAAATAGAAAATCTGAACAGGCCAATAACCAGGGAGGAAATTGAAGCAGTCATCAAAAACCTCCCAAGACACAAAAGTCCAGGGCCAGATGGCTTCCCTGGGGAATTCTATCAAACGTTTAAAGAATAAACCATACCTATTCTCCTAAATCTGTTTGGAAAGATAGAAAGAGATGGAGTACTTGCAAATTCGTTCTATGAGGCCAGCATTACCTTAATTCCAAAACCAGACAAAGACCCCACCAAAAAGGAGAATTGCAGATCAATATCCCTGATGAACATGGATGCAAAAATTCTCAACAAGATACTAGCCAATAGGATCCAAAAGTACATTAAGAAAATTATTCATCATGACCAAGTAGGATTTATTCCCGGGACACAAGGCTGGTTCAACACTCGTAAAACAATCAATGTGATTCATCATATCAGCAAGAGAAAAGTCAAGAACCATATGATCCTCTCATTAGATGCAGAGAAAGCATTTGACAAAATACAGCATCCATTCCTGATCAAAACTCTTCAGAGTGTAGGCATAGAGGGAACTTTCCTCAACATCTTAAAAGCCATCTACAGAACGCCCACAGCAAATATCATTCTCAATGGGGAAGCACTGGGAGCCTTTCCCCTAAGATCAGGAAAAGGACAGGGATGTCCACTCTCACCACTGCTTTTCAACATAGTACTGGAAGTCCTAGCCTCAGCAATCAGACAACAAAAAGACATTAAAGGCATTCAAATTGGCAAAGAAGAAGTCAAACTCTCCCTCTTCGCCGATGACATGATACTCTACATAGAAAACCCAAAAGCCTCCACCCCAAGATTGCTAGAACTCATACAGCAATTTGGTAGCATGGTAGGATACAAAATCAATGCCCAGAAATCAGTGGCATTTCTATACACTAACAATGAGACTAAAGAAAGAGAAATTAAGGAGTCAATCCCATTTACAATTGCACCCAAAAGCATAAGATACCTAGGAATAAACCTAACCAAAGAGGTAAAGGATCTATACCCTAAAAACTATAGAACACTTCTGAAAGAAATTGAGGAAGACACAAAGAGATGGAAAAATATTCCATGCTCATGGATTGGCAGAATTAATATTGTGAAAATGTCAATGTTACCCAGGGCAATTTACACGTTTAATGCAATCCCTATCAAAATACCATGGACTTTCTTCAGAGAGTTAGAACAAATTATTTTAAAATTTGTGTGGAATCAGAAAAGACCCCGAATAGCCAGGGGAATTTTATTTTATTTTTTTAATTTTTTTTATTTATTTATGATAGTCACACACACACACGCACAGAGAGAGAGAGAGAGATAGAGAGAGAGAGAGGCAGAGACATAGGCAGAGGGAGAAGCAGGCTCCTTGCACCGGGAGCCCGATGTGGGATTCGATCCTGGGTCTCCAGGATCGCACCCTGGGCCAAAGGCAGGCGCCAAACCGCTGCACCACCCAGGGATCCCGTCAGGGGATTTTTAAAAAAGAAAACCATATCTGGGGACATCACAATGCCAGATTTCAGGTTGTACTACAAAGCTGTGGTCATCAAGACAGTGTGGTACTGGCACAAATACAGACACATAGATCAATGGAACAGAATAGAGAACCCAGAAGTGGACCCTGAACTTTATGGTCAACTAATATTCATAAAAGAGGAAAGACTATCCACTGGAAGAAAGACAGTCTCTTCAATAAATGGTGCTGGGGAAATTGGACATCCACATGCAGAAGAATGAAACTAGACCACTCTCTTGCACCAGACACAAAGATAAACTCAAAATGGATGAAAGATCTAAACGTGAGACAAGAGTCCATCAAAATCCTAGAGGAGAACACAGGCAACACCCTTTTTGAACTCGGCCACAGTAACTTCTTGCAAGATACATCCACGAAGGCAAAAGAAACAAAAGCAAAAATGAACTATTGGGACTTCATCAAGATAAGAAGCTTTTGCACAGCAAAGGATACAGTCAACAAAACTAAAAGACAACCTACAGAATGGGAGAAGATATTTGCAAATGACATATCAGATAAAGGGCTAGTTTCCAAGATATATAAAGTACTTATCAAACTCAACACCAAAGAAACAAACAATCCAATCATGAAATGGGCAAAAGACATGAACAGAAATCTCACAGAGGAAGACATGGACATGGCCAACAGGCGTATGAGCAAATGCTCTGCATCACCTGCCATCAGGGAAATACAAATCAAAACTGCAGTGAGATACCACCTCACACCAGTGAGAATGGAGAAAATTAACAAGGCAGGAAACCACAAATGTTGGAGAGGATGCGGAGAAAAGGGAACCCTCTTACGCTGTTGGTGGGAATGTGAACTGGTGCAGCCACTCTGGAAAACTGTGTGGAGGTTCCTCAAAGAGTTAGAAATAGACCTGCCCTACGACCCAGCAATTGCACTGTTGGAGATATACCCCAAAGTTGTTAAGCAGAAAGTAAAACCAGGATCTTTCAGATATGAGTAGAGTTCTGTGTGTATTATGTGCCTTGTGTACCTTAACAGACATTTCAGACCTCTGAGAACTGATCTGTAATCCAGGCTCTCTGACTCTTACTAACTTTGTATAAACTGTGAATATTATAATTTCAGGCTTTGTAGCTTGCAGGAGCTGAAATGGTGATTAAAACCTTTACATAGACTCAAAACTAAATCATGAACTATTAGAGAAAGAGACTCCATGCTTCTTCAGTATCTTGATGTTTCCACACTTCTGAGTTTGAAAATAAAATTGCCTATTTAAATGATTCTACATATATTTTAGTGTACACGTTCAGAAGCTGTTTTCTTGGAAAGCACCCAACACTTTTGATTGCTGTACATACTAATTTATTACCAGAATAAATTATTGATATGGTAAATAAAGTCATAATTCAAATCCAAAAAAAAATTACACTTGTATAACAGGATATTAAAAAGATCAAGTATTAACCAATCTGGACAGATCTTAAATGAAATACTAAATTTTAAATACAGGGGTGCCAGGGTGGCTCAGTCAGTTAAGCATCCGGTCTTAGATTTTGGTTCAGGTTATGATTTCGGGGTCAAAGGATTGAACTCCACATTGGGCTCTGCTCAGCACAGTGTGCTTAAGATTCTTTCCCCTCCCTCTCTTCCCCCCCTCCCCCGTTTGTTCTCTCTGAAATAAAATCTTTTAAAAGAAATTAAAAATAAATTTTAAACAGAGCTGCAGGAACATACATAGCAAATAAGAGAGCCTTCATAATTCTAAAAATCATATAAAACAAAAATACATTATTATTTTACGATATATACATACAGTTCTGTCTACCTACACAAATAGAACAACAAATCAATGTACATATACAAATAGAAAGGAACAGTGAGTCAGGGATGAAAACGCAGTAGTGGACTGATTTAATGGCCCCAGAAATATTCATGGCCTAATCCCTGGAACCTGTGAACACTACCATATATGGCCAGAGAGACTTTACAGATAGGATTAAGCTAAGAATCGAAAAGAGGAAATTTTCCTGGATGATCCAGATCAGGCCTGGAGCTTAATCACAAGCATCCTAACAAGCCTTCAGACAGAGCCTGGACTACAGAAGAGAAGGCAATGTAAAGACAAAGTGGAGACTGAAGTAATGCACTTTGAAAACGAAGGAAGTTGCCAGATAGCTTTAAAAAAAAAAAAAAAAAGCCAGAGACTTTCCCCCTCAGAGCCTTCAGAAGATACCAATCTTGCCACTGCCTTGATTTTAGACCCATAAGGTTAATCTCAGACTTCTGACTTCCAAGAACTCTAAGAGGATAAATCTGTGTTGGCTTAAGCCACTACATTTGTGGTCATTTGTTACAGCTTTTAATGCAGTTATATATTTCTACCAAGTCAAGACTCCATAAAGGAGCTATCACTATCATTAGACAGGTAGGAAGGGGCTACGTGGAGTCACAGGAGCCTACAGTAGACTTCAGAGGAGCACAGGCAATGAAGTCAAATGCTACAGAAGTCAAGGAACTCATACACTGCAAAATATCACTGAAGCAAACCTTGTTCAGGAAAAGAGGTATGACAGGAAACTCCCAGAGTGCCAGCCCTCCCCAGAAACATCAAAAAAAAAAAAAAACCCACAACTATCAGAATGAATTTTATCAGAACCCTGGAAAAGAGGCAAAACCTGACAACCATCAAGCAAATGACTGACCGAGAAGGCGGCAAGTGAAACCTGGTGGGAGAGATCCGTTTCATTTTAACTCCATCTTGCTCCACCACACCCTCTCAGGCCGCACAGAACTGCTAGGGCTACCAGAACAACTATAAAAACTGAGTGGCTTACATGACATAAATTTACTGTTTGCAGTTGCAGTTCAGAAGACTGGAGTCCAAGAGTTTGGTGTTCGCACAGTGTTTTTTACTGAGCACTGTGAGGGAAGGAGGTGTTTGAGGCCTCTCTCAAGGGCTTGCAGAAGGCCATTTTCTCCCTATGACACATCATCTTCCCTATGTATGCAACTCTGTGCCCAAATCTCCCTTTAATGGGGATTCCAGCTTAATGACCTCAGTTTAACTTGATTGCCTCTGTAAAAACCCTGTCTCCAAATGAGGTCATATTCTAAGGTACTGGGTAGGGGTTAGGACTTGTACATATGACTCTTCAGCAAACAAAATTTAATCCATGACACTAGCTCAGCCACAGTCTTAGAAGATGAAATCCCATATTCTTGGTGTGGATTCCTGGTGCTAGAGAGAGTAAAACAGAGCTGGTTCTCAAACAATTGGGATTGTTTGTTTTGACCTGTCTAGTGGTGATCTGCAAGACTAATGCAGAATGCTAATAACTCTCTCACACTGGAGAAATGACTATGGAGAAAGCATCTAAAACAGTTAAAGGCAAATGAGCCAGCTGTTGCCACCAGGGGCAAAAGATATCAGCTGGAGCAAACAAGATATGACAAAAAAGTCTAGGAAGAAAAGCTGGGGAGTGAAATGGTTTGAGATTTTGAAAAACATCTGTATACTACTGGAAATCTGGAAGACACCACACATATTCAGGATGAGGCACACATTCAAAAAAGCCCCAAGCTCACTTCTAATGGCCACCAGCTGTGGGTAAGCAAAAAGTGAGGGTGAAGGAAGAGTTGTAAATGACCCAGCTTGTTATGGGAGGTGTACCCCAATGCACCTAGACCCCAGCAGCAAGGACTCAAGAGATTTTTGGTTTTGTTGGCCCTAGGCATTTAAATCTCTGTTAAATCACTAGTTCAACACTGGCAGATGAAATAGAGACTTTGGTAAAGACATGGAACAATCAGTCTTTATAGAAATAGTTTAGAAACTCATTACACAACCACAAAACTATGCTTCACACAACAGTAACAAGTCTGGGGTATAGCGTAAGGGATGACTTGATTTCTTTTTTAATTTTTTTAATTTTTTATTTATTTATGATAGTCACAGAGAGAGAGAGAGAGAGAGAGAGGCAGAGACACAGGCAGAGGGAGAAGCAGGCTCCATGCAAGGAGCCTGACGTGGGACTCGATCCCGCATCTCCAGGATTGCGCCCTGGGCCAAAGGCAGGCGCCAAACCACTGCGCCACCCAGGGATCCCCGATGACTTGATTTCTGAGTTAACATAATATTCAAAATGTCTGGTCTTCACCAAAAAATATCAGGGCACTTAAATGGGAAAGTATATTCCATTCATAAAAATTAATAGATGCTTTCTCTGAGAAGTGCTAGGCTATGGACTTACAAAACAAAGATTATAAGTCAACTGTCTTAAATAGGTTTAAAGAGATAAAGGGAACCATGAAAAAAAAAAACTAAAGAAAAACAGAAGAATGATGTTCCACCAAAGCAAGCATCAACAGAGAGATAGAAAGTATAAAAGGGAACCAAACAGAAACTCCCAAGTTGAAAAAATAATTAAAATGAAAGATCCACTAGAGGTTTCTGCTGCAGATACAAGAAGGTAGGAAAGGAAATCAACAAACTCTAAGATCGGTAAACTGAAATTATACAGTCTAAAGGGCAGAAAGAAAAAAGACTGAAGAAGAATACAGACAGCCTAAGAGATCTGTGGGACAGCAACAAGCATACCAAAAGCTACATAATGGGATCCCAGAGGGATGAGCAAAAAAAATATTTAAAAAAAATAATAGCTGAAACCTCCCAAAGTTGATGAAAAAGATTAATCTATACATCCAAGAAGCTCAAGGAACTACAAATAGGATAAACACTGAGATACAGCATACCAACTGTCAAGACAACAAAAAGAATCTTGAAAGAACAGGGAAGACTCATCATGTACAAGACAGTGTTAGAAAAATTAATAGCCAATTTCTCATCAGAAAAGGTGCTAAAAGAAGAAAATTCAATGAAGAATTCTATATTCAGAAAAACTATTCTTCAAAATGACAAAAGTAGGGGCACCAGGGTGGCTCAGTTAGTTGAGCATCCAACTCTTGATTTCAGCTCAGGTCTTGATCTTGGGGTCATGAGTTAGAGCTCCATGTTGGGCTCCACACTAGGTGTGGAACCTACTTAAAAAAAAAGAAGAAATTAAGCCATTCTCAGACAAAGGCTGAGAGAGTTTGTTGTTAATACACCTATCCTACAAGAAATGCTAAAAGGAGTCCTTGATGAATGGAAGACATTAACTCAAAGCCATTAGAAGAAATAAGGAACACCATTAAACTAAACTACAAAGGTAAACATAAAAGCCAACAGCATTGTATTTTTAGTTAATAAGCTTCATTTTTTTCCTCTGATTTAAAAGATATAAGCATTAAATAATAACTACAAATCTGTTAATGGGCACACATATGAGATTCCCAGAGCTGCTACAACAAATTCCCCAAAATTGGTAGTTTTGTAATGAGAAATATATTCTCTCACAGTTCTGGAAGCTGGAAGTCCAAAAGCAAGGCATCACCAAGGCCATGCTCCCATCTGGGACTCTGGGTAGACTCTCTCCTTGCCTCTTTCTAGCTTCCAATAATGACCAGCAACAGTTGACATTCCTTGGTTTGCAGCTGCATTATTCCAATCTCTTATCACATGGTGTCTTCCCTGTTTGTCTCTCTCCTTGTGATAGAGTAAGAAATATGTGTTTTTGTCTTTGTCTCAGGAAGGACAAAGAATAATAAAAATCAGAATTAACAAAACTGAAATTTGCTTCTTTGGAAAAAAATCAACAAAATTGAAACACCTTTATCTAGATTGACAAGTAAAAATTAGAGAAAGCTCAAAATATTCAAATCAGAAATTGAGACACTACTACCAACCTAAGAGAAATAAAAAGGGTTGTTAAAAAATACTATGAACAATTAATTATAATACCAAAAAATTAGGTAACTTAGATGAAATGAATAAATTCCTAGAAACACACAAATTACCACAGACTCAAGAAAAAAAATACAAAATGTGAATAGTAAGCAAAGAGATAGAATTAGTAATCAAAAACCTCCCAACAAAGAAATGTACAGAACCAGATGACCTCACTGGTGAATTTTAACAAAGATAAAGAAGAAACAACAATAATCTTTCCCAAACTCCTCATCAAAAAAGAAGATAAATACATACTTCTTAACACTATGAAACTGGTATTAATTACCCTTATAGTAAAGCCAGATGAAGGCATCACAATAAAAGAAAATGATAGAACAATGCATCTTATGGATACAGATGTAAAATTATCAACCAAATACTATGAATTTGAGGCAAATGACATACTAAAAGGATCATGAATCATGACAAAGTGGAATTTACATGGGGAATGCAAGAGCAGTTTAACATAAGAACATTAATATATCACAACAATAAAGAACATATACACATACAGTTCTCAATTGAAGCAGAAAAAATAACTACATATAAAAACTTTTTCAGAATACAAATCACTCAATAAATTAGGAGTAAAAGCGAACTCCACCACATGAGAAAAGATATTTATGAAAAACAGGTAATATATTTATTAATAGTGAAAGACTCAATGCTTTCCAGTGAGATCAGGAACAAGACAAGAATACCCACTTAGACCACTCCAAGTCATCACTGTTAGAGAAATCCCAGCCAGAGCAATTAGGTATGAAAAAGAAATAAAGATGCACAAATTAGAAAGAGTGAAGTAAAACTTTCCCTATTTATAGAAGACATGATCTTTTAAATAGAAAATCCTAAAGAATCCACAAAAAACCCTATTAGAGCTAATAAGTGAATTCAGCAGAATTGTAGAACACTAGATGAATATACAAAAAGCAGTTGTTTTTCAATACACTAATAATGAACAATCCAAAAGTAAATTAAGAAAACAATTCTATTTACAATAGCATAAAAAATAAAATACTTAGGAACAGATTTAATCAAGGTGGTCCAAGACTTGCACACTGAAAACCACAAAACTGTGGTGAAAGAAATTTTATTTTTATTTTTTTAAAAGATTTATTTAAAAAAAATAAAATAAATAAAAGATTTATTTATTTATTTATTCATGATAGACATAGAGAGGGAGAAAGAGAGGCAGAGACACAGGCAGAGGGAGAAGTAGGCTCCATGCTGGGAGCCTGACGCGGGGCTTGATCCCGGGACCCAGGATTGCGCCCTGGGCCAAAGGCAGGTGCTAAACTGCTGAGCCACCCAGGGATCCCCCTGAAAGAAATTTTAAAAGAGTAAATAAATGGACACTCTTTTTTTCTTGAAATGGAATATTTAATATAGATAACATGGTGATGCTCCTCCAGTGTTCTACAGATTCAATGAAAAATCCAGCAGCCTTTTTTTTTTTGCAGAAATGGACAGGATCTTCAAATTCATATGTAATTGCAGAGGACATCAAATAGCCAAAACAGGGGTACCTGCATGTTGCAGTCGGTTAAGCACCTGATTCTTGGTTTCAACTCAGGTAGTGATCTCAGAGTCATGAGATCGAGCCCCATGTCAGGCTCTGTACTCAGTGTGGAGTCTACTTGAGATTCTCTCTCCCTCTCACTGCCTCTCCTGCTTGTATGCACTCTCTCTCTCTAAAATAAATAAGTATTTTAACAAAAATAGCCAAAACAATACTGGCAAATTTGTTCAGGAAACAAATTAGAGAACTCACACTTCTTGACTTCAAACATGCTACAAAGCTACAGTATCAAAACGGGATAGAACTGGCATAATAATATACATATAGAGCAAATGAACAGAATTGACAGTCCAGAAATAAACCCACACATCTATGGTCAACTGATTCTCAACAAAGGTGCCAAGGTCATTCAATGGGAGAAAAAATAGTCTCAATAGATCAAAGACCTAAATGTAAGAGTTATTACATTTAAGAGTATTAACACTCTTAGAAGAAAACAGGAGTGAATCTTCATGATCTTAGATTGACAGTGGATTCTTAGATATGACATCAAAAGCAAATGCAACAAAGTAAAAGAGATAAGCCAGACTTAACCAAATTAAAACCTTTTGTGAATCAAAGGACATACTTTCAAGAGAATGAAAAGATAACTCACAAAACGGGAAGAATATTTGAAAATATATCTGATAAAAGTCTAGTCTCCAAAATACGCTTACAATAAATCGAATTTAAAAAATGAGCCAAGGATTTGAATGGACATATCTGCAAAGCAGATACACAAATATCCAATAAGCATATGAAAAGATACTCATTAGTCATTAGGAAAAAAGCAAATCAAAACCACAATGAAATAGTACTTCATACCCACCAGGGTGGCTATAATAAAGACAATAAGCTTTGTCAATAATGAGGAAAAATGAACTCTTATACATTATTGGTGGAAATATAAAATTGTGCAGGCATTGTGAAAAACAGTTTGGCTGTTCCTCAAAAAATTAAAACTACAACTGGGGCATCTGGGTGGCTCAGTGACTGAGCATCTGCCTTTGGCTCAGGTCATAATCCCAGGGTCTTGGGATCGAGTCCTGCATTGGGCTCCCTGCAGGGAGCCTGCTTCTCCCTCTGCCTATGTCTCTCCCTCTCTCTCTGTGTCTCTCATGAATAAATAAAAAATCTTTAAAAAAAGTTAAAACTACAACAAAAGTACAATCCAGCATTTCACTTCTCAGTAAATACCCAGAAGAACTAAAGACATATTCAAGAAAACTTGCACATGAATGTTCAAAGCAGCACAATTCACAATAGTGGGAAGGCAGAAACAAGCCAAATGTCTGTTAACTGATAAGTAAACAGAATATAGTCCATTTATACAATGGAATATTATTCAGCAATAAAAAGGAACAAAGTAAAAAAAAGGAACATAGTCTTGGTAAAAAGGTACAAACATTCAGCTATAAAATGAAGAAGGTCTGAGGATCTAATATATAACATGGGGACTAAAGTTGATATCACTGCATTGTACCACTAAAATTTTCTAAGAGAGAACTTAAAAGTTTCTCACCAAAAAAAACAAAACAAAAACAAAAAACATACAAAAAAAGAAATATATGAGGTGATAGATGTGTTAGCAGATTAGATGGGAAGAATCCTCTGACAATGTATACAAATATCAAAATCACGATGTTCACTAAGTATCTTACAGTTTTGTCAAATATACCTTAATAAAGATGGAAAAGAAAAAGAATGACATCTGTAACATGCCCAATATGGACGCATTTTTAAAACATTATACTAAGTGAAGGAAGCCACATAAAACAATACATATTGTATGACTGCATTTATATAAAAGACCCAGAAGACAAAAGTCCATACTGAGGGAAAGGAGATGAGTGGTTGCCAGGGACTGGGAATTCTGGAGTTGTTTTAAGAACATGTAGTCAATTTATTCCAAAGAAGTTCTAGGTTATCAAAGGAAAACAAAACAAACTAAGACCAATGGACAGCTGTCTACATGGGCTTCAGTCATACATCCTCCTAAAAAACCTCATTTAACTAGGTTCCTCTTGGTACTGTCTCTTGCTTCCATTAAAGGATAATTATAGGCATTTAGTTTATGGTTGCCAACAGAAGGTTGTTTATCATTTATATAAACAGAAACAAAAATTTTTTATTCAGCTTTCGAAACCAGAAAGTCTTTAGGTTCCAAAAGAAAGCGGGCTGCTCTATGCATGTCTTTTTTTTTTTTTTTTTCAGAGGTTGGGGTAGGGAATCAAGGCTAAAACGCCAGAAATATTTGCAAGTTAAGTTTGATAACCATCTAACTTCATATGATGTGTGTGTGCATCTATCTCCTGCCAACTTTGCCTTATTGATCTGTAAATCCAATGCTACTGGTCTATACACCTCATCACCTAAAATTCTGTTCAAAAATGAAAATCCTCAGGCCCCACTCTATGGTTGAAAAAACTTCCCAGTTTTGATCTGATGCACACTAAAGTTTGAGAACTACTGTGCTATGCTGTTTTCTTCAGGTTCATTATAGTTCTACTTTTCCATTTTAAATATAGGCATCATTAACCTTATAAAATCCATTATAAAACAAACCAGAAAACGACTTCAACAACTCACACAGGATTTCTTCATATTTTGCTGATCTCTCTTGGAAAAATGTAGAGGTCTCTGAAGGTAGAGCTGGGATAGAAAAAGAGGAATGAAGTCATTAGAGGTACAGATTGCCTTACAGTTCTTGGACTTGTCTTTTTTTTTGTTTTTAAGATTTTATTTATTTATGAGACACAGAGAGAGAGGGGCAGAAACACAAGCATAGGGAGAAGCAGACTCCACACAGGGAATCTGATCCTGGGACTTGATCCTGGGACTCGATCCCAGGACTCCAGGTTCGCGCCCTGAGCCGAAGGCAGGCGCTAAACCACTGACCCACCCAAGGATCCCCTTGGACTTGTCTTCGTAAAAATCTGCAAACATCACCAGGGTGAAATGCCTCTCTGTGTGAGAGTATCCTTTTCACCTTACAGATCGGGCAAGAAAGGACATAGGATAAAGCACCCACACATCCACACGTGACTGTGATTTGGCCATGCAGAGCTTGGGTGTGCAACTTTTCATTGGATGAATGGAAGTATTGTCTAGGACATTTATAAAAAGATTTTATTTATTCATGAGATACACAGAGAGAGACAGAGACAGGCAGAGGGAGAAGCAAGCTCCCTGCAGGGAGCCCAATACGGAACTCCATCCCGGGACCGCGGGAACATGCTGAGCTGAAGGCAGATGCTCAACCGCTGAGCCACCCAGGGTGTCCCTTATCTAGGACACTTTTAAAACAATGTCTATACCCCTTTCTTCTGTTTCAAAGAAATTTTTAAAATGAGAAAATTGGTTAGACAAATTGCAGTATGTTAAATGAAGCAACACTAAACCTTCAGCAAAGGTTGTATAACAAAAGTTGTTACATGTACATTTCCTTGTTTACTCCTCCAGTTAGAGAACCCAACCAAAGCTATGAAAAAAAGGAGGGAGGTACTTTCAGGTAAGGGTACTTTTTAATTGTTTTTCTAAAGGACGTGCAGATTCTCCAATGGCTGTCTTTTAAGGAATGTATGTTACCAGTGATGATGTACCATTGAATTGGAGAGGCTCAACATCTCTTCTGGGTTCCGCCCCTAACACAATGCCAGGGAAACTCACGTATACTCTCAGCATCTATTTCTCCTCAACTTTTAAGAAGAAACATAACTCTTCTTGTACTGCTGTCCTATAAAGAACTCATCAACACATCTTTAAATGCTAGATTCATTGTATGGGAAGAGCTCAGAATTGGGAAAGAGGGAAAGATAAAGACAGTGGGGATTGAGCTGGGATTGGTGAGACAAAACTGACTCACATCTAGTGTTAAGGCCCTTCCCCACATATCCCTGGAAGGCCTCCACTGAAGTTTTATTTCCTGTGTTGGCTAACTGCCCTTCACTCCTTTCACCCTGGTTGCCCTCCTCCGGGCCTCCCATCATTGGGCAGCCTGGGAAAGCCTCTGAATGTGGCAACACTCTCAAATCTCACTCATTCTGAACAGGCTGTGAAAATCTAGGGTCTCCTCGTCTCCAGGAACACAGAGGCAGCATAGTTTAAGAGGCATCTTGGATGGCTGGGTGGGTTAAGCAACTGACTGGGTCTCAGCTGAAGTCTTGATCTCAGGGTCATGAGCTGAGTCCCACACTGACCCTATTTAAAAACAAACTCAAATAGTGGGAAGGTTCTCTCCACCTAACATTCTGTTCTTAGAGACTCCTCCTTACTTCACCTCCTTGTTCTAAGGTAGATGAGAAATGAGCCTGAAGGGCAAATTCATTTTAACTGCAATTGTCACGCAGGCCCACAGTTCAAACGTATTTGTTATTATATAGAATCTGAGGTCAGACTATCAATAAACTCAAATCAAGGCTGCTGAAAACACTGTTACAGACCTAATTTGGAAACAGTTATGCTATCCCTATCAAAAGCTCTGAAGACACCTAGGAATCCCTGAAACTGAACTACTACATGGTAAGATTCAATCATTCAAATTGTTTTTTCACATGTCAAATTAGTTCTTTTAAGTGCTATGCAGGATGCAATGTTTGCTTTTTATAACCAAGAAACTAAATTGCAGAGACTACGATATTTGAGAAACAACTAAAATTGTCTTCTAGTTTGCTAGCGTTGTGGCACGCACAGGAGTATATAACATTCCTCGCCGTCTCAGTGCTCTTTTTCGTTACAAGGAGAACTACACCGACCTACGTGAGCGGTTGTGAGCATAAAGTGATGAGTGATAAGAATAAGTCTATTAACAACAGCAGTCGATATCTACTCCTGGGCACTGAGCTGCAGTATTTAATCCTCTGAACAGTCCCGTGAGGCAGATGCTACTAATATCTTCAGTTTCACAGACGTCAAGTCTCGGCGTCGGTTACCCACCGCAAAGGGGTTTCTTGCCCAGCGCGGGCAGAGGCACCTGCTCAAGCCCGCCCCGCTCGACCAAGCGCTCCCACCGCGCAAGCGCAACGCGCGCTCCTCCCACGGCCGCACCCCCCGCGCCGCGGGGTCCTCGCGGAGCGTGCATCCTCCCCGGGCGCCGAGTCCCCGCCCCCCCGCAGGCCCCCTCCCCCTATCGGAGACTCCCGTCCCGTGGTCCGTGGTCCCTCCACGCAGCCTGCGCCTCCTCGTACCGTGTCTCGGGTGGAACAGCCGAGAGTCCCGCTGAGGTCCGCGGGTGGGTTCCCGCTGCCAGGCACTGCCGCCTTCGCCTGCTTCCCGGAGCCACGCAGGGGCCACCCAGATCGCCCCAGCCCCCTGGCCTCGCCCGCCCTCCCTCTGCGGCCGCACCAGCCCCCAGAGCGGCAGGCGGACCTGCAGGGCCCTGGAAACTCCGAACTGTCCCTCACTGTCGCGGCAGGACCTGAACGAGCCCGCGAGGTAATGCACATGCGCGAAAGGAGCGGCGGAAGGCCAGGTCCCGTCCGCACTGCGGTTCCCCTGAGCCCGCTCGCCCAGGGCTTTGGAAAATAGCTGAAACGTCGCTTCTTCAGCAATTCAGAGATTGTGGCATGGGTTTGTTGCTTCTGTACACAGCCCCGATTTTTTCAGTACCTCAAAGAAATGTCTCACAATCAGTGTGCCTTTCGAACCAAGCTAAATGTAAATCAGTGTGCATTTTGAATATAAGTAGGAAGGGTACTGTAAATATTAGAGATCGAATTAAATAGGAAATACTAGCCATAAAATAAAAAAACTGTTTCAAAGTAAACAATAGATAAGATAACATTTCAGCTGTGAAGAAGGTAGCAACTGGGACCTTCAAATATCAAATAAAAATAAATCCAGACTTCAGTAAAGAGAACCTTATTTCAAAAAGACTATTTCAATAAGAACAATGCTCTGACTTCAGGATCTAAAAGCATCTCAAAATTCAATAGAAAAACGCTTCTCTGGGGCACCTCACTGGCTCAGTTGGGGGGAGTGTGTGACTCTTGATCTTAGATTGTGAGTTTGAGCCCCACTTGGGTGTAGAGATTACTTACGTAAGTAAACTTTAGAAAAAGGCATTTCTTTTAGAGGGAGGAGTAAGAAGTCTGACAGGAGTACAAGAGAAGACATTTAAAAATAAGCAGGAACTTTTGAGAGGAAACTGGGCAAGTGAGTGGGGAAAATGAACTAAAAGCATGATGGCATAGTCTGATATGAAATGTTCCAGCTGTGGTCAGCCAACCGCGGGTTGAGCTGTTCAGGGTGTTTGCTCAGACCTGGGGACCAAACAAATGCAGGGGCTTGTGAAGAGAAGTGAAGCCAGATCAAAGTTTAGTCAAGCTAAGTCAGTGTGGATTTGACATATAAAAAAATTCTAAAAGCTGTCCTGTAAGCATAAAGAGAGCACTAGATATTATGTAGTAACTTGAAGCCATATTTTTAATTTAAATTAACATATAATGTATTTATTTCAGAGGTAGAAGTCAGTGATTCATCAGTCTTATATGATACCCAGTGCTGTTTAAGTCACAAGGGCATCACCCAGTTACCCATCTCCCCACCCCCCTTCCCTCCAACAATCCTCAGTTTTTTTCCTATGATTAAGAGTTTCTTATGGTTTGTCTCCCTATTTCAGTTCATTGTTTTATTTTTTCTTCTCTTCCCCTATGATCCTCTGTTTTGTTTCTTAAATTCCACACATGAATGAAATCATATAATTGTCTTATACTTCACTTGGCATAATACCTTCTAGTTCCAGCATGTCTTTGCAAATGGCAAGATTTCATTTTTTTTGGATGGCTTAGTAATATTCCATTGTATATATAGACCACATTTTCTTTATCCATTCATCTGTCGACAGGTATTTGGGCTCTTTCCATAGTTTGGCTATTGTGGACATTGCTGCTATAAACATTGGGTTGCAGGTGCCCTTCAGAATACTGCATTTATGTCTCTGGGGTAGTTCTATTTTTCACTTTTTGAGGAGCCTCCATACTGTTTTCCAGAGTAGCTACACCAGCTTGCATTCCCACCAACACCACATCCTTGCCAACATCTGCTGTTTCTTGAATTGTTAATTTTAGCCATTCTCTTGAGATTTTGATTTGTATTTCCCCGATGCTAGGTGATGTTGAGCATTTTTTCATGTATCTGTTGGCCATTTGCATGTCTCCTTTGGAGAAATGCCTGGTCATGCCTACTGCCCATTTCTCAATTGGATTATTTGTTCTTTGGGTATTGAGTTTGATGAGCTCTTTATAGATGACGAATACTAGCCCTTTATCTGATAAGACATTTGCAAATATCTTCTGCCATTCTGTTGGTTGTCTTGATTTTGTCGAATGGTTCCTTTGCTGTGCAAAAGCTTTTTATCTTGATGAAGTCCCAATAGTTCATTTTTGCCTTTGTTTCCCTTATGTTTGGAAATGTGTCTAGCAAGAAGTTGCTGCAGCTGAGGTCACAGAGGTTGCTGCCTACGTTCTCCTCTAGGGTGGATTCCTGTCTCACATTTAGGTCTTTCATCCACTTTGAGTCTATTTTTGTATATGGTGTGAGGAAATGGTCCAGTTTCATTCTTCTGCATGTGGCTGTCCAATTTTCCCAAATTGTTGAAGAGACTGTCTTTTTTTCTGTTGGACAGTCTTTCCTGCTTTGTCAAAAATTAGTTGACCATAGAGTTGAGGGTCCAATTCTGGGTTTTCTATTAAGTTCCATTGATCTATGTGTCTGTTTTTGTGCCAGTACCATACTGTCTTGATGATTACAGCTGTGTAGTACAGCTTGAAGTCTGGGATTATGATGCCACTAGTTTTGGTTTATTTTAACTTGAACTCACGTTAAGAAATAAAGAATACCAGTAAAGATAGCTACATAAGTAAATATAAAAACCAGTATCACTTTATTTTTTATTAGTAACTCCTCTACCTTTTTCTAATATAAGGTAAAAGATAAATGCACCAACGATAAATATAAAACAATGTTAATACCAAGAAACACATAAATTAGCAGAACTCAAGAAGAAATAGAATATCTCAACAGATACATAACAAATAGAGATTGAATCAGTAATGAAAAACCCCTCAACAACAAAGAGCCTAGGATCAGATGGCTTTACTGGTGAATTCAACCAAATATTTAAAAGAGTAATTAACATCAATACTTTCCAAACTCTCACATAAAATAATGGAGGAGAGAACACTTCACTCATTCTATGATGCCAACATTCTCCTTATTAAAAACCAAATGACAAAGCCCTCACCAAGAAAAACTATAGATGAAAATTATCAGTATAGTTATAAAAACCCTCAATAAAGTACTAACAATCTCTCTCTCTCTCTCTCTCTCTCTCTCTCTTTCTCACACACACACACACACACACACACGCATACACATACTCTACTGGCCCTGATATATGAATTAGGTTAGTTTTAAGATACAAGATCAATACTCAAAAATCACTTGTGTTTCTATATAGCAGCAATGGATAATCTGAAAAGGAAATTAAGAAATTCCATTTCTAATAGTATGTATGCTAAAATATCTAGGAATAATCTTAAGGAAAAGAAATTGTACACTGAAATCTGTACAACATTACTAAAAGAATTGAAGTAGACTGAAATAAATGGAAAGACATTCATTTTCATGCTATGGAAGACATAATGTTAAGATGGCAATATTACTCAAAGCAATCTACAGATTGAATGCAATATCTATCAAAATTCTACAGCTGTTTTGCAGAAATGAAAAAACTAATCTTCAAATTCCTAAAGAGTATGAAGCATCTCAGCCAAAGCAATGTTTAAAATGAACAAAGTTGAATGATGCACACCTCATGATTTCTAAACGTACCACACAGCTACATAAAAGAAATAGTAGGAGATATCCAGGTTTGATGTGGATCTGTGCAACTGTTTATGCCCACCAAATTTTTGTATAAGCAATAACAAACTTTCTAGAAGCTTCTTTATATCATACTTCAAAATGAACATGCTCCTTATCTAGTAATCCTATGTTTGGTACAATGCTAATAAAATAATTGTCAAGATGAAGATAAAAATAGATATAAATCATCAATGTGATTAAACAAACACGGAATTTCATTACAGAATATTGCAGCAATACTGTGAACAACTTTCTATTTACAAATTCAACAGCGTAGAAGAAATGGATTTCTTGAAAATCACAAACTTCCAAAACTCAACCAAAGTGAAATTGGCAATCGGAATAGTCCTACTACCATTTAAAAACTGGATATGTACGTAAAAATCTCCTAAAAAAGAAAATTCAGGACCCAGATTATTTCACTGGAGAATTGCCCCATTTAAAGAAGAATTCATTCCATTTTACACAATATTCAGAAAATAGAAGAGAAGGAAACACTCCCCATCTAATTTTATGAGATGTATGTTATCCTGATACTATTATCAACCAAGAAGTACAAAAATAAACCTACAGACCAATTTCCTCATGAACTTAGATGCAACAATCCTCAAAAAAATACCAGCAAACTGAATCCAGCTGTACAGATAGATCTATCATCTATCTATCTATCAATCATCTATCTATCATCTATCTATAAAATACACCATGACCAAGTAGAATTTATTCCTGGTGGACAAAGCTAGTTTAACATCAAAAATAAATCATGTAATCCACAACATCTACAGGCTAAAAGTTACCAGCAATTCTACATAAAATCAGTTTTTACTTTCAGGATTTCTCCATTACCCGTATAGGCACCAACTGGCCTTCACTGTGATGCCCCATGGTTAGGAGATTGGAGAATCAGTGCTATGAAGTTACTCTGACCTAGAGACTTTGTGTTTTCTGTATTTTTTAAAAAGATTTTATTTATTTATTCATGAGAGACACAGAGAGAAAGAGAGGAAGACACAGGCAGAGGGAGAAGCTGGCTCCATGCAGGGAGCCCGATGTGGGACTCGATCCCGGGTCTCCAGGATCATGCCCTGGGCTGAAGGCGGCGCTAAACCACTGAGCCACCAGGGCTGCCCTGTGTGTTCCGTATTTGTGTGCAAGTGTATATTAGTGATTTTATCTTTCTGACAGCTAATAATTTATCTATATGGCAAGGTAACTTGTTAGCTTGCAAGTTAAGATGAAAATTTCATACCTTCACTATTTATGACTTAATAGCTAATGTCCACCAAAGGTACTCTTGATCAAGTGCACAAAGTAGTATGGTCTATGAATGTCAGCAAGCCTCTTTCCCCATCTACTACAGTGATCATGGTCTCAATAAATCCATGAATAAAGTACCCATGTTAGCAGGGATAGACATTATATATGGGCAACAATATGGACCTCCCCTTACCAAGGCTGACTTAGTTAATGCTACTGCTTAGTGCCAAATTAGTCATCAAGAACAGATAGGGATAGACATTATACATGGACAAAAATAGGGACTTCCCCTTACCAAGACTGACTTAGATAATGCTACTGCTAAGTGCCAAGTCAGTCATCAAGAACAGAGATTAACACCAAGTTCTGATACAGCACCATTATCTGGGAGAACTAGTAAGCTACCTCCTGGCAGGCTGATTTGTATTTGACCTCTTCCATCATGGAAAGGACAGAGATTTATTCTTTTTGGAACAGATACATATTCTGGATATGGATTTGTCTTTCTTATCTGCATTGCTCCTATCAGCACCACTAGTCATGGTCTCAAAGAATGCCTTATTCACCATCATAGTATTCCTCTGGTCAAGAAATTCATTTCATAGCAAAGGAAGTGCAGCATTAAGTTCATGCCCACTGAATTAACTGGTCTTACCAAATACTTTATTACACTGAAACAGCTAGCCTAACTGAAAAGTAGAATGGCTTACTGGAGATTCAGTTATGTTGCCAATTGGAATATAACATCCTCAGAAAATAGATACAGTCTTTAGGAATGTAATATATACTTTCAAGTGAGCAAAGTTACTGCCACTTCCCCAGTGGCTGCTAGGCCCCTGGCACCAACAGAGCATTACTGACCATACCAAATCAATGGGAGGATTTTTTGTATACTCTCACCACCCCAAGATTTCAGGTCTTCAAGGGTCTTAGACTCAGAGACTCCTTAACCCGGAGAAGACTTTATAGGCCTCAGAGCCCACACACGTTTTCTCCTTTAATGCAAATGTAGTAGGAACAGTAGGACCAAGGTAATCATGTTCTTGATTCATAGGCAAATATTTGCAAATACTATTCTCAACAATGTTTTTTATTTAGGTCTTGGTTCATGTTGAAAATAGTTGTGATGGTTGTTCATGCAATATTATGAATGTACACTCACATCATGTACAATAGTTATCAAAAAGATTACCATTGGAGGCCTGGGTGGTTGAGTGGTCTGCCTTTGACTCAGGGTGTGATCCTGGGGTCCTGAGATCAAGTTCCACATTGGGCTTCCTGCGAGGAGGCTGCTTCTCCCTCTGCTTGTATCTCTGCCCCACCCCTCTGTGTCTCTGCCCCCCCCCCCCCCCCGTGTCTTTCATGAGCAAATAAATAAAATCTTAAAAAAAAAAGATTACCATGAATAAATGCTCACAAAAAGAGATGTTCACACAAAAGCAAATAATATGCAAACACTTTCAGCAGCTTTCAGAAGCTTTCTCACTAGAAACTAAGCAGACAACAATAGAATGGCATATATAAAGTGCTTAAAGAAATATCTAACTATTCTCTTAAGAAACCCAAATTACATCTGAATATACACATAGGTTTAGAGAAAAGAATGGAAATATACCATGCAATTGCTAACCAGAAAAACCTGAAAAAACCTATATAAATACTAGATAAACTCATGTCACAAGGAATATTATCCAAGATGAGGAGCAACATTACACAGGGTAAATGAGACCAATTACCAAGAAAGCATAACAATTCTAAATGTATATGCATCTAACAACAGAGCTTCAAAATACAGGAGGCAAAAACTGATGGAATTGAAAGAAAAAAATAGAAAAATCCTAATTGAAGACATTGGCATTTTTTTCAGTGGAAAGAAAATCAGTCAGGATTTCAACATAAATAGCACTACCATCCAAATACCTAATTGACATCGATAGAGCATTTCACCTAACAGTGGCCAAATACATTTTTAAAAAGATTTTATTTATTTAGAAAGCAGGTGAGCAGGGGGAGGGAGAGAAAGAAACTTAAGCTCATGCTGAGAACAGAGCCTGATGCGGAGCTTGATCTCATGACCCTGAGATCATGACCTGAGCTGAAACCAAGAGTCTGACACTTAACCAATTGAGCCACCCAGGTACCCTGTGTATAATTTTTAAAAGTGCCAAAACCCAGAATATTTATGTAAAAACTTAACAAATATATACAAGATCTATATGCTTAACTCTATAAGCACTGATGAAAGAAATTAAGGAAAATCCAAAAAAAAAAAAAAAAGGAAAGATATACAATGTTCCTTGCTTGTAACCCTCAATATTTTTTTTCTTTTTTAAAGATTTTATTTGAGAGAGAGATAGCAAGAGAGAGCATGAGTTGGGGGGAGGGACAGAGGGAGAGGGAAAGAAGTAGGCTCCCCAACTGAGCAAGGAACCCAAAGTGTAACCCTCAATATTATGTGTTAATCCCTCCCAACTTAATATATAGATTCAGTGTAGTTCCAGTAAAAATTCAAGCAAACCTATGTATAGATATGACAAGCTTATTATAAAATTAATGTGGAAATGCAAAAGATCTAGAATAGTCAAAACAATTTTGCAGAAAAATAAAGTTGGTGGTCTCACGCTACCCAATCTCAAGACTTACTCTAAACCAGATATTGGGGATGCCTGGGTGGTTGAGTGGTTGAGCATCTCCCTTTGCCCCAGGACACGGTCCTGGGATCTGGGATTGGGGTCGAGTCCCACATCAGGCTCCTTGTAGGGAGCCTGCTTATCCCTCGGCCTGTGTCTCTGCCTCTCTCTCTCTCTCTTTGTGTCTCTCCTGAATAAATAAAATCTTAAAAAAAAAAAAGACTGTGATATTGGTGAAAGGATGCATACAGAGATCAGTGATGGAACAGAATAGAGGGAACAAAAATAAACCCACACGAATATGTCCACTTGGCTGCTGACATAGGTACAGAGCTAGTTCAGTGAGAAAAGACAGTCTTTTCAGCAAATGGTACTGGAACATTTAAACATCCAAATGCAAAACATGAAAACAAAATAAAAACACCAATCTATACTTCATACCTCCTGCAAAAGTTAACTCAAACTGGATTTTAGACTTAAATAAACTTATAATTCTAAAACTTCAAGATGAATGGGTAGGAGAAAATTTCTGTGACCTTGGGTTATGCAAAGAGTATTTTTGAGTTTTACACCAAAATCGCAATCCATGAAAGGAAAAACTGATAAAGTAGACTTTATGAAAATGGAAGCCTCTTGCTCCGTTCAGAAACTGTTAAAATGACAAGACAAGCCACACACTGGTAATAATAAAATAAAATAATAAAAAAATTAAAATAAGGGATCCCTGTGTGGCGCAGCGGTTTGGCGCCTGCCTTTGGCCCAGGGCGCGATCCTGGAGACCCGGGATCGAATCCCACATCGGGCTCCCGGTGCATGGAGCCTGCTTCTCCCTCTGCCTATGTCTCTGCCTCTCTCTCTCTCTCTCTGTGACTATCATAAATAAATAAAAATAAAAAAAAAATTTAAAAAAAATTAAAATAAAATATAAAGTAAAATAAAATATAAAGTAAAATAAAATAAAATAAATAAAATAAAATGCCAATCACATCTCTGACAAAGTATTTGTATTAGAATATATAGTTATTAAAAACAAAAATAAAATAAAAAAAAATAAGAAAATAAATGATTGAACTTTAAAACTGACAAAAGGTGTGAAATGTTACTAAAGAAGATTCAGACCTAGCACATAAGCATGTGAAAAACAAGTACAACACCAGTTTATAAGGAAATGCAGATTTAAACTGCCATAAGGCTATTACACGCCTATTAGAATAGAAAAACAAAACAAAACAAAACAAAAAACAAACATTAAACATACAAAATGCCGCTGTGGATTTTGAGCAATAAGAACTCTCATTCACTGGAGCACCTGGGTGGCTCAGGTAGTGATCCCAGAGTCCTGGGATACCGCTCTGCGTTGTTGGGCTCCCTGGTCAGCAGAAAAGCTGCTTCTCCCTCTGCCTCTCCCCACTGCTTGTGCTCATGATTTCTCTGAAATAAATAAATCTTACACACTCACACACACACACACACACACACACACAAACCTCTTATTCATTGCTGATGGGAATGCAAACATATATAAACATTTTGGAAAACAGTTTTAAAGTTTCTTATAAATTTAAACATATACTTACCATAAATTACCATAAATCCTACTCCTGTGTATTTACTCAAGTGAAATGAAAACTAAGTCAACACAAAATCCTCAACACAATGTATAATATATAGTATAATTACTATATACTATAGTATATAGTTGGTGATTCATAATCACCAAAACAGGTAAAAACTCAAGTATCCTTCAACAGGTGAATAAACTGTAATATTTAAAATAGAATACTATTCAGTAATAAAAAAGGAATGAAGGAATGAACTAATGCCTCACACTATCATAGGAAAAATCTTTTTTTTTTTTTTTTAAAGATTTTACTTATTTATTCATGAGAGACACACAGAGAGAGGCAGAGACATAGGCAGAGGGGGAAGCAGGCTCCATGCAAGGAGCCCGATGTGGGACTCGATCCCAGGGCCCTGGGATCAAGACTTGAGCCAAAGGCAGATGCTCAACCACTGAGCCACCCAGGCATCCCAGGAAAAAAAATCTTAAATGATTTTTGCGTAAGTGAAAGAAGTTAAACCTAAAAACTGCATTTTATATCATTCAATCTATTTTGACATTTTTGAAAAGGTTAAATTATAGGACAGAGAACAAATCAGTGGATGCCAGGGGTTTGGGGCGAAAAGGGCAGCTGAGTAAGAACAGGTCACCTGAGGGAAACCTAGTAATTAGGATCATGGCACATGGTACCATGGGGATGCATTCATCAAAACTCAGAGCTGTACACCACGAAGAGAGAATGTAACTCTATTCAAATAAAGAAAAAAAATCAAACAGGGTACAAATACAATGCAGACTGTGACAAGCCATTCTGTTTTTACAATTTTTACAAATGTATGTATCACATAATCTGAATTGTTTTAAAATGGGAGTAAAAGAGTTAACCTAAATAATTCCATAAAACAATGCTTTGACTGGATGTGTTGAGACTGAAAACAAACAGAACTGTACATAAACACTCTAGTTGGTAAATTCTCCAGGAGTTAGCAATTCTGAAACTACGTGTATGCAAGGGCAAGAAGAATATATATATATTGTAGATAATGGTAACCAGGTATCTTGGTGTCTATGAAGTTAAAAATAAGCAAGGGGTGGGTGGGAAGGCTAGAATGAACCTTGGGTTAAACTAAAATATTTTAGTGTTAGCTCACTAATTTTCATATATGTAGTCCTGTGTGTGTATACAGATAGGTATAGAAATATGGATAGTGTGATTGCAGATGACTAGCACGGATTGGTACACATACATATATTTCTTAGCTGGGGTCAGCTGAGAGGGTCTAGAAAGTTTCACTCAGGACCAATCAGCACACCTAGAGCTCAGATTTTGATTTCTCCAATTAAAAGGAATCAGGACTCTGAAAAAATGCCTGATCCTGGGGCTGGGGCACAGAAAATACAAGGAGCCTGAAGCATCCTGTGTGTCAAAAAGTAAGAAGTACTTCAGAAACAATTATAAGAGGGACGCCTGGGTGGCTCAGTGGTTGAGCGTTTGCCTTTGGCTCAGGGCATGATTCCAGGATCCGGGATTGAGTCCCACATTGGGCTCCCTGCATGGAGCCTGCTTCTCTGCCTCTCTCTCTGTGTCTCTCATGAATAAATAATAAAATTTTGAAAAAAAAGAAACAATTATAAGAATTTGGAGAAAGGACCCAGAGGCCAACCTGTGAGATAGCTCTTAATGCCCAAACTGGAACAACATGAGCAACATAACACAATAGTATCAGATGAAATGAAAAGAGGGAGGAGAAAGGACCTGATTTGTGAAAAGGAGCAACAATAGGGATGAATCTTAAATGAATTTTGCTAAGTGAAAATAGCCAAACTCAGGAAATACCTTTTTCTTTTTAAAGAAAAAATGTATAATGTACTATATATATATATATATATATATATATATATATATATATATAATCTATTCATAATCACCAAAACAGGTAAAAAGTCAAGTATCCTTCAACAGGTGAATAAACTGTAATATCTAAAATGGAATCCTATTCAGTAATAAAAAAGGAATGAACCTCATTAGAGGTACACAGAGAGAGAAGCAGGCTCCCTGCAAGGAGCCCAATGTGGGACTCGATCCCGGACCCTGGGATCATGCCCTGAGCTAAAGGCAGATGCTCAACTGCTGAGCCACCTAGGCGTCCCAGGAGATACTTATTATATAATTCTGTTGACATTCTGAAAAAGTCAAAACCTTAAGACATAAAACAGATGAAAGGGTTGGGTGAGAAAGGTGGGATTAACAATGGCGAAGAGTAAAATAAACACGTCTGTACTGATATAAATGACGGAATTAATAAATGGGGGAAATGAAAATCTTTCCTTTACAGAAGAATCCCAATAAATATTGAAGTAAAATAGAAAAATAGCCCTTTAGAACACCTCAGGAAAAGTTGCAGGCAAGATTCAGCAATGAATGATAAAATTAGTGGCCAAAACTCTAAATAGAAACAGTATTCTTGGGGATCCCTGGGTGGGGCAGTGGTTTGGCGCCTGCCTTTGGCCCAGGGCGCCATCCTGGAGACCCAGGATCGAATCCCACGTCGGGCTCCCAGTGCATGGAGCCTGCTTCTCCCTCTGCCTGTGTCTCTGCCTCTCTCTGTGTCTCTCTATCATAAATAAATAAAAATTAAAAAAAAAATTTAAAAAGAAACAGTATTCTTGGGTAGCCTCAGAGAATTTCTCCTCAAGTTTACTAATACATGCGGTGTTTTTAAAATATGACCACAAATTCCAGATGGAGCTTATTGCCTGGGTCTTGGAGTGTGCATGAGACTTAGCAACCCACTTTTAAGTGTAGACCGGAAAGGGAAAAATCCTAAGTATACAGTGGAGAAACCTGTCAGACACCACCTTAACCAAGTGATTAGGGTTAGTATGACAAATCATGTTGATATCATGGCACCTGATCTATAGCACATCCTCTCTGGGATTTATTTCCTCAAAATTTATAACCTCAGTCCAATAAGGAGAAAACGTCAGAGAAACGTAAATTTAAGGATATTCTTCACTATACCTAACTACTCTTCCTCAACCACGTGAAGGTGATGAAAGACAGGAAAGGCCAAAAGAAAAAAGAAAAAAAAAAAAAACCTCTTAGAGAGTGGAGCAGATATAATTCAATGTACTGTGGTTGCTGGATCGGATCCCCGGGTCAGTAAAAGGACATCGGCGGGAAAACTGACGGGATGCGAGCGAGCCCCGTAATCTGGCCCACGGAGCCGCGGCCGAGTTACCTTGCTGGCTGCGCGGTCCCAGCGTCCCCTCCGTGTCAGCACCGGGGAGTCGGGGGAAGCCTCGGCGGGCCGCACGCGGGGCTGGTGGGAGGGGAGCGTGGCCTCTTCAGGCCCGCGGAGCCGGCAGCGCCTGACAGGAGGCCGGTCTCACGACTGCGTGCTGCCAACCGCGGCGCGGCGCGCCTCTCGCGAAGGGGCTTGCGGACCCCGGACGCCGCTCCCCGCTCGCCGCTCGCCGCTCCCCGCTCCCCGCTCCCGGCTCGGCCGCAGGGCGCGCCGCTCGGGGCGCGGCGGAACCCCGGCTCCGCCAAGCAGGAGCGCGTGCCCCGGTCGCCGCCTCAGCGCCGCCGAGGCGGCAGAAGCTCTCCAGCCCTCCCCCTTTCCAAGCCGGGCCGGACCCACACACCGCGGAGGAGAATCTTGAGGAAGGCGCTCAGCGTGCTCCGCGCCCCTCATCCGCACTGCCGTCCCGCCAGCGAGGTCCTGCGAGGAGCGGGCGTCCCGCGGCTCGGAGCGGCCACCCCCCAGGGCCCCGGCACGTCCCGGCGCCCGCGGCCAGGAGCCGATACCGCGACCCGCCGCCGCGCCGCTCGCGCCCCTCTGCGCATGTGCATCCCCGCCTTCTCCCGCCGGCTCGCCTTTCCCCGGCCTCCAGCCCCTCGTGGGAAACCTTCCCTGGCTTCCGGGTCCACGCGGCGAGGGAGCTGCGGGTGAGGCCCAGGGGCGTGGGGGCGTGGGCTGCGGGGGGCCCCGCGTGGCTCGGGGGCCCGACGGGGGCGGCGGTGCCGGGTGGGGGCGGCACCCCGCGGAGCCCGGAGGGACCCCAGGCGCCTGCGGCGCCTACGGAGTTGAAGGGACGGCGGGCGGGGCCGTCTCTGACTAAAAGACCGGAGTCCCGCGCGGGAACGTGGGCGCTCGGGCTCGCAGGGCCCGCGGGAGTCCAGCCCCAGCGAGAAGCGGGCTGCCTCGTCGCGTGGCCGCGGGTGGAGAGTGCGCGAGTGTGACGTGTGCGCGCTGGGCCCACGGAGAGGGGGTGGGGCCGCGGGCGGCGTGAGTGCGCGTGCACGACGTGCGTGCGCGCCTGACGTTGTGACGTGCGCGCGCGCGTCCCTGAGCCGGGCTTGCTTCCTCGGAGGGGTGCGGTTGCGGGCCGCCGTGGGGCCCGGCGGGGCGCCTGCCGGGGTGAATGCTCTGGCGAGCGGTCGACGTCAGACCCGGCCTCCTCATCTGTGACGTGCGGACGTCGGGGGTCCCTGCCGCCCGGCGTCGCTCTGAGCGCTCACGTCTTGTTAGCTGCTGTTGTATTTGTCTGTTACTTGGGTGATTCGTGAGGCTGGAGCGGCCAGGCTCTAGGGCCCTCGCTCCTCCGTTACCTCATCTGTGCAGTGGAGGAGGGAAGAGGCTGCACTAGGCAGTCACCGCGGCCCTTCCCCGGCTCGGACACCCCCCAGCCCCCAGTCATTGTGTATTATGTGTTCACTCGTTATCTGTTATGTATGAGCGTGACAGTATCCTGAAGCCATCGAAGGCTGAGTGACGGTGGAAGGTCTGGGACAGATTTAAGAAGAGCGAGGTGAGCTGGAGCTGAGAGGGGCGGACAGACAGGCCACGCAGGAGAGTTTGTGAGGGCGTGGTGGGGAGTGAAAGGCTTGCCAGCCAGAGCCGGGAGGCCCGCCATCCCCCTCCGGGAACACCCTCCTCCCCGCATTTTCCCTTCGCTATTTCCAGAAGCAGACTGCCCTCAGACAGCGCCCTGTTGACGGCATCTAGAGAGACGCTGAGGTCCCCGCTCTCCTGGCCTGATAGACGCACAGGATGGTAGTGCAGGCAAGGCTTTTTTGAGGTTATCTGTTCTGACCTTAATTGAAAAATGGGGGGAAACAGTTGGGTTTGAGAAGCTGACAAAGTGAGACGGTGCAGTTTGTTAGTGGCAGAACCATGGTTAGAGGTCAAGTCTGCAGATTCCCAGGCCACTGCCCATCTTGTCACTGTTAAGTCAAAGATAGTTTCTTTTCTTTTCTTGTTTTAGGATTTTATTTACTTACTCATGAGAGACACTGAAACATAGGCAGAGGGAGAAGCAGGCTCCCCGTGGGGAACCGGATGTGGGACTCCATCCCAGGACCCCGGGATCACAACCTGAGCCTCCCAGGTGCCCCTCAAAGATAGTTTCTTACTAAGTTGTAAGCAGCTTAGAACAATTTTTTATCTCGCCCTGAACACTCCCATCTCTTTTTTTCCAGAGCTTTCTTCGATTATCTGACCTCAAGGGATTAATGGTATTAGAAGGAAAACAGATTAACAATGTGGCTTGGGTTTTTTGATTTTTTTCCCCTACCACATCAGTTCTGACAAATCCATAGTGTTTCCTCCTCTTAGGTTACTGTAAAATGTTAAACTCATCTTCTCATGTTTTTAATTTTTCTGTGTCACAGAACCTAAATTGGTAATAAATCAATAAGAAACAAATGTTTACATTCACTCAGTGAAAAGTATCATGTCTAAGCTCAACATATATCGGAGCCACACATGGACACGTAAGTATCTTGTATGTGATGCTGTGAAGGCAGGTAAATCCAGGAACGGCAAGGCAGGCCAAGTGTCTCCTAACTTCCTTCTTCCTTCCTTCTTCCTCAGCTCTCCCTCCTCCACTAAGAGTGGAAAATGAACAGTTCTCAGGTAAGCTTTCTGTTTGTTTATTCCTGCTTTGCTTTAAGATGGGTTTCCTAAAGTTTGTATGGATTCATGTTTTTAAAAAGAAAAAGAAGAAATAGGCAAGAATTACTTTAAGGGAAAAATGTTGAGAGTAGCAAATTCAAAGAGCATCTGGCAGAATTAAATGCAGGACTCTTAAATTTACAGAGTTGTGCAAGTTGTAAAATTTTCTCTGATCTTTTTAATAACAAAATTGCCTGTGATCATTTCTGATAGACACAGCAGCATGCAAAGACATGTGGATGCTTTTCAGGGGACCAAACAAGAGATTTGAGTAGACAGCTCTCTCATGGTCCTGTTTGATCCAAGAATAAAACTTTGAAGATCTGGCAGAATGGTGGGGACTGCACATCTTCCAAGTAACTCTCCATAGTATTTGTGTCAGCTTCTTTGTAGTCCTAGCTTGAGTGGCAGAGTTCTGGCTTTGATCACTGTGTTTCTTTCTTCTTTATTTTAAGATGTTATTTATTTTCATTAGAGATATGGAGAAAGGCAGAGACATAGGAAGAGGCTCCCTGCAGGGATCCCACTGTGGGACTCAATCCTGGGACCCTGGGATCACGCCCTGAAGCAGAAGGCTCAACCACTGAGCCACCCAGGTGTTCCTGGTCTCTGCATTTGTCTTTTACATTTCAGCCACGGGAACACATTCTTGCTCCTTCACCACCACCGCTCACCTGAATCAGTTCTAGAAAAGGCCACCAACTTGTCATCAAATCCAATTTTTGTTTTTGTCTTACTTAACTGTCCTGAGGCATAATCCTCGGTCTCTGTTGTCTCTGACACCCCCTTCCTAGCTCTCCTAGCTTTCTGTTCCTCACAATGGTGTCTTTCCCTTTTGCCCCAGACTTTGCCTCTCCTTGGGTTTATTGCTGATCCATCCTTGGCTCACTGCTTTTTTTTTTTCAGTCTGTCTTTTTTTTCTGATTGGCTTTGTCTCTCTCTCCTTTTTTTTTTTTTTTTTTTTTTTAAATAAAATACTTCTGGGAGCACCTGGGTGCCTCAGTGGTTGAGCGTCTGCCTTTGGCTCAGGTCATGATTCTGGAGTCCCAGGAGCAAGGCCAGCATCGGGCTCCTCATGGGGAGCCTGCTTCTCCCTCTGCTTGTGTCTCTGCCTCTCTCTCTCTCTCTCTCTGTGAGTCTCTCATGAATGAATAAATAAAATCTTTAAAATAAAATCCTTCTGAATTAGTAATATGTTAACATGGTTAAAGATTAAGTGACATTCCCTCCAGGAAGGGTAACATTTATTTCTCATCTACACTGAGACATTTTCACTGAGAATGAAAGAGGTTCTCTACAGTTCTGATGAGACAGCTGGCATATATTGGGACAGTCCCTGACAAACCTGAGTGGATGGTCACCCTCCTGTAGATGTCAGCCTTTCTTGTTTGTCCTCCCAGTGTTTCTTTATTCAGTTAAAATGTATCCTTATATGCCTTCTACTTTTATTTAGAAGGGAACCCATCATCCTCAGGGCTCTTCAAACTTAGGTGCTCCCGTACATCACTGGTATCCTGTTAAATGCAGATTTTGATTTAGTGGATCTGCGGGACCCTGGGTTTTACAGTTCTGAAAACCTCCCAGGTGAAGCTGACTCTGCTGCCCAGGGAACCACACTTTGGGTAGCAAATCTATACACTATCTTCCATTCTTTCTTTGCTTTTATTCACTTTTTTCAGCCTGTCCCAGGCATCTTTCTGTAAACAGAACGTGGATTGCTTCTTTCTTTCTTATAACTGCATAGTAATTCAAGCATGGATGTTCCATAGTTTTTTAAACTGGTTATTATTAGTTCTGAACTATTTCAAACCTTTTGCTACTACGAACCACATTCTAACGAATGACCTTGTACGTATAAGTGTTATTTGTCAGGTAAATTCCCAGAAGTGTGATGCCAGGCCAAAGGGTGAATACAACTGATAAATGTGATCAGTTGGGATTATGGTATCATTTTATATTCCCATTGATACTGCATGAGTGTGTATCCACAACTGAGTCTCCCATAGGACACGTGGTTCAACTTTTGGAACTTTGGCAACTGATAGATAAAAAGTGGTATTTTATAAAGTTCGTATCTGTAATTTTCTAAACTATGAGTGAGGTTGAATATTTTTTCACATATCTGAAAGATGTATTTACGTTTCTGTGAACCATTTGTTCATATCTTTTGCCCATTTTGCCCTTGGGTTTCTGGCTCCTCCTCCTCCTCCCCCTCCTCCTCCTCTTCTTCTTCCTCCTTCCTCCTCTTCTTTCTTCTTTCTTCTTCCTCCTTTCCCTCCTCCCTCCTTCTTCTTCCTCCTTCTTCTTCCTCTTCTTTTTTAGCTCTTTATATATCAGGGATACTAATACTTGCCTATTATATGGTTGCAAACTATTATGGTATATAATTTGTCTTTTGATAATTGATCTGTGTGTCCACCCCTCCTCCCCCCTTCCCCCCCCCCCTTGCAGGTATTCTGTTCCAGGATACCACATTTCACTTAGTCGTTTCCTTAGGCTCCCCTTGGCTATGACAGTTCAGACTTTTCTTGTTTATGATAACGTTGGCAGTTTTGAGGAGTATATTCAGGTGTTTTGTAGAATGTCCCTCAATTGGGAATTGTCTGCTGCTGTTTTTGTGATTCGACTGAGGTTATGGGTTTCTTGGAGGAAGAACACAGAGATATAATGTCATTTGGTCACATCATATCAAGGGTGAGTGCTTTCAACATGATTCATTACAGTGATATATTACTGTTGATCACTTGGCTGAAGTAATGTGGTCACAAGTAGCAGTAAAGCTACTCTTTGTTTTGTCTGTTCTTTTTGTGTGTGTGTGTTTTTTTAAAGATTTATTTATTTATTTATTCATGAGAGACACAGAGAAAGAGAGGGAGGCAGAGACATAGGCAAAGGAAGAAGCAGGCTCCCTGCAAGAAGCCCAATGTGGGACTTGATCCTGGATCCCGGGATCATGCCCTGAGCCGAAGGCAGATAGTCAACCGCTGAGCCACCCAGGCGTCCCAATTTTGTCTGTTTTCATACTGTACTCTTGGAAAGGAAGTGAGAACTTAAACTCTACCTCCTTCATGCTGGAGTAGCTACATAAATTTTCAGGAATTCTGTTTAGGAGATTTTCTATTCTCTTCTACTTACTAATTCATTTATTTATATCAATATGAATTCATGGCTAGTTATTTTACATTTTACATTTAGTTATGGTACAATGCTACCTTGTTCATTTGTTGCTCAGGTTGGTTATTAAAAGCATCTTCTAGGGGCACCTCGGTGGCTCAGTCGGCTGAGCATCTGACTCTTTATTTCAGCTCAGGTCATGATCTCAGGGTCCTGAAATTGGGCCCCATGTCAGGCTCTTTGCTGAGGGTAGAGGCTGCTTGAGATTCTCTCCGTTTCTCCCTCTGCTCCTCCCCCTGCTTATGTGTGTGCTCTCTCTCTCTCTCTCTCTCTCTCTAAATCAGTAACTTTTTTTAAAAAGCATTTTTTGTTGGTTTCTGTCTTTTGACATCTGCCATTATTTTTTGAATATTTCTTACTTCCTACTAGTAGATTTTCCAGATTCATCTTATGTATTTCTTGCTCTAGAATTAGGCTTCTTTTTTTTTTCTCCTAAATAGCTCTGGTTCTTTTTTTTTTTTTTTTTTTTAAGATTATTTATTTATTTATTTATTTACTTATTTATTTATTTATTCATGAGAGAGAGAGAGAGAGGCAGAGACACAAGCAGAAGGAGAAGCAGGCTCCATGCAGGGAGCCCGACGTGGGACTCGATCCTGGGTGTCCAGGATCATGCCCTGGGTTGAAGGCAGCGCAAACCGCTGAGCCACCCGGGCTCCTGTTCTGGTTCTTTTCATTGGAGCATAGTGTTGAAACCAAGAGTAGGGGACTAGGTGTGTCTTTTGCTCCTGGTGTGTCATTGCTTGCAGGCCCTCTCAGCTAACTGAACAAGGAAATATATGCATATACTCAATCATGTATATACTGATTAATATAATTAATACATATAAGTATTATGTATACAGTAATACATATAAGTATTTCAATATACATATATGTAATATGTATACAGTAATACATAAAAGTATTTCAATATTAACCATCTGTATATTAAGCTAAGTATTAGTTTATACTCTTATCTCTTGTTGTAATCATTACCAGATACAGATCTGTTCAGGTTTTCTATTTCTCCTTGCGTGAATTGGTAGCTGTGTCTTTTAAGGAATTTGTCCATTTCTTCGAAGTTAATTTTTCAGGAATAGAATTGTTTGTAGTAGTCTCATATTATTATTTTAATGTTCTTAAGATCAGTAGTGTTGACCCATCATTTCTGAGATTCACAATTTTTTTTCTTTTCTCTTTGTTCTTATTTGGGTTTTTTTTTGGTGTTGAGTTGTAGAAATTATATATTTTGGATATCAAATCCTTAATGGATATATCATTTGCACATATCTTCTCCCATTAGTAGGTTGTCTTTCTGTTTTATTGATGGTTACCTTTGCTTTTTGTTTTGGTGTAGTCCCAATAATTTATTTTTGCTTTTGTTTCCCTTGTCTGAGGACACATACCTAGAAAAAGTTGTTATGGTCATTGTCAAAGAAGTTACTACCTATGTTCTAGTCTAGGATTTTTATGATTTCAGGTCTCACATTTAGGTCTTTAATCTATTTTGAGTGTTTTTTTCTGTATGGTGTAAGAAAATGGTCCAGTTCCATTGTTTTGCATGTAGCTGTCCAGTTTTCCCAGCACCATTTGTTGAAGAAACTGTCTTTTTCCCATTGGATATTTGTCCTCCTTTGTTGAAGATTATCTGACCATATAACTGGGTTTATTTCTGGGCTCTCTACTGTTCTACTTTGAATAACCAGAACAATCTTTGGAAAGAAAAACAAGTCTAGGTGATTGTGGAGAATTGGTATTTTTTCCTTAAATGTTTAGTAGAATTTACCAGTGACACCGTTTGAGCTTGGCACTTTCTGTTTGGGAGTGATTTGATTACTTATTCTTTTTTTTTTTTTTTTAACAGATACAGATCCGTTCAGGTTTTCTATTTCTCCTTGCATGAATTGGTAGCTGTGTCTTTTAAGGAATTTGTCCATTTCTTCTAAGTTAATTTTTCAGGAATAGAATTGTTTGTAGTAGTCTCATATTATTTTAATGTTCTTAGGATCAGTAGTGTTGACCCATCATTTCTGAGATTCACAATTTTTTTCTTTTCTCTTTGTTCTTGGTTAAGTTTTCTGCAAGTTTATTGATTTATTGATCTTTCCAAAAAAGCAGCTGTTGGTTTTGATTTTCTTTTTTTCATGTTTCAATTTTGTTGATTTATTCTAATGTTTATTTTGTTTGCTTTGGGCTTAATTTGCTTTTCTTCTACAGTATACTAAGATGCAAACATAGGTTACTGATTTAAAATTTTTCTTTTTTAATATATACACTTGATGCTATAAGTTTCCCTCTATGTACTGCTTTCAGTGTATCTCACAAATTTTGATATGTGATATTTTTATTTCATGTGTTATATTTTAAAATTTCTTTTGAGATCTCTTTAAATATAGATTATTTATAAGTATATTGTTTAATTTTCAAGTGTTTGAGGGATTTTCCAGCTATCTCTTGTTTATTGATTTATATTTAATTCCATTGTAGTCGGAGAACGTATTTTATATGATAGCTGTTGTTTTAAATTTGTTAAGGTATGTTTTCTGGCCAAGGCTATGGTCTCTCTTGGTAAATGTTACATATGAGCTAGAATAGAATGATAAAATATGGGTTTTATTTTTGGATGGAGTATTCTGTAACTGTCAGTTAGATCATGTTGATGAATAGTACGGTTCAGGTTATCTGTATACTTACTGATTTTCTGCCTCCTTGATCTCTCTCAGTATTGACAGAGGGGTGTTGAAGTCTCCCAACTATGATTATAAATTTGTGTATTTCTCCTGTCAGTTCTATCAGTTTTGGGCTATGTATTTTGGTACCCTTTTGTTAGATGCATATATTCTTTTGATACTCTTGTTAGATTTATATATGTTTTCTCTAATAGGATTTTGAACCCATTTAATGAGTTAATTCCAGTGTTATATTTTTCAGCTCTAGAACACCCATTTTATCTATGTACATATGTGTATATGTATGTGCCTGTATTCACATCTATCAGGAGTCCTCAAGACCATCCCCAGGTTCAGTGACTTACTAGGGTGACTCAGCACGTAATTCTACTTATGGCTATGACTTATTACAGTGCAAGGATATAAAGCGGAATCAACCAGGGGAAAGGGCACACAGAGAAAGATGAGAGGAAGCCAGGAGCAAACTTCTAAGAGTTTTCTACCAAATCTAGTGATGAGATAGACAACAAACATGAAATGTTTCCCAGGGAATCTCAGTAGATACTCGGTGCTCAGAGTTTTTAATAGAAGCTGATCACATTGGTACTCTCTGCTTGGCACAGAAACTTCTGGATTTAGAAGGAATATACATGTGTTGAATAAGCCATATTGCTTACACAAACAGTTTAGACTCAGTGAACGATTCTTCTAAGGGAATTTAAGTTTCCAGAAGCCAGCCAGCAGACATGCTTATAGCAGCAGACCTTTCAAAGGATAGCAGTCTCAGGCTTGCTCTCGTAATTCTTTGCTGCATAGTACACATACTATATATCCATTGTACTTTTCCTACTTATTTTGTTCAGATTTTCCTCTGTTTTATTGAGCATATTAATCATAATCCATTTTAAAATTCCTGCTTATTAATTCCAATGTCTGGATCCCCTTCTGATCTGTTTTGTCTCTGTATTTTTTTTTATCATATAACTGATGATATTAAAGAACTAATTTTTTCTTGGTCTCCTTTCCTTCCCAGTCTACTGTGTGCATACTGCTAGATCCTTCAATGTATAATTTAATAAATAATGAATATATCTCCTCATCAGATCATAAGCACTTTGAGAAAAGGAATGGTGTGTTTGTTTTCATCAGTAGTATTTGCAGCGAAGGGAACAGTTCAGGGCTTTAGTGGAAACTCAGTTTGTACAAGATATTTCTTTCATCCTACATAGTAAGTAGCACAAAAGAAGGCATCCTGTGTGTCAATTCTTAGCAAAATCTAAAGAGATAAGCTCTTTTAAATTTCTTCCACATTATTTAGTTCTGACAGCTTCATATAGAAAAGGAATATACTATTACAGGAACAAGTGTCATTCAAAGATGTATGTGTGGACTTCACTCAGGAAGAGTGGTATCTGCTGGATCCTGCTCAGAAGATACTATACAGAGATGTGATTCTAGAAAATTATAGCCACTTTGTCTCAGTAGGTAAGAATTTCATTTCCTTGTAACTACCAGTAGCGTGCATTTTTAGTTGTTGAAACATATGAACTGCCTGTGGAATTTTGATTGAAGCTTAATTTTCAAGGCACTCAGGTGGCCAGTCCCTCTGGCCACCATAAAGAGTGCTATGTTCTTAATCTCCACAGGGGTTGGTTCATTTGGGCATCTTTCTTGGGCAGTCTCTGAAGCTATACCTTTCTTCTCCATCATTTTCTAAGAGTCCCTGAAGCCAAGCTATTTAGCCATCATCTTGTCTTATCTTTTCTTAACAGGATATTGCATTACTAAGCCAGAAGTGGTCTTCAAGATTGAGCAAGGAGAAGAGCCCTGGATATTAGAGGCAGGATTCCCAAGCCACTGCCACCAAGGTGAGTTAGTACACACACATATGCCAGAAGGGAATAAGATCTTAGGCCATTGGTTTGGGGTTTCTCACTTGTGAAATATTCTTCAGAAATTTTTTTCCTTTTTTTTTTTTTTTATTGGAGTTCAATTTGCCAACATATAGCATAACACCCAGTGCTCACCCCATCAAGTACCCCCCTCAGTGCCCGTCACCCAGTCACCCCCACCGCCCGCCCACCTCCCCTTCCACCACCCTTTGTTCGTTTCCCAGAGTTAGGAGTCTCTCATGTTCTGTCTCCCTTTCTGATATTTCCCACTCATTTTTTCTCCTTTCCCCTTTATTCCCTTTCACTATTTTTTTATATTCCCCAAATGGATGAGAGCATATAATGTTTGTCCTTCTCCGATTGACTTATTTCACTCAGCGTAATACCCTCCAGTTCCATCCACATTGAAGCAAATAGTGGGTATTTGTCGTTTCTAGTGGCTGAGTAATATTCCATTGTGTACATAAACCACATCTTCTTTATCCATTCATCTTTCGATGGACACCGAGGCTCCTTCCACAGTTTGGCTATTGTGGACATTGCTGCTATAAACATTGGGGTGCAGGTGTCCCGGCGTTTCATTGCATCTGTATCTTTGGGGTAAATCCCCAACAGTGCAATTGCTGGGTCGTAGGGCAGGTCTATTTTTAATTCTTTGAGGAACCTCCACACAGTTTTCCAGAGTGGCTGTACCAGTTCCCATTCCCACCAACAGTGTAAGAGGGTTCCCCTTCCTCCACATCCTTCCAACATTTGTGGTTTCCTGCCTTGTAAATTTTCCCCACTCTCACTGGTATGAGGTGGTATCTCATCGCGGTTTTGATTTGTATTTCCCTGATGGCAAGTGATGCAGAGCATTTTGTCATGTGTTTGTTGGCCATGTCTATGTCTTCCTCTGTGAGATTTCTGTTCATGTTTTTGCCCATTTTATGATTGGATTCTTTGTTTCTTTGGCGTTGAGTTTAGTAAGTTCTTTATAGATCTTGGATACTAGCCCTTTATCTGATAGGTAACTTGCAAATATCTTCTCCCATTGTGTAGGTTGTCTTTTAGTTTTATTGACTGTTTCTTTTGCTGTGCAGAAGCTTTTTATCTTGATTAAGTTCCGATAGTTCATTTTTCCTTTTGTTTCCCTTGGGTTCATGGAAGTATCTTGCAAGAAGTTACCGTGGCCAAGTTCAACAAGGGTATTGCCTGTGTTCTCCTCTAGGATTTTGATGGAATCTTGTCTCACATTTAGATCTTTCATCCATTTTGAGATTATCTTTGTGTATGGTGTAAGAGAATGGTCCAGTTTCATTCTTCTGCATGTGGATGTCCAATTTTCCCAGCACCATTTATTGAAGAGACTGTCTTTCTTCCAGTGGATAGTCTTTCCTGCTTTGTTGAATATTAGTTGACCATAGAGTTGAGGGCACATTTCTGTTTTTTTCTGTTCTGTTTCATTGATCTATGTGTCTGTTTTTGTGCTAGTACCACACTGTCTTGATGATCACTGCTTTCTAGGACAACTTGAAATCCGGCATTGTGATGCCCCCAGCTCTGGTTTTCTCTTTCAATATTCCCCTGGCTATTTGGGGTCTTTTCTGTTCCACACAAATCTTAAGATTATTTGTTCCAACTCTCTGAAGAAAGTCCATGGTATTTTGATAGGGATTGCATTAAACGTGTAAATTGCCCTGGGTAGCATTGACATTTTCACAATACTAATTCTTCCAATCCATGAGCATGGAATATTTTTCCATCACTTTGTGTCTTCCTCAATTTCTTTCAGAAATGTTCTGTAGATGTTAGATAGATCCTTTACCTCTTTGGTTAGATTTATTCCTAGGTATGCTGTATTTTGTCAAATGCTTTCTCTGCATCTATTGAGAGGATCATATGGTTCTTGTTTTTTCTCTTGCTGATATGATGAATCACATTGATTGCTTTATGAGTGTTGAACCAGCCTTGCATCCTGGGGATAAATCCCACTTGGCCATGGTGAATAATCTTCTTAATGTATTGTTAGATCCTATTGGCTAGTATCTTGTTGAGAATTTTTGCATCCATGTTCATCAGGGATATTGGTCTATAATTCTACTTTTTGGTGGGGTCTTTCTCTGGTTTTGGAATTAAGGTGATACTGGCTCATAGAATGGGTTTGGAAGTATTCCATCTCTTTCTATCTTTCCGAACAGCTTTAGTAGAATAAGTATGGTTTCTTCTTTAAACGTTTCATAGAATTCGCCTGGGAAGCCATCTGGCTCTGGACTTTTGTGTCTTGAGAGGTTTTTGATGACTGCTTCAATTTCCTCCCTGGTAATTGGCCTGTTCAGATTTTCTATTTCTTCCTGTTCCAGTTTTGGTAGTTTGTGGTTTTCCAGAAATGCGTCCATTTCTTCTAGATTGCCTAATTTATTGGTGTATAGCTGCTCATAATATGTTTTTAAAATTGTTTGTGTTTCCTTGGTGTTGGTGGTGATCTCTCCTTTCTCATTCATGATTTTATTAATTTGAGTCTTTTCTCTCTTCTTTTTAATAAGGGTGGCTAATGGTTTATCTATCTTATTAATTCTTTCAAAGAACCAACTCCTGGTTTTGTTAATCTGTTCCACAGTTCTTCTGGTCTCGATTTCATTGAGTTCTGCTCGAATCTTTATTAACTCTCTTCTTCTGCAGGGTGTAGGATCTATTTGCTGTTTTTTCTCCAGCTCCTTTAGGTGCAAGGTTAGCTTTTGTATTTGAGTTCTTTCTAGTTTTTGGATGGATGCTTGTATTGCGATGTATTTCCCTCTCAGGACTGCTTTTGCTGTATCTCAAAGATTTTGAACGGTTGTATCTTCATTCTCACTAGTTTCCATGAATCTTTTTAATTCTTCTCTAATTTCCTGGTTGACCCTTTCATCTTTTAGCAGGATGGTCCTTAACCTCCATGTGTTTGAAATCCTTCCAGAGTTGTTCTTGTGATTTAGTTCTAATTTCAAAGCATTATGGTCTGAAAATATGCAGGGGACAATCCCAATCCCAATCTTTTGGTATTGGTTAAGACCTGATTTGTGACCCAGTATGTGGTCTATTCTGGAGAAAGCTCCATGTGCACTTGAGAAGAATGTGTATTCAGTTGAGTTTGGATGTAAAGTTATGTAGATATCTGTGAAATCCATCTGGTCCAGTGTATCATTTAAAGCTCTCATTTCTTTGGAGATATTGTGCTTAGAAGACCTATAGAATATAGAAAGCGCTAGATTGAAGTCACCAAGTATAAGTGTATTATTATCTAAGTATGTCTTAACTTTGGTTATTAATTGATTGATATATTTGGCAGCTCCCACATTCGGGGCATAAATATTGATGATTGTTAAGTCCTCTTGTTGGATAGATCCTTTAAGTATGATATAGTGTCCCTCTTCATCTCTTACTACAGTCTTTGAGATAAACTTTCGTTTATCTGGTATAAGGATGGCTACCCCTTCTTTCTTTTGAGGACCATTCGAATGGTAAATGGTTCTCTAACCTTTTATTTTCAGGCTGTAGGTGTCCTTCTGCCTAAAATGAGTCTTGTAGACAGCAAATAGATGGGTCTTGCTTTTTTATCCAGTCTGAAACCCTGCGCCTTTTGATGGGATCATTAACCCCATTCATGTTCAGAGTTACTATTGAAAGATATGTATTTAGTGTCATCATGATACCTATTCTGTCCCTGTTTTTGTGGATTGTTCCCTTGGACTTCCTCTATTACAGAATCCCCCTTAGTATTTCTTGCAAAGCTGGCTTCGTGGTCACATATTCTTTCAGTTCCTGCCTGTCTTGGAAGCTCTTTATCTCTCCTCCTATTCTGAATGAGAGCCTTGCTGGATACAGTATTCTTGGCTGCATGTTCTTCTCATTAGGACTGAATATATCGGGATCCCTGGGTGGCACAGCGGTTTGGCGCCTGCCTTTGGCCCAGGGCGCAATCCTGGAGACCCGGGATCGAGTCCCACATCGGGCTCCCGGTGCATGGAGCCTGCTTCTCCCTCTGCCTGTGTCTCTGCCTCTCTCTCTCTCTCTGTGACTATCATAAATAAATAAAAAAAAAATTATAATTTAAAAAAAAAAAAAAAAGGACTGAATATATCCTGCCAGCCCTTTCTGGCCTGCCAGGTCTCTGTGGAGAGGTCTCCTGTTAACCTAATACTTCTCCCCGTAATGTTTAGGGATTTCTTGTCTCTTGCTGCTTTAAGGATCTTCTCTTTATCTTTGGAATTTGCAAGTTTTACTATTAAATGTCGAGGTGTTGAGTGGTTTTTATTTATTTTGGGGGGGGGGGAATCTCTCTGTTTCCTGGATCTGAATGCCTGTTTCCCTCCCCAAATTAGGGAAGTTCTCAGCTATGATTTGTTCAGATACATATTCTGGACCTCTGTCCCTTTTGGCGCCCTCAGGAACCCCAGTTAAACGTAGATTTTTCCTTCTGAGGCTGTCATTTATTTCCCTTAACCTATCCTCATGATCTTTTAATTGTTTTTCTCTTTTTTCCTCAGTTTCCCTCCTTGCCATCAACTTGTCTTCTATGTCACTCACTTGTTCTTCCACCTCGTTAACCCTCATCATTAGGACCTCTAGTTTGGATTGCATCTCATTTAATTGATTTTTAATATGGCCTGATTAGATGTAAATTCTGCAGTCATGAAGTCTCTTGAATCCTTTTTTCTAGAGCCACCAGTAGCTTTATAATAGTGCTTCTGAATTGGCTTTCTGACATTGAATTGTAATCCTAATTTTGTAACTCTGTGGGAGAGAGGATTGTTTCTGATTCTTTCTTTTGAGGTTATTTTTTTCCTTCTAGTCATTTTGCTCAGTGCAGATTGGCCAAAAACAAGTTTACTGGGAAAAGGAGAAAAAGAAGAGAAAAAAGAAAAGAGGAAAAAAAAAATGAAAGAAAAGAAAAGAAAAAAGGCGGGGGGGAAGCAAACAGAAAACAAAAAACAAGGGGGAGTATCGTCTGATTCTATATACTGTAAATCCCTCGACTTCCCCTGGAACTTTCCAGTGCTGCTTGGTCAATAACTTCCTTTTCCCCTGTCCGCGTAGCTGGTCTTCTGGGGGGAGGGGTTTCTGTGCTGATTCTCAGATGTGAGCACCTGGGGGAGCTGCTCAGCCCCCTGCCTGGTGCATGGCTCAGTGGGATTTGTTTATCCTGTGAGGCCACTGTGAGGCTCAGTGGGAGTTGTTTATTCTGTGAGGACCCAGGAGGAACAACAACAGTGGCGGCAGCCTGCTCTCCAGCGCTAGAGTCAGCTCGTGGAGTAACTACAGCAGCTCCCAGTCCACAGGGGCCTGGATGCTCTGGGGGCGGGGCCCTGATCTGCTCAGCTCAGGCCGCCCAGTGGCAGGAGTGTTCCCGCCATCCTCTGCACTGCTGGCTTGTGCCTGTCGCAAGGGGAGTGCCGGATCCTGGGCTTTGTCCCCCGGCGCCTCGGGCTCCAAGGCCTGCACTGCTGGAATCGCTCCCCCGGGCCGCAGAGCCCCCTCCACGCGGAGCCGCTTCCAAGGTGCTCCCAGCCCAGCCGGGAGCGCGCTGCTACCCTTAGGGAGCTCGGCCCCCCGGGGTGTGTGGCGCACTCTCCCCGGGGTCGGGGGTGCAGGTCATCTGTTAGTGCCCCTGGGAGCCTGAGGGCATCCCCGCCCCTCCTGGGATCCTGCTCCAACTCCCTGCAAGCGCCTTTCCGTCTGGGAAGATTGGTGAAGCCCCTGATTCTCCTGGATGGGCCTTTCCTGTCCTGGGGGCACTCCCCCCTCTGGACTTAGCCTGGCTCCTCAGGGGGCCCCTCCCCCTTGGATGCTTTTTATTTTTCTTTTTTTTCCCCCATCTTCCTACCTTGATAGAAGCACGAACTCTTCTCACTGTAGCATTCCATCTGTTCTCTCTTTAAATCTCAGGCCGAATTTGTAGGTTTTCAGGATGATTTGAAAGTTATCTAGGTAATTTGATGTGGACAGGTGACTTGGGGACCCTACTCTTCCGCCATCTTTCCCCCTCCTCCAGAAATTTCTTTTTTTAGTCTTAGACCTTTGAAAGTTACTAAGGACAGTTGGCCCAGATCCCTCCATTACCTTAATCACACTTCTCCACGTGTCACTTCCCCTCATAAATGCTTTCTTTTGTCCTGTGATAGGGTGATTTACCAATACCCGTAACGCAGACTCAGCTTCACCTTAGATAGTTTTTCTGGTTAGTTTGTCTTAAAATTGTTCACCTTCCCTTAGACACCTTTTATTAGCTGGTATGTATTTATTCATACTTGCAGTAGTCATTTAACAAACATGTGATGGGCACTCACTACGACCCAGTTTTAGGTAATAAAAAGAATAACGGGGATCCCTGGGTGGCGCAGCGGTTTGGCGCCTGCCTTTGGCCCAGGGCGCTATCCTGGAGACCCGGGATCGAATCCCACGTCAGGCTCCCGGTGCATGGAGCCTGCTTCTCCCTCTGCCTGTGTCTCTGCCTCTCTCTCTCTCTCTCTGTGACTATCATAAATAAATGAAAATTAAAAAAAAAATAAAAAAAAAATAAAAAGAATAACGTTCCTTTTATCATGGAACATGTATTACAGTGAGGAACAAGAAGCATATATGTTTGTGTGTGTGTTTATGCATGTGAGTGTGTATATACAGTGTTTTGATGGTAAGCACTGTGGAGAGAGTTAAAGCAGTGGAGAATGATGGCATTTGCCAGTGGGTAAGGGAGTCAAAGAAAACCCGTTTGATGAGGTCTGCAGGAGAGATGAGACCCTAGTAAAGTGTAAGTGTGAGTGGTTCCAGACAGATGCCAGACTTCTTAGCTGTGTTCTTAGAGCGTTTGAAGAATGGCAAGGGGGGCATTGTAGCTGGTGAGTAGGTGTTGGTGAGATTAATAGATGATGTCATAAAAACTGGTATGGATCATGGTAATTTTATTTTGAGTGATGTGAGAAATCCTTGTTTTTTTGAGTAAATGCAAGTCAGATTAAATCATCAAATTTGAGATATATATGTGTGTGTATGTATATATACATACATGTATATAGTAGTAAACATAGTGTGGTGGTTAGGTGGTGCTTAGGCATGAGCAAGGAGGGAATACCATTTAGTAGACTATTTTATACTCCAGGGGAGAGAGGATAGTGGCTTAGGCGATGTAGGAGTGGTAGTTTTGTGCATATATGTTGGGGATGAGGCCAGCAAGATTTTCTGTAGGATTGATAGTGTGGAAGGGAGACAGGAATCCAGCATGACTCAACTGATTTGTCTCAAGCAACTGGGTAAATCAGGTTGCCATTTATAGAGAGGATATTTAAAGAGATTATAGGGGAATTAGGACATACTTAAACTTGGGCACAAGAAGCTGGAGAGAACCACTAGAACTCAGTCTGTGTGTCGAATAAGATGGTTCTCTGTGAGTATGGTGCACATGGCTGAGGCCAGAGCCGGAAGTGCCTGTGTGAGAGACATCATCTATGGGTGGTAGAAAAGGCACCAGGCTAGGTGAGAGCTTCTAGTTCAGGGGTTGGTGGCCTTTTTTTTTTTTTTTTTTTTTAAGATTTTATTTAATAAGAGATGCACAGAAAGAGAGGCAGAGACACAGGCAGAGGGAGAAACAGGCTCCATCCTGGGAGCCTGACGTGAGACTTGATCCCGGGTCTCCGAGATCACGCCCTGGGCCGAAGGTGGCGCTAAACCTCTGAGCCACCGGGCTGCTCTTGGTGGACTTTTATGTAAACACCATAGCCCATATTTTAGGTTTGGTGGGTCACCTGTGATCTGGGTGGTGGTGGCTGCTGCTATTGCTCTTCTTCCTGGTTCTCCTTTTCCCTCTCCTCCCCTCTTTCTTTTTTCTTCCTCACTCCTTCCCACTGCCTCTTTTATCTTTCCCCTCTAAAAATGTAAAAAACACTCATAGTTGAAGGACCCTTCCTCAGCAGTCATAGTTTGAAGACTCCTTTTTAGAGAGTGGTTGTTTCCATGTGAGATTAGTGGTCCTGGAATTCTACTTTGACAAGGTGTGAAAATCCATTCAACCTCATCATGAGAGGAGCTTGCAGAGGAATAGTCTGAGTGAGGTGACAACTGAAGCCTGGTTTCCCAGGAATCCATCCAATAAGGAACATCCTACCGTCCTTGTATGACTGACCCTAAATGGCAGCCTCCAGGGTCAGCACACTAAACCTGTTATTCCCTATTACTAGTCTCATACTCGTGGGGTTGCATGCCTTTCTTTTTTTTTTCTTTTCTTTTTTTTTTTTTTTGATTTTTATTTATTTATGATAGTCAGAGAGAGAGAGAGGCAGAGACATAGGCAGAGGGAGAAGCAGGCTCCATGCAGGGAGCCCGACGTGGGATTCAATCCCAGGTCTCCAGGATCGCGCCCTGGGCCAAAGGCAGGTGCTAAACCGCTGCGCCACCCAGGGATCCCGTTGCATGCCTTTCAAAACCAACTTCCGTATCTTTCTGTTTTCTCACTTCTCACTGATCCCACTCAAAACCAGAACTGTACATTCCCTCATCCCTAGCTTGATCTAATTCCTAACTGATTTTTATTTTGTTACCTATATTACCAGTTTATCTTTCACTAGCCTGACAGAGTTGCTACTTATTAGAAATAAAATTAAAGAAAGAAATAAAATTAAAGTCTCCTTTCATTGACTGTTACATTGTGGTCCTCTTGTTCTATCTGTCTTGTTTCTTTTTTGTCTGCTCTCCAGAATTTACACTAGACCCCATAACTGTCTTGTATCTTAAATTTCACTTATAAATGCTTTCTCTTCTATCTACAACTTTCATTCTTGTTTGCTTTGCTTTTCAGATACTTAAATTAATATCATACACGTAAAGTGTTTAAACAGTGCATGGTACATAGTAATGGCTTCTCAGCATGCATACTAGGGAGGATCCTACCATAGTAGTCAAGCTGTGAGAAGATAAGGACATGAACTGTGATCTGCCTCAGAATTCTTCCTCTGCTGTGTTTCTCAGTCTATTTGTAGTTTATTATTTTTTGTTTGAAAAAACTCTCTTTTTGAATTCATTTAGTTCTCTGAGTTTCCTGCTTCCTGAGTGGATGTCTCTCAGAAAATCTCTGATCCCTACTCATTGTGTTGAGTTTATTTTATTTTCTCTAGCCTGCCCCTTATAGCCTTTTTTAAAATGGTGATGTCTTATAAAATAAGTTAAAAGAAAAACTAGATTCTGGGTTATAGGACTTCTTGATTGAACCTGAGGATGTTTTGGTGCACAGAATAGAAGCATGTGCTTCAGCAGGAATCCTTCCCTAGAAATCTTTACATGAAGGGATAAGGACTGAACTGTTCTGCCTCCCACAAACATAGTTTTTCCTCTGTAAGCCTTGTCCACTAGTCTCTACCATCACTTTATTCAGTGTGCAGTGTCTCTTTTGGGCTTACCCCATTCTGAGTTTCCCTGAATCAGTCACTCCCAGCTCCCTGTACTTTGAATTTTCACCCTTTTATGTCCAGTTTTGAAGGTTTTATATTTAAAATGTTACATATCATCACCAGTTTCCTTTCCTTGTTTTTACTGCAGCGTGTATTTATTTTCCATTGAACCAGGAGGATAAAGGAAATGTATGCTTGGATTTAGTTTACACCAGAAAACTGAGCCTAAAACAAAAGAATCAACTACATGAAAGGGTCATTTGTGTGAGTTCAGTCCCATTAGAAAGTGTACTAGGATTCATAAAATGTTATTTTTCTCATTTCTAGAAGACTGGAAAGTTGCTGACCTGATAGAGAGCAGCCAGAACAATGAAGACGAACATTTTTGGCAACTTGCTTTCACTGCCAACAAAACAGTAAATATAGATAGTGGTGATAGAGTCAGGAAAGCTTTCAATCTGGGCACAGATTCTGTTCCTTCAAGAAATTTTCCATATAAGATATGTGACTCGTGTGAAATGAGTTTGAAAAATATTTCAGGCTTAATTATTAGTAGGAAGAACTATTCTGGAAAGAAGCCTGATGAGTTTAATGTCTATGAGAAATTGCTCCTGGATATTAGGCATGAGAAAACTCCTCCTGGGGGGAAATCTTATAAATACAATCAAAAAAGGAATGTGCTCAATCATAGCCACAATCTCAATCAGCCAATTTTTGATCAGCCTTCTGAATATAATGAAAATGGACAAGGCTTCCATGAGGAAGCAGCCTTTTTTACAAACAAGAAAATACAGATTGGAGAGACGCTCTGTAAATATAATGCATGTGGAAGAACCCTCATCCACAGTTTAGAACTCAGTTTATCTCAGACTACTCATTTAGAGATGGAGCCATATGAATGCAATATTTGTGGGAAGTCCTTTTATACAGATTTAAGATTGGGACATCAGAGAACTCTTACAGGGGAGACTCCTTATGAATACAATGAATATGGGCAAACCTTATGTGATAACTCAACTTTCATTATTCATCAAGAAACCTATGCAAGAAAGATTCCCCAGGAATATAAAGTAGATCATAAAACATGGGAAAAATCAGCCCTCTTTAAACATCAGATAGTACACATGGGCAAAAAACCTTACGAGCACAATGAAAATGGAAATAATTTCAACAAAAAGTCACATCTCACCCAACTTCGAAGAGCTCACTCAGGTGAAAAAACTTTTGAATGTGGTGAATGTGGGAAAACATTCTGGGAGAAGTCAAACCTCACCCAGCATCAAAGAACACACACAGGAGAGAAACCCTATGAATGTACTGAATGTGGGAAATCCTTTTGTCAGAAACCACACCTTACCAACCATCAGCGAACACATACAGGAGAAAAACCCTATGAATGTAAGCAGTGTGGAAAAACATTCTGTGTAAAGTCAAATCTTACAGAACATCAGAGAACGCATACAGGGGAGAAACCGTATGAATGTAATACATGTAGGAAATCCTTCTGCCACAGGTCAGCCCTAACTGTCCATCAGAGAACACACACAGGAGAGAAACCCTTTATGTGTAATGAATGTGGGAAGTCCTTCTGTGTGAAGTCAAACCTCATCGTACATCAAAGAACTCACACAGGGGAGAAACCCTATAAGTGTAACGAGTGTGGGAAAACCTTTTGTGAAAAATCTGCTCTCACTAAACATCAGAGAACTCACACAGGGGAGAAACCCTATGAGTGTGATGGATGTGGGAAAACATTCAGTCAGAGGTCAGTACTCACAAAACATCAGAGAATTCACACAAGGGTGAAGGCTCTTTCCACATCCTGATGTCCAGAAGCCTTCACCCACCCATTCAAATTCTTACACCATTTCTAAAAACAAGATGAATGAAGCCCAAAGAATGTCTTACATTACTAGAAAGTGATGTCTTGTCGTACTTCAAGTAATTAATACTGGAATAAAACTTACTGATATTTTGAATATGTGAAAGTGCTCAAGAAAAACTGAAACTTTTCATCAGAAAATTTATATTGAGGGGAAATTTATTCACTTAAAGAATGTTGTAGAAATCTTTGTCTAGGATTTATGTTGTGTCATATTCCAGATGTGATACCAAATTTTATTGTAAACATAGTGGATGGTGTTCATTCATACCTATATTTACAGTGGGATCTGAAATTTAAAAAAAGTTGAATCACAATAGTGTGAAGAGTCCTGATGTTTGCAGGCCTGATATAGTAATAGTAATATAGCAGAATTTGGAGGTATGCTTGATTTGTATACTTGTGAAGAGAAAATATCCTTACTTAAATAAGTGTTACGGTTTATATTAATATCTCCCACACTAAACACCACCAGTGTCTTTATAGGTTGATATAATTATATATGTATATATATATGTATATGTAAATCTGTTTATACACACATACCCCCACGTATGCAGTGGTGTGTTGGAATAAGCTCATGCTGGCTTGCAACTGCTGAAAGTTAAATTTTCAGGAATTTTGTGAGCCAGTTCTTAAACAGTCATTATTTAAAAATTAAGTTATATTAAAACCAAGGGTAGTAAATATTCAGCACTCATCATTTCCTAATTATTTTATAACATTTTGCTCTTATCTTTGTTCTTTGGGTCACCTATATTATCAAATGGCATGGTAAAAATACCATATAACATGCTACTGCACATCTCTTCCCACCTCTGCACTCAGTGTTGTCCTGTGAGTAGGTCGGCTTTAGTGGGAGGACTTAGGCCCTGGACATTGGCAAACTCTACAAACCAGGGTTTTAATTTCCTCAGAGAACCTGTTGTCAAATACTTACCAGCACACCACTGTGTGTGTGTGTGTATATATATGAAAATATATCTGGAAAATTTGAACAAACTACATACCCCCTCTCCCATTTCCTGACATAAATAAATGGTTATGGCCATTATTGCTGAACTGCCTCTTGAGTGAAGAACCCCAAATTTGTTTTTGTGAGTTTTTTTTTTTTTAACTACCTCTGCATCAGTCTTAATTGTAAATACTACTTGAGTCTCTTTATAGTTTGGCCAGTATATGTTCTCTTAAAACCACATCACCAACCTTCCCTCTGATGTTGCTAGCGTATATGAATTAGTATGGCCCTTGTTACTAATCTACTACTTCCCTAAAGAAGCCACTGAGGGTTTTTAGCTGGCTCTGGGTCAGTCCATAGTGTAAGTGCTGTTAATAACTGTGATATTTATGTGAGTTTTGCAAAGGTTAACATCATTTATGAACAGGAATAGTCACTGCACAGCACAAATAAAATTTCTAGTATTACTAGAATGCTACTTTCTTACTCTTGATATTTCATTATTGTATCTATTTAGGCATGATATGTTGTATGTGACCCAGGAACTATGTATTTGTATTTAAAATAATAGGGTGTCATATACTGTCTCTGCCTCCTTTGTTCTACTGTTTCCTGCACCTCCTTGGAACACACTAATCATCAGTTCCAAGAGACACTGCCCACCTAGCACCCATACTCTATTTTTTACTTGCTGGGCTCTGTTTTGTCTCTCTTTCCATTCTTACCCCCGAGATGATTTAGGAGTAAATTCAGATGAATCTATGTTAATCGTGGAGATACTAGTCTAATGATTCTGTTGAACTGTTTGGGAAATATTCTGTGATTCTTCTGGGAAAGACCTCAGTGATAAACTATTGTTGTGACATGAGAAGACACAAGGGGAGATTGTCTCTCTTATGCTGGACTTTTTCTTTTTTTTTTTTTTAATTCTTTTTATTTTTTTTTTAAGATTTTATTTATTCATGAGAGACACAGAGAGAAAGGCAGAGACACAGGCAGAGAGAGGAGAAGCAGGCTCCATGCAGGGAGCCCGACATGGGACTCGATCCCAGGACTCCAGGATCATGCCCTGAGCCAAAGGCAGACTCTCAACCACTGAGCCACCCAAATGTCCCTGGACTTTTTCATATTTGTATGTTATATACCAAATTATAGCTGGTGACCTTGAAGGGCAATAGTCTGAAGATAGCAGTAGATGGGACAAGCCTGGCTCAGAGGGGATGTCATTGAGCCACATAACTGCATCTGGGCCTGTTCTCTGCTAGGACTTCATATTACTGTGGTAATAATGGTTGCTTTTTTATCCTTAGGGCTGTCTGTTACTTCTAGATGAAGGCCTTCCAATAGATGAGTATTTAGGTTCTAAGTGTTTGTGTTCTATACAGTGATTTGGAGGAAGAATGATTTCTTTTGACAAGGTAATACAAAGATAACTATTTGTATCAGCCCTGCTTCTAATGAAAAACAGAATTCTACCCCAACTAAGAGGATTGTACACAGTAGACTTACTACAGTGACGTGGGCCAGAAACAAGGGACGCTCAAGCACCTAGAGACTAGCATCACCCAGAAGCCGTGACCATTCTAAGTCATAAAGGGGCAAAGGATGGAAACAAGTGTCACCAGAGCCCAATAAGAGCTGCTCTCATGGAGGAGAGACTATCTCCTAGGAGATTTTTTCCCTACCAGAATCATGGCCCTGAACTACTGATGCCTCCCTTTGAAGAATCTAACCAGATGTTATTTGCAGAGTAGCCCAGGTGGATACAGAAAATGGAGAGAAGGTCTGGGTGCAGTCGATGGATAATAAGCAGCACAGTGTTTGTTTCTGTAAATTCCTATGTAAAGTCTCAGTATTAGAAATAAACTTATTCTGCTAGTTGAAAGTGAAGTCTTTTTACTTCATTGTGCTTTTGTATTGTCACAAGTAAATTCCTTTTGAAATTGAGCACTGTGGAAGGTATGTCTGTTGCCATGCATGAAGCCGACATTATGTTAAATTACATTATTCATATATCCGTCTGTGGTGTTTCTTGTTAAATGTGTTGTGAGGTAAGCAGTTCTGTATTCTTCCAAATAAATAGCCATTTGTCCCTGCATTGTTTGATTAATTTACCCTTTTCATTGTCTGCTCAATAGGGCATTTTTAACATGTACTTAAATATTATGTGTAGTGGCTGTTGCTTTTTATCTACTCAAGGCAAACTTTCTACATTCTTCAGTAGCATAACCTGTCCTTGTGAACACAAGAGTTGACATTTATCCCAGATGATACCATCTCTTCCTGGCTCCACGTGTGTATTGAACCAGGAGTCATCATTTGTTACAAAATAGGCTAATGAGAACCCATCCTAGAATATTTTTTACAAGTCATCATGACCAGATAGTTTGTGTCCTTGTTGCTGCCAGAAGTCCTATCAAGAAATTATGTCTGCAACAGAGAAGACAATGGGGATAAGTGCTGTAAAGTAAAATAAAGATAGGAACAGTTGTCTGAAAGTCTGATTCTACATAGCATAGAGAGGGAATGACGTCATGGGGAAGGATAGAGTGGTGGGAGGGAGCCATTTGGTTATCTGGTAAGTGCATTGTGCATGTGTGAGTGATACATGTAGATGTGTAACCAACAGTTTTACGTACCTATGATTTTGCTTCTGAAACAGCACCCTAATTACCTGCACTTTGATGTTTTATTTTGTATTGTACCACATTCTGTTAAGAGAAATGTTTGCTCCCATATACCAAACTGATGCCATAGTCAGTGAATGGGTCATCTTCCAGATTTTAAAAACCAATGCTCAAGTGCAAAATCAGAAAAGGAATTACTGGGTCATAGGTATGGCTTTCTGAATTGACTAAGCGAATTACATTCCACTGCCTGGAAATTGTTTCCTGATAAACTCCCTAGAACCTGTCTTGGGAATTGGACCCACGGTTCTCTATGTGAAACTTGCCCTCCCCCCCCCCCCCGCCCTTTCCCAGTGTGCCCTGTCACTTGATATCCAGCCTTATACTTGGCAAGGAAAGGTAGAGCCATAGCCTCTGGAAAGTTCCAACCCATGCCCTCAACCACCTTGCTGCTCCCTGCAGGAAATTGCAGCTGTAGCTGTGCTTGCCCTACCCTTCTACCTCTGTGTTTCTGGGGAAGGCTTATCCTATTCTGATTTCCCTTATTTCCACTGAATCTTGACGTGCCACTCAGTGGTGGGACACTACATAATTTCTGCCTCCTCTCTCTTCCCTACCTGCCTCCTTTTAGACTCTACACATCTCCAGGCTCCTCTTTCAGACCACGAGGAACCAAGATCTCTTCTTAGAAGAGCAAGGTCTCCTCAGATACTTGGGGAGGTTGGAAAGTGATATCTTGCCTGCTCCACTGTGTCTGGAGTCCATAGTTTGGATGGTTAATCCTCTCTGGTTCAGTTTCCTCATATACAAAATAGGAATAGTTATTCCCATCAGAAAGAACGGGCCTTATTTTCAGCTTACTTGTAGTGACACACAGGCCAAAAATTCTCACTTGTCTAACCCCCCAAAAGTAGTTCACATCCTCAGAGAACAGGAGGGGAGTTTAGAACTACTTGAATGTAACAGATGAGTCATCTTCACCCTTGCTACTCAGTAGTTGCCTCTCCTAAAATAACTATTGGTTTTTAATTCAGCATGTATCCTCGGCCTTTTTCTGTGCATTTTAACCGTATTTGTTTACCTATGGAGAATTTATAATAAACCAAACTCTTCTGGGCATTTGACTTTGGCAAATCAGAAATACTGTCAAAATATTAAAATCCTATGTTGTGAGCAAAAGTATACATTACCATTTCCAAATAATATGTTGTTTCCTGGAATTAGAAGCCACTTTAAAACTGTTATGCCCAATGATTTGCAAACTCTATTTGTAATTGCTACTAAGGAGAAATAAACCACGTAATTCTTAATAGCCTATCAACAACTATTATTGTTAATATTTTTTGGAGTTTTTTTCCCAGATGATATGGTGATTTGTGCAAATACTCTGTGTTATTATACTTTAAAACATTTAGAAATTCCTCTAAGACGTATCCAAAAGTTTAAAAACTGTTAATGTTAGTGGTTGTGATGAAAAACATACCCTAACCTCAGTAACTTTAGAAGAGTAGATACTAGGAAAGGCTGTGAAAAACTTACCCATGAAACAGCATGTTGTTAGTTTAGTATGTAATGATGAAGAGGTAATAATGCTTAGAAAATATAAATGAAATGACTTTTATATACCACAGGAGTCATAGACTTAACATTCTCTGAAATGTGTTCTTCAGTTTTACTTCTATGTGAATATTAATGAAATAACACTGTTCCCTATCGTTCCCCATAGGTGGGATGTAGTTCTGTCTCTGACATTTGGTTTGGATTCTAGTTCAGTATTCTTTTTGGAAATACACATACATGCCCGCACACAGTATTAGGATAATGTATATACTGTAAATTCCCATTTTTCATTTCACAATATTGTGATTAACATTTTGTCTGTTGGCTTTTCTGCCCTTACATGCTTATTTTTAATGAATACCTAGGATTCTTTCTTATAGAACAGTACCATTTTACTTACAACCTATTGATACTTGCTTAGGTGGCTTCCAGTATTTTTATTATTATAAATTAACATTGTAGAGGAGTGCTTTTGGGCATATACCTTTCTACACTCCTCCAAGTTTTCTTCTCTGGATTTCTTTCTAAAATTAATTTCTGGATTGAAAGTTAAGTTCATTTTCAGTTCTGATGAAATTGACTCCAGAAAGGCTGTATGAATTTCAGGTTCATCCAAAGTTTGGAAATGTGAATTCTCCAAACCCATTTCCATAATGGATCCTATTCTTTTACAGACTTTTACAACCTTATATAATATTCTTGAACTGATTATCTAGAGACATTGAGCAGTTTAACATTATTTATTGACTGTTCATCTTCAGTTTCTTAGTATTGACTCATGTCCTTAGCTTCATTTTATTTTTATTTATCATTTATTTTGTAAATTTCTAGTTTTATTGTTTTATATCAGGCTGGGCTTGCAAAAAAAGATAGGCTGCAGATGGACCTGAGATCTGTATTTTGGGGTTCTTGGAGCAGCCACATGTACAGGGAAGTGGAGATCAGTAAATGGGCTTGGGGGAGAGGCCTTGGGCTCCTGGGGGCACAGGTTTCCTGTGGAGTAGAGCTCAAAAGGCCTCACGCAGACCTCTTAGTGACATGATCAGGTCCAGCAGGGGGAGCAAGAGCAGAAGGAACGACTGGACCAATTGCTGCCTATTGCTCCTTGGCTTCCCCCGCAAGGGCTGGCTGCAGCTGTCAGAGCCCTGGCATCTGTGGCAGTAGGACCTACAGTGCCTTTGGTTTCTTAGCCTCGGTTTAATTGAGGTGCTCATTTTATAACAGTTGATCATAAAAGAGTATTACAATATTTTCCTGATTTATGTGCTCTATGTAATAATCTATATTTTTTATAGCAACAATGAGAACTATACATAATGGCTTGTTTTCACTTTATATTATTCTGTGTCAATATGATTCCATTTCTTTATTTGCAGTGTCCTCTAAAACTTGTCTACAGAAGGATTCTTTTTGAAGTCAAGATTTCATAAATTCAAACTTTTAAACAAGTTTTTGTCTGCTGTTGGTGTCATGCATTTACAATATTAAAATTATGAAACTCATAATTTTTGAACTTTGATAGTTTACAATTTAATATTTCCATTAAGAATACTTATACTTACAGATATGTATTCATTACAATATAGGAGGTAAACACCTACTCTTACTAGTTGTCTAGAGACACCATCAGTTACCCTGCGAGGCTCATTATTTTCTACTTTTTTCAAATTGTAACATTATCACATACTAGATTCTTACATGATATTAAGACTTTATGTATTGCTGTTTTTTCATGACTCAGAACTAAAATATGTAGATTATTGTAGCTATTAAAGACATTTGGGGGGATGCTTGGGTGGCTCAGGGGTTGAGCCTTTGGCTCATGGCATGATCCCAGAATCCCTGGATCGAGTCCCAAATCAGGCTCCCTGCATGGAGCCTGCTTCTCCCTTTGCCTATGTCTCTGTGCCCCCCACCCCGCCCCGTCTCTCATGAATAAATAAATAAATAATCTTTAAAAAAAAGACATTTTGGTTCAGCTTCGGTCTGCCTTTGCACAAAATGTCTGCCTCACTATTCTACAATAAAATTTACATTTGTTCTAGCAACAGAACAAAAAATGTCCAAAAGTTTGTGAAGATTTTGTTTGGAATGTTACACCATAATATACTTCATCTTCTTATTTAGGAAAATGATTTTTACCTCTTTTTATTCAAATCTTTTTTAAAAAGATTTTTAGATTTATTTTTTCATGAAAAACACAGAGAAGCAGAGACATAGGCAAAGGGAGAAGCAGGCTTCCTGCAGGGAGCCTGATGCAAGACCCAAACCCAGGACACCAGAATCACAACCTGAGCCAAAGGCAGATGCTCAACCACTGAGCTATCCAGGTGCCCATTTACTCAAATCTCTTATTATTCACTGAAGTTCAGTAGTTTCCTTCATATGGACTGTACATTTCTTATATATGTCTAGATGTATTTTTCTTTGAACACATAACCCTCCTGGACTATATTATCATCATGGACATAAAGGAAGAATTTTATATTGTTAAAATATATTTACTAATAAAGATTTCCACTGTGTCTTATTTGATAAAGAGATAGTCACAAAGCATAGTACTCTTTATAAAAATGTGAGAGTTTAACTTAAAGTTAACTCTAAAGAGGAGGAGGTCTTCTTTTGAATTATATTTCTTTTTAGGATTTTTTCATTTTGTTTAATGTTTGTATAATTTTCCCAAGCAAACATATTTTGCAACTCAAGAGAAATCTGGATAATCATAGATATGACATTTTTAAAGTTTTGGCCTCTGTTTTTAGCTTTTCTTAAATGTTTTACCTATGTTCATGAATGCTATAGATGTACCTGTGATATATATATGTCTGTGGTAGTTTTATGTCAGTAGTTGAAACACAGGCTATGATTAAAGCCCACTTTTAAACCCTCTCCTTAGAATTGTAAAAACAACACGTCCAGGGAGAAGATTGTTTTGGGCGTCTCTAAAGGAGACGCCATAGAGACTTATGGACACTGAACTGTAAATAATGGGACCTCTGATGACACCGGGAAGGTAAGGCACAGCCCTTTGCTCTGCACATGTGCAGTTCTTTGTGGTCTCCAGCCTCCTCAGTGGGCTGATGCAGGAGACTCTAACCTTTATCCTTCGGACACCTGGTGCTGGACAGGGAACTGGAAAGGAAGTTTGTGCTCTTTTGGATTCTGTGGAATTTGGCAGAAAAAGAGTTATAATTGCATTGCAGTGGGTAGTGTTAAAAATCTTCAAATGCTCTTAATTGGGTGTTTTAATGTGTATAAGAGTTTTGAGCAAAAAAAAAAAAAAAAAAAAAGAGTTTTGAGCCTGCCTGGGACTTACCTTCAGAGGATAGGCTGTGCCAAGTGAGTACTGTTTCAAGGTGAAGGGAAGGGTGTAGGGGAGAGGATGAGGACTGGCATTAAGCAGGTGAGCTGTGATCGCCTCTGTTACTTCCTTTGAGGGAAACTCTTTATATGCAATAAAATGTATGAGCCTTGATTCAGAAAGTCTATTCTTCAGCTGCATATGCCAGGGAATAGGGCTGGCAATTGTGACTGAGGAGAATTGTTAAAGGCTGTCTGATAGGAGCTGGGGCTGTGGGATCTCGGTCCTCTGTAGTGAGATACCATCAAGGAGTATGGACTTGTCAGTCTGGTCTGCATACACATCCAATCTCTACCACTCAACACAGTTGTGAGTCTAGACAGATGACTAACCACTGAAATCCTCAGTTTCTCCCTCACTAAAAAGTGAATGGCAGCAGTAACTACTTTATGGGATTCTTGTAAGATTTTTTAAAATGTAAGTTCTATATATATTTATCAATCATGGGATGTGACTTAGTTTTGTGGTTGATTATTTGATTTATTTGAAAATGGAACACAGGGACGCCTGGGTGGCTCAGTGGTTGAGTGTCTGCCTTTGGCTCAGGGTGTGATCCTGGAGTCCCGGGATTGAGTCCCACATCGGGCTCCCTTGCAAGGAGCTGGCTTCTCCCTCTGCCTATGTCTCTGACTCCCTCTGTGTCTCTCGTGAATAAATAAATAAATCTTAAACAAACAAACAAAATGGAACACAAAACTGTTGGAGAGTGATGTTACCAAGATGGTGAAGTAGGGGATCCTGCCTCCCTCAATTGAGGTCAACAGTTACACACCTTACTTGTGAATAAGAGCAATTCTGGGATAGCTCAAGAATCCACCTAACAAAACTCAGCAGCAGTGGAAAAAAAAAAAACACTGAGAATAACTCTTCAAAAAGAGGGGAACAGCTTCATTTTGCCCTAGTTCCATCTGCCCTGGCTGGTGCTGTTCAGTACCAACAGGGAACTCCCAGCCAAAAAGGGGTCTTGCTGGGAAAGAAAAGAAAGAGGAGGGTGAGCACCCAGCTTTCTGACCCTTTCAGGACACCATGCAAAGGCCCTAATATGGTTTTGCGCCACCCAGAGACTGGCAAAGCTAAAACATATATAGAAGGTTAGTAACAAGGATGAGCAGGAGCTACCAGTGTCAACACACAGCAGTGGTGCCCACAGTTGCCAGTGTGACCTGGGGTGCAGAGGACCCCCGCAGTTTTGGTCACTGAAAAAACCAATGGCCATTCAGTACTGTATGGATTTGAAAACTTCTCACATACTTGTCTCACTTTGTCCACATAAATCTGAGCATCTGCAAATCTGCCCAGGTGATAGTAGACCCAGGCATAGTTACCCCAGGTGACCAGATTCCTAATTTCTGCTTGATCAGAGTGCTTCTGCTGGATCAGCTCCTCAGCCTGCCTTAGGCACTGCAGGGCTGCCTCGCTGTGACCACTTAAGTGTTTTATGTAGGCCAAAAAGTTGTACATTGTAGCTTTGAACTCAGTGTTTAAGAATTCAAGCTGGTGGCACACTGTATCTTCTAGATCACGTGACACACCATCTTTTTTAAGTAGGTTCCATGTGAAATGGCATTTCAGCTGTGGAAGGATTTTCTCCAGAGAATTCTTGTTGACCTCACTGTGGAGAAAATAAACATGGTCACTGTGATGTGCTCCTGCCAGGCACCTCACCCCGGGATGCAATTACAGGTTGATTTTGTGGGTCAGCTTGCCCAGGCTGTGGGATGCCCAGATGTCTAGTTAAACATGAGTTCTGGGTGCCTGTGACCATGTCCCCAAGAGAGATTAGCAGCTGACTCAGGAGAACAAGTGGAAGCAGACTGCCCTCCAGGAGTGGATGGGCACCACCCAGTCTGCTGAGGGCCTGAGTAGAACTCAGAGGGAGGAAGTGTGAATACTGTCTATCTGGCTGTGTGAGCTGGACATTGGTCTTCTCTCCTTAGACTGGAGCTTTTACTGTTGGCATTGCTGGTTCTCAGGCCTTCAGACTTGGACTAGAGCTTATGGCATTATACCTCTAGTTCTACCTTTGGAGTCTGACTAGAATTACATTACGGGCTCTCCTGGGTCTAAAGCTTGTGCACAGTGGACCATGGTTATGATCCTCAGCCTCCATAATCTTGTGAGCCAATTCTTCAATGTTTTAATATCTAGTGAATTTTAAAGTCATTTAATATGAATTAAAGTCTAACATTTAAATATAGAGGCTTATAGCTGTATTACTGTTTAGATACCATAATTGTTATTTTATTGTCTGTGGAGTCCCTACTTGGGAACATAACCTTAATTACAACATCATTCCCAATGGAGGAAAATGATTTACTACAAAATAAAATATGTGCTGCAAAATGTGAGAAATGTTTCTACTGACAGGTTAGGACATCAGTCCTGAATTTCTGGAATACCTGAGTAAAGATCATTCCCTTCCCTGTTCTTCCTTCTTGAATAAACAAATGAAGTTAGTAAAGTCAGCAGAGAGTTAAGTAAAACAAACATTAAAAAAAATTAATTCATGAAATACATTGCAGTATGAATGTATGTTTGAATATGCATAGAAAAAATATCTGGAAGGTTGCAAATGGAGGTGTGGAATTGGGTTAGGGTGAGGGAAGTGCTCTTAAATTTTAAATTCATTTGCTTCGGTTTTTTAAAATTTTACAATGAGAATCATCACTTTTATAAAATCATAACAGATATTTAAAAATAGTAACATAAAAAATATACATTGTAATCTTACGGCAGTGGCAGTGTGGAGAATCTAATCACAAGGCACTCTTTTCTACTAATACTGTGGTGGTAAATATAATTGTGGACAATAATCAGAGAAACATTAGAGAAGCAATTTTCTGCAGCATCTCAATTTAAATAGCCCCCTGGGGATAAAAGCCCTTAAGCAGTATAGCCTTCAAGGTGGATATGCAAACCCAAAACAGGGCTGAACTCTTCCTGGAAGATCTACAGGAAAATAAGTCTGAAACTTTTAGGCAAAAGAAAAAGCTACGCAGAAGTAACTTTGGAATGCTGAAGAAATTAACCAGAGGCCAGAAACTGGGGGTATGAGAACCACCCAGTCCAAACCCAAAACCAAATCACTGAAACCTTGGTAATCTATGGAGGTAGAACGAGGACATATACTGTACCCATTCATTTATCATTTTTCCCAGCTTTTCAATCGGCTTATTTTTTTAAAAAGATTTTACTTATATATTCATGAGAGACATATATAGAGAGAGGCAGAGACACAGGCAGAGGGAGAAGTGGGCTCCCTGCGGGGAGCCTGATGTGGGACCCAATCCCACACCAATCCCTCAGATCACAACCTGAGCCAAAGCCAGATGCTCAACCACTGAGCCACCCAGGTTCCCCACCACCACCCCACCCCCCAGAGTATGTATTTAAATAGAAAGTTGAAGCTCAGGAGAATCCAAGACACTGCATTTTCTGGGTCTATCCTTAGGGCCCACTCAGTACTCAGCAGCTTGTCTCTCTTCTCCCTCCACCTTGTAAACAAAGCCCAGGGCTCATAAACTCTGCAGGTCTGAAGCATTGTGACCAAGTCTCTTCCCAGCCAGTGTCTTCAGAGCACTGGTCAGTTTGGTACAGAGGGATGAGCAGTCTCTGATCTTCAAGGCCTCTAAATAATGGTGGATGGCAGTACTTTCTGATTTACAGTAGAACTCCTAAAAGTGGCCATAGTAGTAGTAGAGCTGATGTTTGTGATCATCAGTTATGTTCTCCAGTTGAAGGGCTTTCTGGAAGACTTCCTCAGCTTTGCTATCCTGGACTCCCTCAGCATACATGTTGGCCAGGTCTGTGTAGACAAATGCAAACGTGGAGTCTTGTTGCACAGCTACTCTGAAATGAGAGAGCAACATTGTAAGAAGCCTATCCACTCTCCATTTATCCTCCCCTGAAGGTCTGTTGCCTGTGGCCTTTGATTTGGCTCATTTGTGCCCTCTGGTAAAGTCCCATCTGGTGATGCAGGAATGAAGACCTTGGTGTCACTTTCAAGACCTTTTTTCAAAAGTTCCAGAGCGTTGTCCCAGGAATTTTTTTCTCCTGTAGAATCTGGCCGTGTAATAAAGGACGTAAGGTTGGGAAGATATCTGGTCCAGGATTTCTTCAAAATACCTTTCCACTTCAGCTTCTGCATGTACATCTGTGGGACCCAGGAAATTTAACAAAAATCCCCTACCCCTGGACAAGCAGAGCAGGACTAACTCCATTTTGTGCTACACCCGCCATCTCATGTAAAACTTCCCACATGACCTGCCTGTTAACAGACAGCTATTAAGCACACCCTTATCAGAACCTAGCACACATAGGAATGCGGGACCTCTGACCTTTAACCGCCAAGGAATGAAAACCCCTCTTTTGCCCGCCAAACCTGCGCACCAATTCTAACCAGAATAATAGGCTAGTTCAAATGGTCACTGTAGGGTGAATCCTAATTCAATTGGCCACCTGCGTGTGGACCGACATGACTGTGCAACTTTCTACGTATGTTACAATCTCATTGGCCACAGACCCCTGTAACACTACTATGCTTCTTAGTCTCGGGGTCCAAGTCCCTGCTCCTCTGTGTTGGGTATACTTGGACACAAGCTCGAGCTTGTAAATAAACGCTCATGTACTTGCATTGGCGTCGGCTCCTTGGTGGTTTCTCGGATTCGCAATCTTGGGCACAACACATCTTGGAGCTTTGGCACAAGTCAGACCTTAAAGTAGGCATTTGCTGGGTTCAGGGTGACAGCCTTCCTCTGTGGGCCCAAAGAAGAGCTCTTTGTAGGCCTGTGGTGGTCAGAATGGTCCAACCAAAATATTGTGATGGCATAGCTGATGTTAAATTCTAGATCATCGGGTTCTGCTTCTAGAGCCTTCTCAAAATCTGCTTTTGCCCTTTGGTAATACTTTCCTCCAAATTTCAAGAGTGCCCACCCTTTCTCACAATCAATCTCAGGCCTCTCCAATTCATAGTCAGAGGACTGGACAGTTTCTTACAGACGGTCCCTATCTTGTCTAAATACTTCTGAACTTCCTTGAGCTGGTCCATGTGACAATACAGCCACACATAGTTTCCCCAAGTGACCAGATGTCGTACTTCCTTTTTGTCTGAGTGGTCTCTCTGCATTACAGCTTCTGCTCAGTCCAAATATTCCAGGGCATCTTCATTTGGCCTTTTAAGTGTTTCATGCAGGCCAATAGGTTATAAAGAGTAAATCAGGATTCTGTGGTGAAAAATTCAAGCTGCTGCCCAATTGTATCTTCCACATCAAACAGAATGTCTTCCTTAAGTAAATTCCACGCAAAGTAACATTCTAAGATATTCTAACTCCAGGATGGCCTTCAGGGGGTTCTTAGGAATTTCACTGTCAAATATAAAATCGTCTTTAAATTTTTGAAGAAATACGTCAATTTTTAAACCTTACACATTGTTCTCTGCTTAGCAACCAAACTGACTTTCTATTGGAATTTACAGTTGAAACACTAGGCCCCTATAACTTTGTAGTAGTTTCCTCTGTGTACAGCTATATCCTAGAGATTTTTTCATTAACTTCTTGTTACTTATTGCAAAACAAGTCCTGGAAAGATGGCAGGGTATTGATTGCCTTTTGGCAGTCACTAACCCCCCAGTGCCACCAGTTTTTACAGAGGGAAATTTAAATGTTTTGTTCACTAGCCTGGAAAATTAAGAATCATAGATATATAAATAGTCAATAACAAACATAAAAATCCCATTTCTGCATGGTGAGTAGAAAGAGAGAGGGGAAATGAAAAATAAGAAAAAGAAGTACACCAAAGGAGACCCAGAAGCCATACCAATATATCATTTTTTCAGAGGGAGGAAGAAAGGGAAGGAGGGAGAGAGTGAGGAAACCCCACGGGGAGAAAAGGCTCAGAAACAGACAGGAACAACCAGGTCTATCGAGAGATGGGAAAGCATAAGTTTGAGATAGATAAGAAGAGTAACAGATTTCAAAGGAGATAAAAAAAAAGACAAAAGGAGGCTGAGTAAGCTCAGTAGGTTTTGCTGTAAGTGCCACATCCTTCTGACCTCTGGGGTTGTGGGCAACTATTATGAACTTATCAGTGCCCTTAATACATTCACTCCAAAAAAAAAAAAAAATACATTCACTCCACATTACAAGCTCCCCTTGTGTGAGGCCCAGTGTAATTTCTGCAGAACCCACTGGAAACATGATCTCTGAAACTAGATGAAGGAGAAAGGAAGGGATAGGAGATATTTCTTCATTATGGGCAGCCTTCTATGTGCAAGATCTTCTAAACAACCCTGGGGATGGAACCCTGATGGAGACACGGCCCTGCTCATACAGAGCCTATAAGTAAACAGGCAGTTAGAACTCAGCATTGCAGCCAAGGTCCACAGAATTGACTCCGGAAGTGTATACAGCCCAGGGCTGTGGACATCTACAGCTTCCATTTGGTGAGGATCCCTTCTCTTGGATTTCATTTCTGGAACATCTTTTCCCTCCACTCTCAGTCCACATGATTTGACATGGGCTGTTCATGTTCACTCCAGTCTGGCAAGGCACAAGGTATTCCAGCCATTCCTGGTCCCAGTGATTGATTCAGAGATAGTCCAATTGAAGTATTTTTCTGAAATGGGACTTTTGCTAGAGCTATATCTCTCTTCCTTCTAAAAATTTTCAACTAGTAGAATATAAGGTTGGATTTGCCAGTGGACAATCTTTCCAAACTTGGGGACAGCCTTCCTGAGAAGGAATCTAACAGAGTGGACAACAGGGCTTTGGCAGGAGAAGGACAGAAGAGAATGCTCATGACAATGCCTTAGCAGTCCTGCCTGGATCACCCTGTCTACCCCTGAACCTCTATTTACTTAAAGAAATAACTTTCTTGGGATCCCTGGGTGGCGCAGCGGTTTGGCGCCTGCCTTTGGCCCAGGGCGCGATCCTGGAGACCCGGGATCGAATCCCACGTCGGGCTCCCGGTGCATGGAGCCTGCTTCTCCCTCTGCCTGTGTCTCTGCCTCTCTCTCTCTCTCTCTCTGTGACTATCATAAATAAATAAAGATTAAAAAAAAAAAAAAGGAATAACTTTCTTTATTTAAGCGAGTTTGAATTAGGTTTCTACTGTCTGCAATGGACAAAATCCTGATTCATATTACTAGTTTTATTTGTTTTTTGTTTTGTTGGTGGTGGTGAGGCAGTCAGGAGGCAGAAGTGCAGAGAACCCTCGCCCCCTGGTGGTGGTGGGCTGTCGGGGAGGCGGCCCCTGCGCTGGGTGCGGAGCCCGGGCGGGGCCGGGTAGGAGCCGCGGCCCGCACGCTGGGGGCAGCTGGGGCGGGGGGCGCCGGGTCGGGGCGCGGGGTCAGCGCCCCGCAGTGTGCACCGGAGCCGGCAAAGGAAGCTGCAGGGCGACTCCGCTTCCGGCCTAGGCGGGCCCCGCTCCAGGAAACAGCCGCTGCGCGCGCGGAGCGGAGTCTGCGGAACCGGAGCCGCGCGGGGTCGGGGCGGGGTTCGCAGCGGGGCCGCTGGGCGCGGGTCTGGGCCCTCACCTAGCTCGCCGGGTCCGCGGCCACTCAACTGACCCTTTTTTTTGGATAATAAATGACAGGAGAGGTGCGCCCGGGTGGCGCAGTCGTTCAGCCTCTGCCTTGCGTCCAGGCCGTGCTCTTGGGGTCCTGGCACTGAGCCTGGGGCTCCCCGCTCAGCGGGGACCCTGCTTCTCCCGCTCCTTCCGCCCTTCCCCTGCTCGTGCGCCCACTCTCCCTCTCTCTCCCCAATAAATAAAATCTTAAAAAAAAAAAAAAAGGAGGGACGCCTGGGTGGCTCAGGGGTTGAGAATTGAGTCTGCATCAGGCTCCCTGTGAGGAGCGTGCTCCTCCTTTCTGTCTCTGCTTCTCTCTGTGTCCCTCATGAATAAATTTTTTTTTTAAAAAAAAGAAGGACAATAGATTGTTCTGCGTTATTTTTGTTATAAGGGTTGCAGCGATGCTCTTTATATCTCTCTGCATCCTAAGCAGAAAGAAGTCCCTGCTTCCCATCTTGATTCAACAAACAACACAGGTGCGCTACCATACATCCCACCCATGTCATTATTCCCATTGGGTAAAGTTAGAGAAAGTTTGGAGTCAAAATGAACATACATTTTAAAATTTAACGGCTGTGTGCTGAAAGGCTTTGCCGAAAGATTTATACAACTATCTAGAGCTGTATAACACTGCTCGCCTTCTGTGCCCTTGCCAACTGTGCCTTGTTTAATACACTTTTTTAAAAAAGATTTTATTATATTCATGAGAGACACACAGAGAAAGGCAGAGACACAGGCAGAGGAAGAAGCAGGCTCCATGCAGGGAGCCTGATGCAGGACTCAATCCCAGGACCCCAGGGTCATGACCTGAGCCACAGGCAGATGCTCAACCACTGAGCCACCCAGGTGTTCCATTTAATATGAAGAAACCTCCCCCCCCCCCCTTGTAAGTAGGGCCAGCCCTAATCCAGAGGCAGCCCATCCCTGCGCCTTCCTGGAATTTGAGCAACGAAAAATATTCTGGTTGTCTGAGATAAGAGAACCATCCCCCCCCCCCCCGCCCCAGCCCTGACTGAAATGTCCCTGAACAGGTTCATGTTGAGAAATCAATAACCTGGATGCTATGCTACTCCCCCGGTTTCTTTGCCTTTAAGCGGTCTTTTTGCCTTTAAAAGATGCCTGTGATTGCTAATCGGGGCTCTCTTCCTCCTCTGAGGCGGAGAGCCCGTTTGGGCAAACGTCCAATAAACCCTCTTGCTAATTGCATCTGCCTGTCTGGGGTCTGAGTCTCTGGGGCGTCCACCGGGACACGTTGGCACCCGTGAGCCAGGGTCCAACAAATATGCTTCTAATGAAGGTAGAGGTGGTGTTGAGAGTCTAAGCAGAAAATGCCAAATACCCATACGCTAAAATTCTTGTCCCCTTCAACTTTGATCATTCATTCATTGATTCAACAGAGTATATTGAACTGCTAAGAGCCAAGTGTTGTGCCAGACACCGTCAATATAGCAATGAGAAATGTTTTCATGGAATTAATTTCTAGAGGGAGTAGATAAAAATAATAAAGATCAGATAAAGCATTGTGCGGCAGATGGTGCTGTGGGGGAAAAGCATGGTCAGGGTTACAGTGCAGGGTGTTTTCCATTATTAATATGCTGAGGAGGATAGTTTTCACTGAGTAAATGGCATTTGAGTAAAGATCTGAAGCAGGTGAAGGAGCACTGAGGTTATAGGGCCAGGGAAGGAAGTTCGGGTAGGGGAAGGAGGAGGTACAAACCCCAGGAGGTAGGAGTATACTTGCCCTACGGGGATGGCATAGTTGGAGTGACCTTAAGAGCAGGGAAAAAGTCATAAGAAAGGAGATCAGAGAGGTAATATCATAGTCCTGAAGGCTATTGTAATGTTTAACTTAAGCAGGAAGCCATTTTAGAAAAGGTACTGAACAGTTTGTTGTGGGTGAAGGGTAAATCCAGAATTTTCTCCTTACCAAAGATGTAGAAAAATCCAATAGCACCCCAGGGCTTGAAAAAGTTTTCGGTGTGTTGATTATGTTTTCTGCCCATTTCTACTTCTTCCCTTCCTTTCTCTTAACCATATCTGGGCCAAGAGATTGTCTTTGCTTATTAAGGTTTAGATGGATAGCTACTAAGTAATCAGAGGTGAACATAAAAGGAAAAAAAAAATCCTGGTTATCTACTTATATTGTTTAAGAATTCGAATTCAGAAAGACAAAATCCATCTGTAAAAATTTTAAAAGAAGATACCTTTTCAGGATTGAGAAGAAACAAAAGCCTGGCTGTTGAGTGGGTATTGAACATGCCAAAAGTACTAGATGGAATTTGAATATTGATCTTTTTTCACAGACTATTGGATTGGGTGAGTTCTTGGAAAGATCAGTAGTGCATTGTCTTTCAAATTCTAATCAATATGTAAAACATAGCAACTAGGCACAAAGGGAGATAGAAAGTGAAACATGGCAGTTGATCTAAATTCTGCTTCGGAAACTAACTCTTCTAAGCAATGGGTATAGGGCAGAAATTCTCAACTTTGGCACTATTGACATTTGGGCTGAATAATTCTACATTGTGGGGAGCAACCCAACATGAGATATTAAAGCAGCGTCCTTCCACACCCACTAGATGTAGTGGCATCCTGCAACTGTGACAAACAAAATCAGACATTGCCAAAAGCAACTTTCTCTCTCTCAGGGGCAAGGTTCTCTTCTTCCCTCACACCCTCCCTCCTTGAGAATCAGTGCTATAAGTAATACCCTTGTGTGTTTGAATTCATTTGTGTTAGTCCTCACAACACAGCCTGTGAGAGACAGGAGCTGGATTTCAGGTAGGAGAGGGAGAGTTGAAGAGAGGCGAAGAGCAGTTGAGGATGGTCCTGGAACTCACAAGGACACCTAGGTGAAATGGTGGCTAGCAAGGGGAATGTCAGAGAAGACCTGCTCCCTTCAACGTGGGATTCCAGAGTGGAGGCAGCTGTTATCACATTTGGTCTGGTTAAGGACAAGCCACAAGCTGTGGATTCAGACTGAGGGTAGGTCACTCAAGCTGGGGCAGGCTAGAGGAAGGGGCCTTCCTTCCCAATGCAGGCACCATGAGAATGGAGATGTCGATGGCCAAGGAGGATCCCCAAGGAACTGGAGCTTGCAGGGGTATGCAGAGAGCAGTTAGCAAAGATCTGGCTTCAAGTATTAACAGCAGTGAATGGTAGGAGCTGTGGCCCAGCCTGATTTAGGGGACACAAGAGACATTTCCTAGGTACTTGGAGAAATTTTTAGTGGTGGGAGCTCTAAGTAAGGACACCATCTGAGGTTCTGCCAGTCATTTCCATAGCTAGCTCCTGGAAGTCAGCTGTCAATTTAAAGAGATTTCTTGGTAATGCCTTGGAGATGGTCATGTGTAAGCTTGGCAATAGTGTTTTCAATACCAAAAGGCATCTGTTTTTTACAGATTTGCTACTTGTTGTCTTTCTCTACAAACATCCACGTTGTTGAAAAGGTTAGAGCTACTGAGACCTGAGGGTGCAGAAGCCTGTTTCAGAGAGGGCAGAGATGGGTTAGAGAGATGATATTAGGTTTGTAAGACACTCCAATCACCATGGTCTCTGCAGATCATCAAACACACCTCACAAAACACAACCCAAAATCCAGAGATTTATTTTGCATACATGAGCTCTGTTTTCTGGTGACAAATGATGGGTAGCCATACCTGGGAAGAGTTGCCTAGTTGAGAATCAACCAATGATCCAACAATTATTTACCTTCAATATTTCTCACTCTGAGAGAGTTGGCAGTGATCAGATTCATTTTAGCACCACCTGGCCTCCTTCCCCAAACATAAGCATTATGAGATGCCATTTTTGTTCGATCTAATATATCTCTGGTTTTAGTTACAAGTGAGTAGGGAAGATTGCATCTATGTACCTCTGATCCCTTCAGTGATAAAAAGTTTGGTCCCTTCAATTCCTATAGACAAGTCTATGCCAGCCATCAGCCCAGAGTCACTACCAGAGAAATCTACATGACAAACATTATTAACTCGCTCTTATTTTCCATTAATCTCTCCCATCTCTCCCACATATTTACCTTCCTAGAGTTTGCCACATAGAAACTCAAGGTTCCCTTCCTTTTTTTTCTTTTAGATTTTATTTATTTATTCATGAGAGACACAGAGAGAGAGTCAGAGGCACAGGCAGAGTTCTTCCTCTGAAGAAGCAGTTTCCCTGCGGGGAGCTTGATGTGGGACTCCATCCCAGGACCCCAGGATCATGCCCTGAGCCAAAGACAAACACTCAACCACTGAGCCACCCAGGGGTCCCCCCTTCCTTTTCTTATACCTTCTCTAAATGTAATGTTAATTTCTATGTAAGTCCAAGTTCTAACCACCCCTTGAGGTACTCATTACAGGGCACTCCCATGTGTATGTGCGATGCATGTGTTAATAAGCCTCTGTTTTTCTCTTGTTAATCTGTCCATGTCAGTCTAATCATGGGGTCCTGGCCAGTGAACCTATGATGGGTAGAGTAAAAAGAGTTTTTCCTCCCCTATATCACCACATTCATTATCTAATGCTGAAAACTGTTTATTGGTGAAATGAATTAAGCATTTATTTTATGAAAGTCCAATGCTTCATTTGCTACAAATCTACTCAAAAAACTGTTTTTCTACTATATAACATTCATAGAGAAATGCTTCCTCTCACTCTCACACACAGAGATGTATATATTTTGTTTCACTATTTTTTTTCTTTTTTTAAAATTTTTTAAATTTTTATTTATTTATTTTTTAATAAATTAATTTTTTATTGGTGTTCAGTTTACCAACATACAGAATAACACCCAGTGCTCATCCCATCAAGTGTCCCCCTCAGTGCCCGTCACCCATTCACCCCCACCCCCCGCCCTCCTCCCCTTCCACCACCCCTAGTTCATTTCCCAGAGTTAGGAGTCTTTATGTTCTGTCTCCATTTCTGATATTTCCCACACATTTCTTCTCCCTTACCTTATATTCCCTTTCACTATTATTTATATTCCCCAAATGAATGAGAACATACAATGTTTGTCCTTCTCCGACTGACTTACTTCACTCAGCATAATACCCTCCAGTTCCATCCACGTTGAAGCAAATGGTGGGTATTTGTCGTTTCTGATGGCTGAGGAATATTCCATTGTATACATAGACCACATCTTCTACATCTTCTTTATCCATCATCTTTCGATGGACACCGAGGCTCCTTCCACAGTGTTTCACTATTTTCTGAATACAACCAATATTTTATCAGGTTTGAGTATAATTGTTAAAAATTTATATTGCTATGGTGGATTACTAAATATGTTTCTTAAAGTAGCAAGCTGAAAAAATGATTAGATGATTAGAGTTGACATGTTTACCTAAAATCAAATAAAATGTGAACGTGGTTTATATTTCCACGCCTAGGAATCCTGTCCCAGTATTCTCAAAGTCAGCAGCCAGCCGCAGGGCCTGCTCATAGTACTCCAGGGCTTTGTTCAATTCTCCTTTGACTTTGTAGATGAACCCAAGAATGCTCAAGCTTTCTACATCCAATGCATTTCTACTAAGTTTCCTTATAGCCAGTTTCTCCAAAGCATTAATACTTTTTTCCCTTGTCAATGACATCTTTTCTATTTTTACTGCTTTTAAATATTGGATAATTGCCTTGACCTCAGATTTCTTTTGATATTCCTGAAATTGACCATAGTGGAAATGTATCTTTTGTAGTTTTTCTTCATCAAGGGATATCAAGGAGAACACTTTTTGATAAGTGTCCTCAGCTTTTCTGTAGTCGCCAGCCTCTATATACATACTTGCCAGGTGTATGTAAGCAATGTCAAATGTGGGCTTTTGTTCCAGAGCAAGTTGAAAATGAAATATGGCTAATCTTATCATCTTGTCAGCATTTTCTCTATCCTGACCTCTGCACTGCCAGTTTGCAGCTCTCTTTATTTTGATCATGAATGCCTTGTAGCAAAGCCCTATCTGGTGATGCAGGAAGGCAGAGGAGGGTGTTGCCTGCTGGGCTATTTTTAGGAGCTGAAGAGCTTTATCCAGACAGCCTTTCCTACGGTAAAACTTGCCAGCATATCGAAAGACATAGGTCTGGGAGGATGTGTTGTTCAGTGCTTCTTCAATGTACTTTTCTCCGTCAGCTTCTTGTCCCAGGTCCTGAAGCTTCAGGGCAAGGAGAGCCTTAATATACACATCTTTTGGATTTAGCCTGATGGCCTCTTTTAGGGGCTGCAGGCAGAATGCCTCACTAGCCTCTGTAGCCATGTTAAAGCTGTCTAGGCGGTACATGGTGATTGCATACCCGGTGCTGAATTCAGGGTTTTCAGGGTCCTCTGCCAGAGCCTTCTCAAAGCAGGCCTTGGCCCGTTCATAGTTCTTCCTTCCACATTTCAGCAAGGCCCAGCCCTCCTCGCCGTCCATCTGGGGACACTCCATCCTATAGCAGGAGGGAGCTGCAAACTTCATGCAAGTGTTTTCCACTTTGTCCAGGTAAGCCTGGGCCTCTGCCAGTCTGTCCATGTGGTAATACAGCCAGGCATAGTTGCCCCATGTGACCAGACTTCTCACATCTGATTGGATGTCATGTTCCTGCTGGATTAGGTCTTCGGCTTCCTTCAGGCTTCCCAGGGCTTCCTGGTTTTGGCCCTTCTGATGTTTCACATAGGCCAGTAGGTTGTGGATTCCTGCCTTGTATTTGGTGTCTAGGAACTCAATCTCATCCAAGATCCTGTTTTCTAAATCAGGCATTTCAGTGTCTTCAAATAGCAACTCCCATGTAAAGTGACATCTTAGCTGGTCCAGCTTATCTTTGATCTCATCCACATTCTTACTATAAAAATAAAAACAGATTTTCTTTGTTGAATGAGGAACAACCCACAGAAAGAAGCAGATAAAAGCACCTCCTTTTTTAGAACTGAGCCTTGGACAGGCACACGTGCTTTGATTTTCCTTAAAGTCCTTAAGATCTACACAGACTTTGAATCACTTTTCTCAGTCTCATACACCGGCTTCCCCACTTTGCCCCAAGTCACCCCTCTGTGCCTCAGTCTCATCTGTAAGATGGGGATAGTGATAGACTCACCACACTGGAGTCTGGAGTTGGGTGCAAATAAATAAGCCTGTTTCTGTAAAGCTCTTAGAACATACATATTAGATGCTATAAGAGTGTCCTGTGTTCCTGTATCTGTAATCAGGTCAGAAATGTGGAACCTTAGGAAATATTATTCATTTCAGGACCTTAGTCTGTAGCTTTTGCAACAAATTAAGACCACCTAAAGGAGATGATATTTGTACCACCAAGTGTTTTCCCCTACTTATGATTTGGAAATAGTTGTAGATTCACTGATATTTGCAGATATTTGCACAGAGGTCCAGTTTAAGTTTCCCTCAGTTTTCCTCAGTGATTATACCTTACAGAATGACAGTACAATAATGTCAATGCTGACATTGGGACAAGATGTGTTAATTCTGTGTCATTTCATCATGGGAGTAAATCCATGGAACCACCACCTCAATCAAGATGCAGAACTACTTTATCATCGCAAACATCTCCCTCACACTTTTCCTTCAGAATCACACCTGTGGCCCTCCCTGCTCCTCAGCAAACATCTCTAGCCTCTGTTAACTTGTTTTCATCACTATAATTCTTGTCACTTCAAGAAAGTGGTATACCAGAATGATAAAGTATGTGACATTTTGAGATGGCCTCTTTCTCACTCATCACAATGCTCCCGACATCCATTCAAGCTGTTGAGTGTATCAATAGTTCATTGCTTTTTACTGGGGCATAATATTCCATGGCATGGCTGTGCACAGCCATATATTGAAATTCCATAGCTAGCATCACTCTCAATGGTGGGAAACTGAAAGCTTCTCCATTAAAATCAGGAATAAGGGGATCCCTGGGTGGCTCACCAGTTTAGCGCCTGCCTCAGGCCCAGGGCGTGATCCTGGAGACCTGGAATCAAGTCCCATGTCAGGCTCCCTGCATGGAGCCTGCTTTTCCCTCTGCCTGTGTCTGTGCCTCTGTGTGTGTGTGTGTGTGTCTCTCATGAATAAATAAATAAAATCTTAAATAAAATAAAATAAAATCAGGAATAAGGCAAGGATACTCATGTTTGCCACTTCTCTTCAACGTAGGACTGGAAATCCTAGCTGGAGCAATTGATCAAGAAAAGATATAAAACACATTCTAAGTTGAAAAGGGGAAGTAAAATGATTCTGTTTACAAATGTTATGATTTTGTGCATAGAACATCGTAAACATTCCACAGAAAAACTGTTAGAACTGCGAAATGATTTCAGCAGAATTGCAAAATCAACATGTAAAAATCGTTTGTGTTTCTGGGCACTAACAATGAAAAATCTAAAAAGCAATTCTTTAAATATAGCATCAAAAGGAATAAAATCCTTAAGAATAAAGTCAACCGAGGAGGTGAAAGTTTTGTACATAGGAAACTACAGATCACTGCTGAAAAAAGTTAAGAAAAAAAAAATAAAGTAAAGGGCATCCTATGTTCATGGCCTGGAAGCTTTAATATTGTTCAGAAGTCAAGGCCATCCAAAGCAATCTACAGATTACGTGCAGTTGCTATCAACATCTCAATGGTGTTTTCTTGTAGGAACGAAAAATCCATCTAAAATTCTGATAGAATCTCAAGGGGTCTCGAAAAACCAAAATGATCTTGAAAAGGAACTAAGTTGGAGGTCTCATACTTTTGGATTTCAAAACTTACTACGAAGCTACCAATAATGCAAACAGTGTAGTATGGGGATAAAGACAGATATATTGATCAGTGGAACAGAATAGAGAGCCTAAAAATAAACACTCGCATATCTGGTTGCATTAGCTTCTAGGGCTACCATAATGATGTATCACAGATTCGGTGGCTTAAGCAGAGGACATTTAATTTCTCACAGTTGGAGGCTGTAAGTCCTGAATCGAGGTGCCCACTGATCTGTTTCCTGATAAGGGCCCTTGCTGGCACCCCATGACTTTTACTCTATGTGGAGCACAGATTGAGAATGAGTACACTTCCTCTGCTTTCAAGGATATCAGCCAGCCCTTTCAGAGAAAGCCCCACCCTTATGACCTCAGTTAACCCTTAGGACTTCCTTACAGGCTCTAACTCTAAATACAGTCACAGCAGGAGTAAGAGCTTCCACAGATGACTAGGGGCCACAATTAAGTCAATAACAGAGGCCAAATGATTTTTGACACATGTGCCAAGACCATTTAGTGGGGAAAGGTGTTTCAACAAATGGTGTTTGGGGGTGCCTGCATGGCTCAGTCAGTTAAGCATCTGCCTTCAGCTAGGTCATGATCTCAGGGTCCCAGGGATTGAGCCCCAAATCGCACTCTCTGCTCATCTAAGAGTCTGCTTGAGATGCTCTCTCTCTCCATGTCCCTCTACCCCTCCCTCTACTCACACACTCTTTCTCTCTCTCAAATAAATAATTAATCTTTAATTTAAAAAAAACATAACTGACTGAAAAATGGGCAAAAGACAGATATGTCTCCATTGAAGATACACAGATGGCTTCAAGCACATGCAAGATACTCAACATCACCAATCACTAATGAAATGCAAAGTGGAAACCTAATGAGCTACTGGGTATGAATGAGCTAATGGGTATGGAACCCATTCAGATGGCTACTAACAGCAAAACAGAAAAAAACAAGTGTTGACAAGGATGTGGAAAAATTAGAACTGTTACGCATTAGTACTGGGAATGTAAAATGGGGTAGTTGCTATGTAGCATGGTGATGACTCTTCAAAAAATTAAATAGAATTGTTATATGATTTAGCAGTGCCACTTTGGGGTATATACCCCAAATAAATGAAAGCAGAGACTCGAACAGATATTTACGTACTTCTATTCATAGCAGCATTGTTCACAATAGTCAAAAGGTGGGAGCAACCCAAATGGCAAAGGGATGAATGGATACACAATGTGGAATATGCATACCATGGAATATTATTCAGCCCGAACATGGAAGGACATTCTCACCCCTGCTACAACATGGATGAACCTTGAAGACTATGCTGAATGAAATAAGGCAGCCACAAAACATCAATTCTTGCATGCTTCCTTTTTAGATGAGAATCCACAGTAGGCAAATCCCTAGAGAGAAAGCAGACTAATGGTTGCCAGAGCCTGGGTGAAGGATGAGTGGAGAGTGACTGCTATAAGGGCCGGGCTTTCTTCTCAGAGTGATGGCAATATTGTTGCAGTAGATACTGGCAGTGGTTGGATATCATTGTGAATGTACTAAATTCCATGAAATTGTATACTTGAAAGTAGTTAAAATGGCTAATTTTATCATACATATATGTTATCACAATAAAGTATCATACTACTAACCTGAACAGAAATTCTACAAATGATATATATTTTTTTCCTCTAGTAGATGTTGAAATAAACACAAAAGCATTAAAACAAAAACTAATTAGTATGCAGTCTGAAATGATCTCATGAACTCCCCACTGGTATACTTTAAGAAACATTGGCTTTGGGCACCTGGTGGGCTCAGTCAGTTAAGAGTCTGACTCTTGGTTTGGGCTCAGGTCATGATCTAGGTCCTGGGATGGAGCCCTATGCTGGCTCCACACTCCACTGGGAGTCTACTTGAGATTATCTGTTGCTCTCTGCCCCTCCCCCCACCTCTCTAATATAAACATTAAAAAATAAAGAAACATTGGTTTAAAAGTTAAATAAAGCATCACTCAATAGAGACTCTGGCTCATGTGTCAGCTCTTTATTTACTATTTGTGTGATCCCTAATGTTTCTAAATCTAAGATTCATTATTGCAAAATCAGTATGATTTGAGTACCTGCCTCATTGCTGTCTTTTGAGGGTAAACTATAAGAATTTACACAATACTTTTAGAAGCCAGGCTGGCATTCAGTAAGCATTGAGGAAGTGATAGCTACTTTTATAAGATGATTATTATTAATTATTGTTTTCTTTATCAGTGATAAACCATTCCATCTGTCTATGGATCAGGGAGGAGGGTCCCTGGTGTGCAATTATGCATTTTCTGGGACTTTTGTCCCTTCAAAATTTTGTCCACTGGAGCACCGGGGGTAAATTTGAAAGTCAATATTAATTAGTTGTTTTTTAGTCTGTTGATATCAAGGGTGGTTTCAATCAAGATTCAGTTTAGACAATATAGAAATTCCCACATTAGGGCCCCTAGTTAAGGAAGATGTGGATGTTCCCAAGTGCACGACTCTGGCCAAGCCCGGCGGCCCAGAGGATATCAAGATCTGCAGACCCCTGGCTTCCCTAGGGGAGAAGTAATCTGCTAACCTTACATCCAGTCAGATTGGGAAGACCTGACATGGGCGCCCAGTGGTACAGATAGTGAGACCAGAAGCCTACAGAGAAAGGTCTTGTTGTCCTTGTTGGCAGTGAGCTTCTGCCACCACATTTTCCTCAAGAATCTGAGAGAACCCAGTACTGTGGCTCCTCCAGCTCTATGGGTCCCACTTTTCCCCCACAGTGAGGAGTCAGCAAAAAGCAAAGTCTCCTTCTAGACCAATGTCCATTCATTCCCCAGGTCAGACAGGAAATTTAGGGAAAAGAATGTCAGAGACTGGGGGTCATTTTCTCCCTTCCTAGAAAACTCTTTTCCTGCATCCCTCTGCTTCTTTGGGCTTTATTCTGAGGTCAGCTTCCTCAGGCTGATGCTAACAAAAATGAAAATGCGTGAATTAATGAACACTCCATCCACAAGCAGGTGCTCAAATTGAAGAGTAAGGAAACTTGACATCACTGAAACTAAGTCTCTTGAGGTAGTATTGCTTAACATTTTTTCCAAAACTTTAGACGGAAAGGTAGAGAGGTAGAGAAATCCTTACCTCATGCCTGCTGTGAATTAGACAGCGGTTCTGCAGTGTTTTGCTGAGCTGATGGGCTCCTCTGAGATCCAGCCAGTCTGGAGGATGTGCAAAGGACTTGGCCCCAGCAAAGGGGTTTATAAGATAAACAGTTAATGATGTAACCTATGGGCGTGTTGTTACCAAGTTAAACTGGAAACCAAGATAAAAACGAAAGTGGAAACTGAAACTAGTTAGCAAGGTTCCAGCTTGAGGAAAATGAAACAGGGATTGCTTTCTGTGTTCCCTTTGGGAGACTGATTGTTAAGAGGCTGGTGAAAGCAGTTTCACTGATGGGCTACTTCCTTTCTCAGGCTCTGAATGACCTCGTGGAGAGCTGGTAATCGGGGTGTTGCCAGGTGTCCAGAGTCCACTGAGCTTGGAGCCAGTGCTGGTGAACACTGGCTTGTGTGAACTTGCCAAGCTCAAGCCCCAGATTTGTGCTTCTGTTTGCTCATCTGGAAACAGAAGGTGTTCCTTTCATAAAGAAAAAAGATGCATATATTTCTAAACTGGAGTCTGAACCCAGATTTGCTGCTAATATCTGAGAAGTTGTGTTTCACTAATTCTTCTTTGCCTTTGTCTTGCATACCCTTCCTGAGAATGAGCTTTGGGCAGTGGCAGTATCGTAGCCAATGAAGTTAATCTGAGGCACGATTATTGCTAACTGAAACCCTTCCTGAGAATGGCCAATGACAGTAAGAGCCTATAACCTCTTCCTTGTTCACTGGCACAGAGAAAAAGTCTGTGCTAGCATCTTGAAACTTCAAACAGAACACGTTATAGGCTTTAATGACAGTGCTTTTAATGCTCTCTATGCTAGTGGTCTAAAGTGTTCTTGTTTGTCAGATAGGACTCTCATAGATGTGCAGGAGCACTGTCCAGTTCCCTAGGTGCCGGTGGCCCTGTTTAATCGGCTTAAAGAATAGTAAGGGCTGGGGTGCTTGGGTGGTATAGTCGGGTAAGCATCTGACTCTTGGTTTTGGCTAAGGTCGTGATCTCAGTGTGGTGAGATTGAGTCCCACATCAGGCTCCAAGCTCTCAGGGAATCTGCTTGAGATTCTCTTTTCTTCCTCTGGCCCTCCTGCTCACGTTCTCTCTCTCTCACAAAATAAATAAATATATAAATAAAGAAATCTTTTTTAAAAAGAACATTAAGTACTTATATATATTTAGTATTTATAACAATTCTCAAAATTATAATAGCAACTATTTCAAATAAGTTTCAAGATCACATGCCCTAGGTTAATCTTTAATAAATAAAAGTTAATTGAAGTGTGTTGGTTTAATTAAAACAGGCATGTTTGCAGAGTTACCAGCATTAGATGTAATCCAGATAAGCAACTTTTTCTACCTGGATTTTATTAATCATATAAGATCATGTTACCTCTGTTACAGAATTTGTCTTAATTTTTACTTAATTTTTACAGGGAGACTAAATATATATTCTCTCTGTATATAAGTCTATTTTATTTTGGTTTTTAATTTTTACTGAGAGAATGTATATCTATAGACTTTCTATATATTTTGGATTTTAATTTTTATAGAGATTGTGTCTATATATATATAGACTATATATTTTGGTTTTTAATTTTTACAGATTATATAGAGAGAGATATATTTTACACTTTATATATATTTAGGCCTGTTAATAAACAGGTTTTATGCCAAAAGAGGACAAAATAGGACAGCTGTTTAATGTTTTGTGAAATGTTCATAAGTCATCTAAATATAATTATGAAGAACAAGTGAATTAAAGAGATGTAAGTAAGATAAAGTTTATAAATTAACCTTCCAGCAATAGTAATGTCTTCAGAAATAGTGTTCCCAAATCTTTTTGGTGACTTAAAACTTTGGAGTTTTGCTGAGTTAAATTAGATGATGGCTAGTCATTAAATATTTAGGTCATTTCCTAATAAGATAATACACTGAGACATTGCTAAGCATTAGTTTATTTGCTCTTGACTTAATTTTTACAGGGAGACTAAATATATATTCTCTCTGCATATAAGTCTATTTTCTTTTGGATTTAATTTTTACTGAGATTGTATACCTATAGACTTTCTATATATTTTGAATTTTAATTTTTATAGAGATTGTGTATATATATATAGACTATATATTTTGGTTTTTAATTTTTACAGACAGATTATATAGAGAGAGATATATTATACACTTTATATATATTTAGGCCTGTTAATAAACAGGTTTTATTGCAAAAGGATTAAAATTACTATAAGGAGGACTAAGCTTCTGGAAATTATGAAATGTGTTTATAAATTTTCCAGGCCATAATTACTGCTTTCTTAGTTTACACTAGGAAATAGGAATTCTAAGAGTTAAAAATTCTAATTAGTAGATGTAAAAATAAAACTACTGAAAACAACATTTTCTTGGGTTATGGTCTGTTCTTTATTTTTTTAATTTTATTTATTTGAGAGACAGAGAGAGAGCTCGGGTGAGCAGGAGCAAGGGCAGAGGGAGAGGGAGAGAGAGAACCTCTAGCAGACTCCATACTGAGCAGAGACCCCGATGACTTGAGCTGAAATCAAAAGTCAGATGCTTAACTGACTGAGCCATCCAAGTGCCCCATATGTCTGCTCTTAATAAGAAACTGTAAGCAAAGTTTCTTTATTGCTAAGGTAATCTACCTGGGAAGCAAAGATTCTGTTTCATCTTTATCACATCAGCGATTACTTTGAAAAACTTAAGTCTTCTCTCCTCAAAAAGAGCTAAGGCTTTTGTAACTATATCATTTTCTGTATTTGTTTTTGAAATCCTTTTGTTGCCTTGATTAAATTGATAACTAAGTATGTTTCATAATTTTCTGTGGCCCTATTTAGCCAAGTGTCCAAACCTTCTGATATGCTTTATAAATCTCCCCAAATAAAATTATAAATAAAGTCTTTTTGACCTGGAAGAAACTTTAGGATTTTTTTTTTAGGATGGTCCCTGGAACATCACAAAGATCTATTAAACGTTAAATTACATGGGTTAAATAAAGAGTAATCCTGGGGTACCTGGGTGGCTCAATTCATTAAACATGTGACTCTTGATTAAGGTCAGGTCTTGATCTCAGGATCATGAGTTCAAGTCATGCATTGGGCTCCACACTGGACATAGAGCCTACTTAAAAAAAAAAAAAAGTAATGCTAAACCTTCTTTATGTTATATCTATAAGTGTATGTTAAATGTAACGCTCCAAAAATTATAGAAATTTCTAACATTCTAAATGAGACTAAATGAGACTTATTCTCTCATTTAACTGTATCAGGACACTCAGCGTACCTTACCTTGCTTCCTTTGATCCATAGCTGATTCAACAGGGATATGCTTCAATTTCACAACAGCCTAATCAAATTTGTAGAGGATAGTCCTACTTTGGTAGAATAGCCTTCCCACAGTGTGCTCCCAGGAGACAAAAACATTGAAATCATAGCCTCCAACCTGGACATGTGGTTATTGGAAAAAATATCTTCACAAAGACTTCACCCTGCCCCTCCAGTGCCACAGAATCATGGCTTCATGTTTCTCATTCTAAAAAGGCTGCATCAACCAACTGGATGACAAAATCAATTGAAAACCTCAAACTGGGGCACCTGGGGGGCTCAGTGGTTGAGCTTCTTCTGACTTTCTCAGGGCGTGATCCCAGGGTTCTGGGATTGAGTCCCACATCGGGCTACCTGGATGGAGCCTGCTTCTCCCTCTGTCTATGTCTCTGCCTCTCTCTGTGTCTCTCATGAATAAATAAATAAAATCTTAAGAAAAAAAAAAAAAAGAAAAGAAAACCTCAAATTGACCACATCCCAGAAAAAGAAGCAGATGACATCTAAATATACTTTCCCAGGAGTCAGGACCAAACCAGTATAATAACTCTTTCATAACTGTCAGAATTTAATGGAAATTCCTAAACTCACTGAGATGAGACTATTTTTCTTTGTGTAGGAATTCTTATGATTTTTGCTGTTTTACTCTCAGTAGGACTTCTTCACCGGTGGTAACCAAATCTTAGAGGCTTCTGTATACCTATTGTTCTCTCCCTGTCTTTACATATATCCAACCCTCCTCCCACGACCCTCCATCCTCAAGCTTGCCAACTCAATGTAACTTGTGGGCCACTCCCCAAAACTGACCTCTGGCTTCAGTGCACCCTTCCTTTATTGCCTGTTATATTACTCTATAAATATGCAACATGTCTGGTTTGATGTATGCACTTAAGGGTTGTGTTTCTGTGTGTGAATATGATCACCATTCTTGGCCTTTGGAATGTCTTGATAGCTGAAAAGGCCTCGGTGGCACATGTTTTTCTTGTTTTGTTTTTGTTGTTGTTGTTGTTGTTGTTTATTTGGCATTTGCTATCCTAGCTTTCTCAAAATGGCTACAACCACTACTCCTGAATCTCACTTAAGAAGGAGAAGGGAAGGGCCTTATCAGTAGTAGATGATTACACTGATGAGGATCTTTTTTAATATGAAGACAACAGTTGTGGTCATACCCCAGTCTGTGACCTTCCTGCCAGATATTCTGGAGATCAGCTTAACCAATACCTTGGAATCATAAATTCATGACTTGGAATACACATAGCAGACTTAGAAGCACTGATGAAAAACCTTCCCAGAATTGTTAACAGAAGAGCTCACTCCACCACCTGAACCATTAAGACCCAACAAAAATCTCTAGATTCCTGAGCCCACATGGTCCTGAGTTATAGAATAGCACTAGACTGTTTAATGTAGTTCAAGAAAGGGTCTGTGCTGTTGCTAACACCTCATGTTGTACATGGATAAACACTTCTTCACAGGTGGAAGTAGAAGCCCTACATTAGTCAGATGAGTTAAATCTTTAAAGAGACATTCACGCTTTATTTCCAAATGATTTTATTTTAATTTCTCCTATTTTTAGCTGGCTTCCTACTGGACTCAGAACTCTCTTATGCTCAGTATTGAAAATTTTTGTGCTGTTAATCATAGTCTTAATGTATGCCCTATTCAGCATCTTCAAACTATTTGTGTCATGCATTTATTTCTTTTTGCTGTTTCTTCACAAAATGTGATGGTAATTCAGAGACTGGAAATGATTGACCAAGCCTTGCCTCCTGAGCACCTTAGCTCATCTAGTTTGCTAATACATCTGGCTAAGGACAATGCCCAAGATTCACTTCCCTGAGCCTCCCTGTTGCTCCAGTGTGGCCAATATCTTAGCACAACAACTGGCATACACTTCTTTTTCTCCTATGTGGGACATGCCATACCCTAAATGAAACTTCCTGTGATGGAGGATTCAAAACATAAAATTAATCATCAATGTTTTCAGAAAATTTATTGACCATGGGTACTTTCTGAAAAAAAGATCTTTTTTTTTTTAAAAAGGATCTTTTTTTTTTTTAATTTTTATTTATTTGTTTATTTATGATAGTCACACACAGAGAGAGAGAGAGAGAGAGAGAGAGAGAGAGAGAGGCAGAGACACAGGCAGAGGGGGAAGCAGGCTCCATGCACCGGGAGCCTGACGTGGGATTTGATCCCGGGTCTCCAGGATCGCGCCCTGGGCCAAAGGCAGGCGCCCAACTGCTGCGCCACCCAGGGATCCCTAAAAAAAGGATCTTATTTATTCATTTCAGAGAGAGAGAGAGAGGGGGAGAGAGAAAGAGAGAGAGAGAGAGAGAGAACGTGCACAAGCAGGGGGAGTGGCACAGGGTGAAGCAGACTCCCCACTGAGCAGGGAGGCCAAGGCAGGACTTGATCCCAGGACCCTGAGATTATGACCTGAGCTGAAGGCAGATGCTTCACTAACTGAGGCACCCAGGTGCCCCTGAAGAAAGATCTTGATCAAAAGGGGGAAATGTGAACAGAGTGACCAAATAGAGTTATAATTGCTAGGGGTCCTCAACTAGAGCTCCATTAAGGAAATAGAGCTTTGTTTGTTATACAGCCTCAGCTTGAAATTTAAGAGAAGGGGCACCTGGGTGGCTCAATCGCTTAAGCATCTACTCAGGTCATGATCCTGGGTTCACAGAATTGAGCTCCACATTGGGCTTCCTGCTCAGTAGGGAGTCTGCTTCTCCCTCTCCCTTTTCCCACTTCCCCTGCTCCTGCATGTGCTCTCTCTCTCTCTTATAAATAAATAAATCTTAAAAAAAAAAAAAGAAATTTGTTTAAAGGAGACAATTAGACTTACTTCTTGGAAAGCTGAATCTGAGGCATGTCAGGCCTGTAACATAGGTATTTGGTACCGTTGTCAGCCATGTTTTTACATGTGGCCTGAAAATAATAAAAACAGAAGAAGCATATTGAGAGAGAACAGTAAGTGGTTGAGATGAGAGACTAGAAAACTGAGGTGAGAGACAGAAGATTCTTTTTCGTCCACAGCTTCACCATCAGGAATCAAGGGGTAAGGACTGCGTGCAGTGCCTTATGGGGTTTCCAGGTGAGTACAGAATTGGATAAAACCAAATTACCAATGTCGGTGGACCTGGCACCCTTCTGAAGGGTGTTCCCAGTAGTGTAAAGACTCAGTGACTGGCCAGTGTTTGGACCCATTCAGTCCTGGCCCATCATGGAGGTTGGTGGCTGGATTCTGGATGGCTGTGCAGGAAAGGAAGGATGAAGGGAGGTAGCCCCATTTTCAGGTAGCCTCCTACCTCTAGAAGGAATCTAGTGTAACATATAAAAACCTCCTCTTATGGAAGGGATCAGGACTGTGGTGGTTACTTTGGTTTCAGTCTGGCAAAAATGAACAAGCTACCTGGTTCAGGAATGAAGAAAATGGACCACACACCAAGAAAGCCTCTTAATCCCTGATCACTTAGGCAGGAGGTAAGAGCAAGGTGTTGTGGTTTGACATAAGAATGCCCAGCTTGCTGCCCAGTTCAACCCTTCCCAGTAATATAAACTTCCTCGGAGGAATCTTGAACCAGCCAGAAGGTTCAGTACAGATTAAAACTTCTCAGAGCATATGATAAGTTTATCCCTGTGTTCTGAACAAATGCTCAGGCCGTAAGCAAACGCCAAAATACATGAATTAGAAGAGCTCTCCTGTTTGGGGAGACAAGTGTCTTTGGAATTCTGGTGGATAAAAGCGATCAGGTTTACAATTTTCCAAATGCACTGGATAGCAGGCAAAGAAGTAGACAGAATGTTTATCATGACTGTGAATTTGGCAGTGGTCCTGGTTCTCAGGAGCTCTGGCTCAGGGTGAACAGATATTCAGAATCTTGCATGAGTGACACTTTCATGAGTGGCACATTGGAAAGGAAACAGCCAACAAAGGACACACCCATGCACACCCATGAGTGTGTGTGTGTGTGTGTGTGTGTTTACAGTTGAGAAAAAAAACAAGAGCTAGAGAACAAAATTTTCAGAAAATGATATTTCACCACTAGGTGATAAGTCCATTACCAGGAAGCTTGGGCTTGCTCCCTGAGAGGCTGACCAGCTGGGATGAACCGCTTCATTTCCACAAGCCCTTCCTTGTCTCCTCAGCTGCTAAACAAGTGATCTGGAATAGATGATTTGGTCTCAACCTCACTGCACACTAGAAGCATTGAGGGAGGTTTTAAGAATAATGCTGGGACACCTGGGTGGCTCAATGATTGAGCATCTGCCTTTCTCAGGTCATGATCCTGGGGTCCTGGGATTGAGTCTCGAATCAGGTTCCCTGCAAGGAGCCTGCTTCTCCCTCTGCCTATGTCTCAGCCTCTCTTTGTATCTCTCATGAATAAATAAATAATTTTTTTTTTTTTACAGAAAGAATGCCAGCTCGGCCCTATCCCAAGCCAACTGAGTATATGTCTGGGATAGGCCCCCAACCCCATTTCTGTTGTAAACAGAAAACCTCAGGTGATTTTGATGGACCTGGGCCTTGGGGATCCCTGCAATCTACTATATGACTGAGATCTCTGAGGGATCTGGACTCGATCCCTGACCTAGTCCCTGTTCTGTGTGGCTTAGGTCCAGTATCTTCATTACTCTGTGCTTATTGCCTGACCTGCACCACAGACGATTAAGTCCATAGTCTCTTCCTGGTCCATAGCACAGTGGGGAGGAAGAATGGAATCTTGAGTGTCTGGACCACTACATGAAAATCATATTCTTGGTTTTGGGGATTATTTCCAAATACTTGCAATCATTGCAGAGAAGGACTAAAGGACACAGAAGTCCTTTGCTGTGAATGGTCTGATGGATTTCACATCTTCAGCTCTCAGTGAATCCTCTCAGTTCACCTTGACCCCCCATTTGGCCTATTGCAACATATTCAGGTACCAAGTGAATTGTTATCATTGCCTTTCTGATATTTCAGGCTTATTTTAAAAGGATTATAGGCTTTTGAAGGAAGAGTCTTGTATGCCTTTTGCTTGTGGTGAATTCCTTTATAACCATAGTACAGTGTCAAAGCCAGCAACGTGACATTGGCACTGTGTGTATATTTTAAAGATAAAATAGACCACAAGTTTATCTTACAAATTCAGGTTTATAAGATTTTTACTTAACCTGACTGATGTCACATCTGTGTATCTTTTCTCCTGAACTGAGTATCTCAGTGATGCCGATAGTCCTATGATCTGTTTGACAATGCACTAACTATAGCTTCAGAGTAAGAAAATCGACAACCTTCAAAACGATTGCTGAGTAGAGTTTACGATTTTCTTTTGCTATTCTTTTGATCCTTAAGATATATCCTTCTAAAAATATAGAGTCAAAATAGAGCTACTGAAAATCTCTGGAGGGTGATACCGACCTTCAGGGTGTGGGTTCCAGCTCCATGGTGCGCTCAGGAAGTTCTTCGTGGCAGAGAGCTCCATAAGAAGAGTCTGGGGGAACTCACACCACCCTGATCGCCGCCAAACTGGGGCAGACACCTCAGTGGTTTGTACATCCCCACAGCCACACAGACTTGGCCCAACAGAAGCGAGATCCCAGGACTGCTGTGACTGGCAGAAATGCTGCAAAGTGAGGGACAGGGCTTTCCCTGGGTGATCAGTGGCTGAGTCCCGTGGCTGTCCTGGGCACTTGGGAGAAAGGCCTGTATTTGAGGAGTCAGATATGCTGACGGGACAGAAAGTGGCCCAGACTTTGGCAAAGGAACTACAAGTGATCACCTACACTGGGGAGAAGCTGCATCGCAGGGAAGCTGGTATCACTGGGAAGGTCACTTTTGAGCAAACCAAGTTTACTGTAGATAACATGAAGGGCTGAAGCAAGGTTGTCCCAGCCTATGAGGCTGTGTGGGCGATGGATACTGACAGAACCTCAACAGGAAGTACACAAGAAGCTCCAGGGAATGGTTTAAGTCTCATGTCGCTGATGCAGTGGCTCAGAGTATCCCATTTATTAATGGAGGTTCTGTGACTGGAGCAACCTGCAAGGACTGGGCACTTCAGCTTGCTGCGGTGGCTTCCTTGTGCGTGGTACTTCCCTCAAGCCCAAAATGGGGGCAAAATCAATGACTGCACCCTATCTGCTTCCCCTACTCTTCCTGTTCAGCCAGGGACACAGTAGCTCAGAGGCCCAAGCACTGTGCACCCCATCGCCCCCCATGGCTGCATAGGCTTCTGGATGGCATCAGCAGCCCCCCTTTATGGCCTAATCCAAACCATACCCCTCTTTACCCTTACACCTGACCCTGTAATGGTTGGGACAGGCATCTCCTTTCTCTACTTACTGTCAAGGTTAGCAGCAACATGTTACCAAGGCAGCTTCTCCTGGGCTGAGAGGTGAAAGGGATGGGGTTTGCTCATGGATCCCCTCAGTCCTTAATGAGTGCAGGAGAGAAAAACCATCCTCTTCTCCCCTCTCACACCGCGAGGTCCAGGGCTGAGAGCCAGGGGTGCCCCTTTCTCCCTTGGTGCTGATGCCCGTGCATGTTGTGTGTGTGTGTGTGTGTGTGTGTGTGTGCAAAGTCCCAGGGGTGGGGAAAATAAACATCTGGCACTTCAAACAGATCACTTGGAATATTTCCTCTCCATGTGGTTTTAACCTCTAGCCCATTTATATTTTGGTTCATTTGCCTTATTTGGTTTACTTTTTAGATATGGCTTTTTTTTTTTTACCCTTTTATCCTAACACTTTTGTCTTGACCATCATCAAACAGAGAAAAGTTGAGAGAATTTTACAACAAACACTAGTTTACTCACCACCCAGATCCTACAGTCACATTTTACTAGATGTGCTTCATATCATATCTATTCATGCATTGTGTTTCTACCCATTAGTTTTCCTTACTTTTTGTGCTTGTGTAAGAAATCAGTCAGTACAGTTAGCTGATAAACCGGATGACTTCAGTCCATGCTGTTTACAAGAAGAAGACAATATTCCTGCTCTAGTGGTTTTTTGTAGGTTAAATATAATAAATCTATTCTTGGTTTAGTAGCAAGGAGGTTGAAAAGGGGCTACTTACATGTTTTGTGTCCCTCCACATCGGTCAGTTCCAGCTGTCTGGGAGAAACCAACCTTACATTTCCATGGCCTGTTGAAGTAAATCCCTATGCAACACTTTTTTTTTTTTAAAGCAAGGGTCTTTTTTTTTTTTTTTAATTTTTATCTATTTATGATAGCCACACAGAGAGAGAGGGAGAGGCAGAGACACAGGAGGAGGGAGAAGCAGGCTCCATGCTGGGAGCCCGACGTGGGACTCGATTCTGGGACTCCAGGATCGCGCCGTGGGCCAAAGGCAGGCACCAAACCGCTAAGCCACCCAGGGATCCCCCGAGAAAATATTTTAGATAGAAAAGGGAAATTACATCACCCACCCCAGAGCAAGCACTTAAAAACTGCATTAATATTTTTGTCACTTTTAGCTTGCACCTCCTAAAAAGGCTTTTCCCATATTTGTCTTTCCCCAATACATTTTAATTTTTCTTAGATATGAGTACATGTCCAGCAACATGTCTGGAACACAGGGATCCTTTGTGATTGCCAGTGGCTGGACTAATGTACACAGAAAAGTTCGAGTTTCTATAAGGTTATATAGACTTGGCTCACTGACCAGCAGGTCTTGGGAAATGGGCCTTGGGGCAGGACACAGTAGTGACCCCATGAAGTCCCTTATTTTTCCTTTCTTATCTTTGCTTATTTGCTTTGCTTTCAGATCTGCTGGGTCCCTGCCCCTGGCCCCATGAAAAAAGAAATCCTTTCTTTTTTTTGTCTTCTGTTTACTATGCTTTTTAAATTCTGAGTGGGTAGCAAATGTCAGGTATTTTCTCAATACAGAATATATGTATGCACAAATATGCAGAAATAACCTGGTATGAGCTCCAGGATCAGCATGTGTGTAGAGCAATGCTCAATGCATGTCTATAGGAGCAATCTGAACTCTTGGTTCAGGATCACTGTCATGTCAAGAAATTCATGTCCTGAACGTGAGAACCAAGCAGCAGGAGTGTCTTTGGACCAATGTGTATCCATCCTATGGGTGTAGTTCTGAAGCCATAGGGGTATGTGCACATAGCTCTGCTGGCATGTGACTGGAGTGTCCGCCTAGGAGGGGCTGAAATCATCCCTGTTTAAGACTCCTTTATTTAGAAGACCAGTTAGAGTGAGGATGGAAGCTGCTCACTCCAAATGCAAAACTGTAGGGAAAAGGACTCATATTGGTCCAGCAGGTAGTAGGTGCCCTAAATAGCAGTAATCAGCTTTGGCCAATGAGTACAGGGATGTGTTCTAGAAGAATGGATGCTCCTTTCATAGACACATAGATAGAGAGGGAAAGAAGGGGGTGGGGGTCGGCAAGGAAAGAAAGAGGGGGTTCAGCAGGCAGCTGAATATGTTTTTTTTTAAAACACACACACACACACACACACACACACACACACACACACATCAAGGGTCGCCAGCAACCTGAATATGTGTTTTATCAACTGTTTTGTATTTCAACATGTTATGTGTTGCTGAAAGTGGCAATCAGCAAAAATGTTAATCATATTTAGTTATGAACACACTGAACAGATAAAAGTGACCTATATTTCAAATCACCCTGTTGAAGTCAGCAACCAGGCTAATAGCCTTCTCATAACACTCCAGGGCTTCCCTCCCTTCCCTTTTGAACTTGTGGATGAACCCAAGGATGCTGAAACTTTCCACCATATGTACGTTCTGATGAACACGTTTTTTAGCCAACTTATCTAAGGTAGTAAGAATCTTTTCCCTGGTGCGGGAGGTTGTTTTGATTTTGAGACCTTTTAAGTAATGGGTGACTGGTTTATCTGCAGATTCCTTGTCCTGTTCTTGGAAATGGCCATAATGGTAATGAATCTGTTGCTGTAGATGATTGTCAATGTTCTTCATGTACAGCACTTTCAGAAAAGTGTCCTCAGCCTTTGTGTATTGCCCTATTTCTGCATACATGCCAGCCAGTTCAATATAAGCAAACTTAAATGTGGACCTTAACATCAAAGCCTTTTCAGTTTCATATATAGTCAAGTGAACCAGTCTGTGGACATTTTCTCTATCCTGACCTCTGCACTGCCAGTTTGCAGCTCTCTTTATTTTGATCATGAATGCCTTGTAGCAAAGCCCTATCTGGTGATGCAGGAAGGCAGAGGAGGGTGTTGCCTGCTGGGCTATTTTTAGGAGCTGAAGAGCTTTATCCAGACAGCCTTTCCTACGGTAAAACTTGCCAGCATATCGAAAGACATAGGTCTGGGAGGATGTGTTGTTCAGTGCTTCTTCAATGTACTTTTCTCCGTCAGCTTCTTGTCCCAGGTCCTGAAGCTTCAGGGCAAGGAGAGCCTTAATATACACATCTTTTGGATTTAGCCTGATGGCCTCTTTTAGGGGCTGCAGGCAGAATGCCTCACTAGCCTCTGTAGCCATGTTAAAGCTGTCTAGGCGGTACATGGTGATTGCATACCCGGTGCTGAATTCAGGGTTTTCAGGGTCCTCTGCCAGAGCCTTCTCAAAGCAGGCCTTGGCCCGTTCATAGTTCTTCCTTCCACATTTCAGCAAGGCCCAGCCCTCCTCGCCGTCCATCTGGGGACACTCCATCCTATAGCAGGAGGGAGCTGCAAACTTCATGCAAGTGTTTTCCACTTTGTCCAGGTAAGCCTGGGCCTCTGCCAGTCTGTCCATGTGGTAATACAGCCAGGCATAGTTGCCCCATGTGACCAGACTTCTCACATCTGATTGGATGTCATGTTCCTGCTGGATTAGGTCTTCGGCTTCCTTCAGGCTTCCCAGGGCTTCCTGGTTTTCAGATATTTCACATAGGCCAGTAGGTTGTTTAGAAAATAGGAAAGAGATCCTGTTTTCTAAATCAGGCATTTCAGTGTCTTCAAATAGCAACTCCCATGCAAAGTGACATCTCAGTTGAACCAGGCTCTCTTCAATAACATGCCTGTTTGATTTGTTACTGAAAAAATAGACAATTATTTGTATTTTTCAGAGTATTCAGTCTGATGGAAATGAAGCTAGCACTTTGAATTGTCAAATAGTATCCCCAGAGTTCTTTCCTTCCTGTTGGAAGGAATCTGTTGCTCCTCTGGCTTCTGTCGTCAATGTCATTTAGGACAGATTGACATAAAAACTTTAAGGAAATGCTAATCACTTTATGGCGCCAACAAGTAGGTTATGTGTTGTCTAAAATACAACTTGAAAGAGATTAATTATGCTAATGTAAAAATAATTTTAGCCCTTCCCTCAACACTGCAAAACCCCTGTCTCCTCCTACCTCCCTCTCAACATTGTGGTCCCCCTAATGCTGTCAGAAGAAAAGTGGAGAGAGTTTCACCTTGTGTTTGGCCATTTTTTGGACTCAGCTGGAGAGTGTTCATATTTTTGTCTGTGTTCAGATCTGTTTTTGGAGTGACCTTGTTTTTGTCTTGATCTGTCATGGTGTCAGGGTGGCCACATCTGGTGTTGATGTAATGTGCTACAGAAAAACACAGGTTCTTGCTGTGGGTCACTGTCCAGCAACACCAGAGCCTAGCTGATAGTGTCATGCTGGCTCCCAGATGTCTGGGGCTCTTCTTTCTCTTCAGGGAACTTCTACATTTTGCTTCAGCACCTAGAGAAGTGTCCTGACATTTCTAAAGTTGAAGGTTATATTACAGGAAGGATTATCCAAAAAAGAAATATGAAACATGAAATGTATCTATTTTATGCCTTCAAATATAAATTTTTTTTTTTAAGGAAAAGTGTGTGCTTGAGAAGGAACGTCATACAAGATCCCTCTCTGGATGAGTTAAAGTCATCTTTGTATCTCTCATCCAAGGAGGGACTTAGGCAATTTGTGGTAGACCACATTTGTCCATTCCTAATTCCTGGAACAATGTACTGGCCCTCTTAACATCTTATAAGCACAGGATATGATTTGGATCCATGTGTTCTTCCTAACTCAGCATGTCTCAAGACTGCCCAAATATAGAGAATCCCAATTCCACTCCTTAGTATGCTTTGATGATAGAAGTAGGCAGTAAAATTCCCTAAGCAAAATGAGAGTGTGGAGAAAGAGAGTGGAACTACCCAGGGAGCAGAAGGAAGGAAACCAGGGCTAAGCTGGCCCACTGTGGAAGCATAAGTTCACTTAAAGGGAAGAGTGGCTATCAGCCAAACATTGTTTTATGTGGAGTGAAAAAGCCATTAGAGTTATTAGGAAGCACATCTGAGATTTGTCATTTGACAGAATCAACTGATGGCAGGAACTTTCCCAGACGCATACCATCTCAGATAGTTTAGGGCTGTGTGCTCCGAGTGCAGGAGGTTAAAGCTCCATCATGTAAGCAGGTACTGGCATGAAGGTTAGAAAGGCTGTTTGTACTGACAGTTGTATGGCTTTGGAATTTTTGCGCATAATATTATTTTGCGTAAACATTATTTTTTATTGGTATGGTTAACATGCAATATTATATTAGTTTCAGGTATAATACATAGTCATTTGACATTAATATACATTATGAAATAATCACCCGATAAATCTAGTTACCACTTGTCAGCATAAAAAGTTGTTAAAATATCATTGACTATATTTCCTATGCAGTACTTCATATTCTTTGACTTATTTATTGTATAACTGGAAGTCGGTGCCCCTTAGTCCCCTTCACCTCTTTGATATCTATTGACAACATGTCAGTCAGACAGAGGAAGTGTTTATGTATCCCATGATTGCTATGAGTCTGGCAGTGGTCCTGGTTCTGTGGGGCTCCAGCTCAGCTCATCAGGTTTGTGGAATCTTGCCAAGTGGCTCCTTGGGATAAACAGACCCCCAAACTTCACAGGACAGAACAGCATCAAGGAGAAAGGAAATAGCCAATAAAGTATGTGAGCGTGTTTATGTGTGCATGTGTGCAAATCAAAAAGAGCAATGGAAACAAGAGAGGGCAACTCCTTTCTAATGGACCGGGTTCCTGCCTGAAGATATGAAACTCAAGCATGGAACTATGAGTCCAATGTCAGAATTCCAGGACTGGTTCTGGGTTTGATTGACAAGCTGGGTGAGTTGAGTTTCATTTAAACTCTGCAAGTTCCTTCAGCAGCTAAATAAAAGGGTTAGCCTTGGACAGTGTTTTGCAACCCTGAGTGCAAAACAGAAAGTTCCCTGGGAATCTTTGCAAAATAAAAACAAGTACTGACACCTGAGTTAATCTCTAGTCCTGAATTAGAATCTCTGACAGTGAGCCCCAGGCATCAGAATTATCACTGATTGATTGACTAAGGGAGGGAGGAGGAAGGAGCTCCAATGTAATTGTGTTTCCAATAATTGTGGCTAAAAAGCACTGAGCCTGACTTTGACTTCTCAGTGTGGTCTGTGGACCAGCAGCATCAGCATCAACTAAAGCTTAGGAAGTGCAGAATCCCAGACCCCTCCACAGACCTACTGAATTAGAGTCCTCCTAGTGTTCAGGTGATTTATTGGTATGTTAAAGTTTGAGAAGTACTTTCTTAGATAATCCGCAGGTCCTTTGCAGGCCCAAGTGCTATGGAAGAGTGGGCAGGAACTCATTGCCAGTACCTACTTATCTTTCTTTGAGGTTCTGAGTAACTTCATTTGCGCATGCTTTGGTGTCTCTGTGTGCACCTTAATAATTCACACAATATGATAAAATATGAAAATGCTGGTCAAAGTGCTTTGGCCTCTATATACCCATGACCTCTAATATTTGCCTTGGAGATTACTCATGTTTGCAAATACATGACATCATAACTATGAGAGAAAATACTCATCCAGCATGAACTACTCTTTTCTGAAAGCTTCAGTGATTGTTGTACCATGTTAGAGGTCATAATGGCTGTCTTTGACCTACCGTAACTTTGATTTCTGGCTGATTCCCTTGTATTGTAGTTATAATTGAATTTTTTTGTGTTTTTATTTTTACTTGTCAAGCATTCATTCACTTGGCATAGTCAATGTAAATTTTAAGGAACATTTACAAAATTGAGCTAGGCTTAAGACATTCCATAGCAGGAATCCCTAGGTGGTGCAGCGGTTTGGCGCCTGCCTTTGGCCCAGGGCGTGATCCTGGAGACCTGGGATCGAATCCCACGTCGGGCTCCCTGTGCATGGAGCCTGCTTCTCCCTCTACCTGTGTCTCTGCCTCTCTCTCTCTCTCTCTGTATGGCTATCATAAATTTAAAAAAAATCAAAAAAAGACATTGCATAGCATGCTTTTACAATGTCTACAGCATAAGTTATCAGGATCCTAGGAGGTTCATAGTTTTAGACTTGTCTGAAATATCTTGAGACTTTCAGAGAGTCTGTGTCTACTTAGAGAAATGAGAAGAGGTAAAGCTATTTTCTAGTTGTAGCTGGAATTTAGGATTCTAAACTGGGCTGCAAAGCATTAGTTCCACTACACATGCCATTCCCAGGTTCTGAGAAGCCCATAAATGCTTAGGATCCTGTAGTTCAAACATGTTGTTGGGATGTCCAAGGCAGCCTTCATTGCCATGAGCTTCTTATTCACTTCAAAAGTCTGCAAACCATGAGTGACCATTAGTTATGATGTTTGGGACATGGATATAACATGTTTCCTCTTCTCAGGTGACTTGCCATCTAATTGGAGAGACAGATTCATAAGTATTTAATTTTAACAGGAGCAGGTGACATTGGTTGCTTTGTAATCACAGAGGAAATGTTCTTTCTTTCTTCCCGAAAAATCTTCTTGGGTTAACTCTTAACCTTTCAACTGAAATGTTTTGGCAGAATCATTATCCTTCTGGCTCCCCACTCAGAGAATACCTCCAAGAATGTGTGCTGTGACCACACCTGGCTCTGGAAGGGAGGTTTTTAGGCTATTCAAAGGTACAGTGATGCTGGTTGCACACACTAAGGCTTCCAGAAGGCTTTAGCCTGGAACTATCAAACCAGCACTTGTATCTCAAGTCACAGTAAACCTACAGAAGCAGATAAGGATATGGGGCTATGAAAGCTGGCCATGGTGCCAGCTGACACCAGATTGGTACTCTAGAAATAGAACATTTTATATGACAGTTGCCCCAATATGTGAATAGCATCCTTACGGTCCAGCCAGGCATGCGTTTGTTTCAGGTGTCTTGGCATTGGTACCCCCGAAGGGCATCACTTGTTTGATGGTCTGTAGATAATACCTAGCCCCTTACTTTTCTTAGGACAGTCAAAATACCACCTGGGGATCGGGCTCAAAGAAGTGCAGAGCTGTGTTATATCATTTCCTCTCAGTGAGTTGGCTAATTGGGTACCCCTGTTGGTGCCAAAATTGAAAGCAATCAAGGTGTTCTTCAGCAGGTGAGGGGATAAATGAACTGTGGTACATCCACACAATGGAATACTCTTCAGCAGTTAAAATTTACATGCTATCGAGCTACGAGAAGACATGAAGGAACATTAAATGCACATTGCTATGTGAAAGAAGCATCCTAAAAAGTCTATATCCTGTATGAATCCAACTTCATGACATTCTAAAAGGCCAAACTATAGGATTAGTAAAAAGATCAGCACTTGTCAGAGCTTTAAGGGAAGTGGTATAGTTGGAGCATAGGGCATTTTTAGGGCAATGAAACTGTTTGTATGATAAAGTAATGGTAGATACCTGGTGTTGTGCCCAATACAAAGAGCCCTCATGTAAACTATGAACTTTAGTTAGGAATAATATTTCAATATTGGTTCATCAGTTGGAGCTATACACACAAATGCAAGATGTTAATAATAGGGGAATCTGTAGGAGGAGTACTTCCCATGCCTTTTTCTGTATGTCTAAAAGTGCTCTAAAAATGGAGTTTATTAAGTGAGAAAAAAAAAAAAAGACTTGCAACAAGGGAAAGTGATTATGGTAATAGGGAGACAGTTCTGGTGAGCAAAATCCAAATAAGAGATTCAGAGAGAGGGAGAGCAGTTGACCAAAGGTCAAAAAGACTGGTTGAGCCAAAAGAGGAAGGCGATTGGTGCTCCGCCCACGTCCTCATAGAATTTTCCAAATAAATTTGTGAGGTGCCTACCCAGGATGTGCTACAATTCAGGCAATCATGCTATTCCTACTTAGAAGAGAATAAATTTAAGAAAAACAAAATGAATGGATCCACACATACATAGGCTGTCAGATCTGCAAAAGTCTGAAAGATTAGTCAGAAGAGGGCTTTTTATTTAGAGGTATAAACAAGCTTGGAAATTAGGTGTAAGGGAGGAGAAGAGAGGGTGGTGAGATAGGGAAATCATTCCTTGTCAGCCAAGCTTTGAAAGGGATTGTTTGGCCTTTCCAATACTTGTTTAACCCTAGGGAGGAGTCTTGTAGGGAAGGAGTTTTGGCCAAGTCAAATTTATAGACATTTTGTTCTGATTGATCATGGGGACAAATAATTCAGCTAACCATTTATGAGACACAGAATGGGAATTTGGAGGGTCTGCGTCTGGCCTGTCAGAAGGAAATGGGGGACCCATGGTGAGTTTTATCTAAGTCATACAGGAAATGATACTTCTTTATGGTTTAACAAAAAACCACAAGACAAGTTGAACTGGACAAATTTCTTCCTCACAGGTCCTATAGTCCCATGATGGAGGGGTCAAAGCAGACTGAAGGCAGAGAGAGAGAGAGAGGCATAGCCAGAGGCCTTTATCATGGGTTGTGAGTGAAATGCTTTGGGGTTCTGGGCCTTGGGCTGGATTGGTCTCTTCAAATCAGAAAGAGTGGGGTTTTTGTAAGCTCCCCAGGGGACTTACCTAAGGGGAGGTGGGCAGAAGAAGAAGGCCCTGGGAGGCAGGGGAGAGGGTTGCTCAGGCGGGCTGCTGGGGAAATCCTATCAGGAGCCTGTATGTGCTTGTAATTCTGCAGGCTCTTATCGAGGGTGTGTGCTTGCACATGAAGGCTACTTAGTTCAAGATTCCCCCCCCCCCCCCCCCCCCCCGCCTCAGGCTGATATCGCCACACAAAACGGATACTGAGAATGCAGTCCCACAGATTAGCTTGGCTTAACTCTTCCGCACTCTCAGACACCAAACTTTGTGGGGTGGGCAGATTTTTTGACTGTAGCTTCTGTCTGGTAGCACGGGGCTCAGGTAAAGTTCAACATTGTCAATATCATTCCAGATTGTGGTGCTGCCCCTGCAGCATCCCACTTCAATTACCTCTGGCCTCCCTGGGCTCCACATGTCCATGGAGACAGGAGACTCCACACTAGACAATGAAGCCTTAGGAAAATTCATTGAGGGGCGCGTGGGTGGTTCAGTCAGTTAAGTGTCTGATTTCTGTTCAGATCATGATCTCAGGCTCCATACTCAGTGGAGTCTGCTTCTCCTTCTGCTCATCCTCACCCCATCCCAGCTTGTGCTCAAATAATTAAATACAATTTTAAAAAAAGAGAGAGAAAGGAAAATTCATTGACATCATGATGTCAGCAAATTCATTCTGCCAGGTTTGAATACGAACTGAAGGGGATTAGGTCTGCCAATGACTCACTCACTAACACTGCATGATGGTCTATAAGCCTCAATCATCTGGCACCTCTGGAAGCCACGTTTTCCCTGTGAACCCTAGCATGTATGTTTGTAACTAAAACTATTTTTTCTCTTATTAACCTGGCTCTGATCAGTTTGGCTTATGGGCCCAGCTCCTAAATGCAGAAGGATAGAGAGAGAAAGATTTTTCCTCCCCTGTAATATGTAAGCTCTAATTTTATCCACCCCTTTGAGTTTACCTCGGCTAAAATGTTTGTGTCAACAGTGGGATGTGGTTAATGTTGACATCTACTTTCCTTCTAGCATCTGGAATTTTGATATGTACTAAGCAGAGGGTGCCTGTGTGACGAGTCCCTTGAGCGTAAAGCCCTTGAGTGTTGAGGCTCCAACTAGTGTTTGAGGTATGGTTGCATTCCATGCTGGAGGAATTAAGTATAACCTGTGAGATTCTGCTGGGGCAGATCTCAGGGCAATTTGTGCCTGGGTTTCTTTGGCCTTCACTCCATGTACTCTTTGTGCTGCTTTTGCTTTTGTTGTAATAAATCTAATGCACAGGTAGGATATGTTTATTCCTGTGAGTCCTTCTTGAATCACCAGACCCAGGGGGTGTTTTAGGGATCCTTGATGCCAACTTCCTAGAATTCTCACTGGAGAACAGGATATTGCAGATTATTAGGGAATGGTAACTCCATCCAGTGGAACAAAGGAAAGAAAAGACAGGCCAAGACTTGCTGAGTGTGGATCTCTCCACCCTTCTCAATTTCCTATGAGAATGACTAAAAAATGTATTGCAGAGGAAAATCTGAAAGTTCAACGATACTATCCCCCATGCATTTCAGAGATCCTTGCTGTCCAGGCCCGACTTTTACAAAATGGAGCTTATGTGTCAAATGCTGGTGGTTCCAGAGGGGTTGTTGCAGCCCTGTGTGGACATAATTCTAAATATCTTTGCAGGTAGCTTGAGGAGTGTTACCACTATCAAGGTCCTGTGAATTAGCTGTGTCAGGCTGAATTTAAAAACCTGACACTAGATTGCAAAACACAATGGGAAGGAGGAGTAACATGGAAAGCCAGAATGCTCAGAAATCAAACAGAGTAGTCAATGTGAAGGAGGGCACTTTGTATTAAATGGAGAAAATGACAGTAAAAGATTCTAGTAGAAATCCACAAGTCAGGAATCTGAGCTGCCCTTACAGTAGAGCCTGAAACCTCTGGCTTATGCCAACAGAATCAGGACATAGCACATCAGAATGTACACAAATCCATGGGAGCAGGATGGCTTGGTTTCATAGTTATGGAGTTGACTGCCAGTTATACCTCTTCCTAGCTGTGTGGCCTTGGACAAGTTACCAAACTTTTCTTTTTTTCTTTTTTTTTTTTTTGTTACCAAACTTTTCTGAGCCTCATACCTTCCACACTGGTTTTTGGATGCTAAAAATGGACTCAGCACAGATCCTGGAACATAGTTCAGAGACCAGTATGTAAACCTGCTATTGTTTTATTGTTATGGCTTCATAGCTTGGGACATTTACTGTTTTATCTTCCCAGTACCCTCTTCCAGGATTCAAATAAGTTGTTTTGGAAGATATAATCCCTGAGCTGGTGATGATGGCAGTGTCATAGTTCTCAATGGAGACAAAGTGTTCCTATATCCCTCAAAATTTTCTAAGCCTAGTTCATTTCAGGAATACAGTTGTGAGTCAAGGAGTCAGGGTTCCTGATACCCTGGAGCTGATAAGCTTGAGGGGAGGAGCCCATGATTTCCCTTGTGGAGACTGACACCTGCACACACGGTCCTCCAATACTCTCTTTTGTGGACAGCCCTGGAATCTGCTGGGACATGCTGTGCGGCCATCAGTTAAGCCTGCCCACAGCCTAGGTGGTAAAATGGCATAGGTCTAGAAGTTCTCAGTACCCACCAGTTTACTAGTTGGATAAGTTTGGGTATGGCCCCACGTAGTAAGGAGGAGTAGATGTCTGTGGAAACTAGCAATTTATGTTATCCCCTCTGGGTCTCCAGAGGCAGAGTTGTGTGAGGTCAAGGTTACATACAAGGAAGTGCAGATTGGGTATTCCCTTTAGACAATGGTAGATTGTAGATGCAGAGGCATCTTTTCAATAAAATCATCTAGGCAGCAAAATAAATCATGGCATAGATATGTAGGTCAGGAGCCTCAATACCGTATGGGACTCTGAGCATGGGGGGATAGCCTGGGTGGTATCCATGATCCTCTTAGGATTCAGCTGTGTGTCATTTCTGGGGATGGGATGAGGTTCTTGGGGAAACCTCCAATCTCCCTGATTACCACTACTATTTAGAATTTTTGTGTCCTTGAGCATGTGTGCTTGCACATAGATAGGCAGATCCTCAGCTAACCCCAAGCTGTAGCTATGGACAGTCTCCACCTTGCCCCCAACTACCCTTCCATGCTCTTCCATGCTTTCAGTGTTGGTTTTCATTGTAATATTCCTTGTTTGGGCCAGCAACTCCTCAGGAACCAGATACAAGAGATAGTGCTGCTCTAGGCTAAGGCTGACCAGGAGTTAACAATTGACTGCTGGGCACTTGGCTGCTCTCTCAGCCTTGTTGGAGCCAGCAGATAATTCAGGGATGGGGGGCACCCTCATCAAAGTCAGCTGCTTTTTTAGCCAATGTAACTTAGAAAGCACCTTCCCAGAATTCCCCTTCTATGTGAGTAAAGAGTCCAGTTTCTGAACTCTCCACTTACAAAGGAGATGGGAATGCCAGTCCCTCTGTCTTGTCTGGGAATTGGCACATAACAATCTTCCTCTGCACATAGACAATTGATGATACCAGTAGAAAAGCATATGAACACAGGCATTGTTGTGGGTTGAGGAGAGGTCAATAGGGCTCTCAGTACACCTCTTAGCTGCATGATGGACAGCACTAAGGGTTTCTCCAGCTGGGAGGATACTTGAATATTTTCATTTGCTTTGGAAGGTGAAGATCCTTGTCTCTATAGCTAGCCTTGTACTGGTGCCCCTTACACATTGTTAGGGAGGCCACTGCCCAGGTATTTCTGGTTGCATAGCAACCCTGCTCAGTAGCAGTAGCTGCCGACTGGGCCATGGGCTCAGCCAAGGCCCCTGGACTAAAACAAGAGTCACAGCTCCCATGGCTAAAGGCAGGCCAGATCCTCCTTGGTGATAACATGGGCATCTTGAGAATAGTATGGTATAGCTGTAGCAATGACCCACTGTCCCTAGACAGTGTCCCAAAGAGAAATTTTAGGAATGAATATCACTCACAGTCACAATGCAAACCACACAATTGCTTTCTAGCCTGAGTCAAGATTTTAAAATTTATTGTAGCATCACTGTCAAGAATACATATTTATCAGAGTATCACAATCAATTTATATAAACACAAGGCTGGAGCCAAGAGTAAGACATAAAGAATATTCTAGGGTTAGTCAAAAGGTGGTCTTTCAGGGGTCCCACCCTGAAAGGCTAGATAGCAATGGGACAGCGGCCAGGAGAGCTGTTGGCAGGCGGCAGCCAGCTGTTTGCCTTGGTAAACAGGGCAGAGATGGGGGATATCTGATGACCTGAGTGCAAACTAAGACTTAATCAGCATCACACAGCCCTGAAGCCGTTTCCACTGGTAATTGTGTATGTAGTAAGGTCTGCAGACTAGAAGGGTGTGCATGGCTGAGACTGACGGGGGAGACAGTTATGAGGAAGCAACTCTACAAATGTCCCCTAAAGCCATCTCGGAGTGTCTTGGGTCCTTGGACAGTGCTCCTGTCCCTCCTCTGCATTTCTGCTCAGGGCTCAGGAGCTCTGAGAATGGGATTGCACGGGCGCTCGCCCACTGCCTCACCACCTTCTTCAAGCTCAGAAGACAGCAGGAAAAAGCTGCCTATGCCTGTGGGGCTGTTCCTTAAGAGATAGCCCAGCTCCTTCTCATAACACTCAGCTGCTTGCAGTAGCTCTCCATTCAGCTTGTGTTTTAATCCTTGGAGATACCAAGACTTCGGTGCATTTTGTGGAAGCTGATTTCCAGCCATGTTCTGCGGTGAGTACTTTGTCTTTCCTTCCTCTGTTGATTTTGCTCTTGTGGGGAAATCCTCCAAATCATGTTGGGTAGCGGTGTCTTCAGACTTCCCCTTCCCCTGATGCCCCTGAAAATTGGGATAGTGCTGGTGGGGTTGTTGCCTCTCAGTGCTGGGGAGCTCCTTACTGCAAGCTACCTGATAATATGGTTCTGTTTCCAGGAGATCAGTGGTATCAGCATATGCATACAGAGGATCTACTCCCTTCTCAATAGCTTTAATCACAAAGTCAATAGCACACTTCTTTAGATCTTCAATCTTTTCTCTGTTCCTACTAGCTTCACATCTTCCTGTATTCTGAATTTGTTTGACTTTTGCCCTATAGCAGCATGCAATCTGGTGATAGAGGTAACCATTGTTTGGAAGGGATTCTGATGCCCTTAGAAACAATTCAATAGCTTTGTCTAGGTCACCTTTTTTTTGGTAAAATGTGGCTGCATTACGAAGGACATCTGTTTGGCAAGGAGCGTTCTTCAAGGCCTCCAGAACCAACTGCTCCCCGTCAGCTTCTTCATCCATCCTCTGTAATTTCAGGGCCAAGAGAACTTTGATGTACTGATTGTCATGATTCAGCTCAAGGGCCTGCTTCAGAATGTTGATGGAGACTGGCTTCTGTGGTTTATTATCCAGACAGTACATTGCTATGGCCAGTCCAGAAGCGAATTCTGGGTTGTTGGGCTTCTCTTCCAGAGCCTTCTCAAAACACACTTTGGCCCTTTCATTGTGCTTTGCTCCACACTTCAGCCGTGTCCACCCTTCTTCGCAGTCGAGCTCAGAACACTGAATACTATATGGATTTGAAAACTTCTCACATACTTGTCTCACTTTGTCCACATAAATCTGAGCATCTGCAAATCTGCCCAGGTGATAGTAGACCCAGGCATAGTTACCCCAGGTGACCAGATTCCTAATTTCTGCTTGATCAGAGTGCTTCTGCTGGATCAGCTCCTCAGCCTGCCTTAGGCACTGCAGGGCTGCCTCGCTGTGACCACTTAAGTGTTTTATGTAGGCCAAAAAGTTGTACATTGTAGCTTTGAACTCAGTGTTTAAGAATTCAAGCTGGTGGCACACTGTATCTTCTAGATCACGTGACACACCATCTTTTTTAAGTAGGTTCCATGTGAAATGGCATTTCAGCTGTGGAAGGATTTTCTCCAGAGAATTCTTGTTGACCTCACTGTGGAGAAAATAAACATGGTCACTGTGATGTGCTCCTGCCAGGCACCTCACCCCGGGATGCAATTACAGGTTGATTTTGTGGGTCAGCTTGCCCAGGCTGTGGGATGCCCAGATGTCTAGTTAAACATGAGTTCTGGGTGCCTGTGACCATGTCCCCAAGAGAGATTAGCAGCTGACTCAGGAGAACAAGTGGAAGCAGACTGCCCTCCAGGAGTGGATGGGCACCACCCAGTCTGCTGAGGGCCTGAGTAGAACTCAGAGGGAGGAAGTGTGAATACTGTCTATCTGGCTGTGTGAGCTGGACATTGGTCTTCTCTCCTTAGACTGGAGCTTTTACTGTTGGCATTGCTGGTTCTCAGGCCTTCAGACTTGGACTAGAGCTTATGGCATTATACCTCTAGTTCTACCTTTGGAGTCTGACTAGAATTACATTACGGGCTCTCCTGGGTCTAAAGCTTGTGCACAGTGGACCATGGTTATGATCCTCAGCCTCCATAATCATGTGAGTCAACTCCCGATAACAAATCTCTCTTTTTCATTTTTTGTGTGTACACACACACACACACACACACACACATTTTAAACCAGCAGTAGGGAGAATCTTTAATCTTTATTTTACTGGAAAGTAGAGAAAAAAGTAGGCAAAATTAAGTATCTGTAGAAATTGTTGTAGAAAGAATAAAAAGAGGGTTAAAATTCTCTGTGAGGAAAACCAAAAAATATGTCCAATTATATAAAGACTCTTGTATAAAGAAATGGGAATAAAGCTAAAGATCCAGTCTGGTTTTGCTATTGACAAATATACAAAGTCACAGAAAAAGCAGTTGAGGTAGAACATTGTAAGGCCACTATGTGTACCTGCCTACTTTTGATCTGAGCAAAGTTGATGGCTCTAGTGCAAGGCGGAACTGATGACAGGACAGCCAAGAGTTCTCCATCCCAGAGTCCATCCTGTCTTAACCTTCAGGTAGAAGCTGAAGAAAAGGCCTTAGTGAAGCCTGAACTCTGGAGTAGGCTGACTGATTTCCTCTATTATGGTGTCAGAAGAGTCTACTTCTTGGCCAGTAAACACATGGAACAACTGCCTTTAACAAATGCCTGTTCTCTCTCCCCAGTCTTGGTGGATGGGGCCTGCCATCACCTAGCAGCTTAAATGTACATATATGTATCTCCTACTAGTTCTGTTTTTCAGGAGAGTGCTGACTAATCCACCCCCAAAGTTTATTTTTTTTATTTATTTTTATTTTTTTTATTTATGATAGTCACAGAGAGAGAGAGGAGGCAGAGACACAGGCAGAGGGAGAAGCAGGCTCCATGCACTGGGAGCCTGATGTGGGATTCGATCCCAGGTCTCCAGGATCGCACCCTGGGCCAAAGGAAGGCGCCAAACCGCTGTGCCACCCAGGGATCTCCCAAAGTTTTTCTAGACAGTAGAGGAGGTACTCTTCCTCTTGCTTCCTGGCTTCACCACCAATTGCTGTGGTCTGTACAAGAATCCATGGAGCACGTCCCTTCCACTGTGTGGGCAGACATGCAGGTCAAGGTGGGGTGGATGGGAGGAGAGCACAGCAGGGAGAGGAACTGGGATCTCTTGTCCCACTCCATTAGAAGTCACTGCTCAGCCTTCACATTCTGGGCTAGGCTGTTGCAGCTATCCAGCGACCCTCTATAGGGCCACTCCTTTGTGTCACTTGGTTAGTTTTGAAGGATGCTAAGAAAAATAAAAGTTAGTTATCCTGGTCCTTTGGCCTAGGAGCTCCCAGACTGGTTAGAAGGAGCCATGGAGGGGCCCCTGGGTGGTTTACTTGGTTAAGCATTTGCCTTCAGATTAGGTCATAATCTTGGCGTCCTGGGATGCAACCCCATGTCAGGCTCCCTGCTCAGTGGGGAGTCTTCTTCTCCCTCTTCCGCTGCCTGCAGCTCCCTCTGCTTGTACTCACTCTCTCTCTCTCTGTCAAATAAATAAATAAATAACATCTTTTTTTAGTTTTTATTTATTTTTATTTTTAATAAGAACCATGTAGAGAAACAAAATGTCAGGGGTGTTTGCCACCATACTGTGAGACTGAGCCTTCCCCTTCAGCATCTCCACCATCTCCCTACAGTCACACACACAGACCGCTGGAGGTTCAGTTTCAGCCTGATTTACGCTGTCTCCTTGACACAGGCCAGATCCCCAGACAGAAAGAATTTGTTTTGAGAAACAAACAAATTGACAAATTTGAGCTTTGCTGTTGGAGGACACCAAGAGAGATCATTTGCTTTATTTAGTTAAATAAATTATGGAGTTCTCAAAGTGTGTTCTCATGTCAATATTTGCCTGGGGCTTGGGGGGTGTTTTATTGAGTTGTGTTCCTTCTTTCTTACCAGTAGATTCCATGAGATTGGAAAGAAGCTCCAAAAATCATGAAACCCAGTTACTGTTCCTAGTTTCAGATTTCACATACTAGCACAACTTCAGAAAAAAGGTTATGAGCCAAATAGATCTGCCAGCTTATTTGGCAAAACAATGACATTGGGAGAAAATGTATCCCAAAAGACACCAACCACCTATGCTCACCAACACTATTAAAAAAAAAGAGAGAGAGAGAGAGAAGGAAAGAATCATTTTTATCATCACTGAAGAAGTAAAAAATATAATCAGAATGAAGGGAAGTCCTTTAACTGGTCAAAATACATTTTGCTCACTGAGGAGCCAGTGAGTTTATTTGCAGTTTCCTATGGATCAGCACCAGCCCACACACCACTGATGCAAACGCTCTGCTCTAGCTTCTGTGTTTCTCTGGCAAAGCTCATGTAAGCCAAAGACACAGAGGCGAGAGAATTGACTCAAGGCAAAGGAAGAGGGGGATGTTGCTATTTATCTAGATATGTTTTTATGTGTGGGCCTCTAGTCTTGGTAGTCTTTTCCATTCTCTTGGTCCCTGGCTAGAGAACCACAATGCCATTGTCTTTTGTCTCCATTCTAGGGCTTTCCAATTTGGCTTCACCTGGTGATTCTAGCTGCCCTGTTTTGAAGGACTAGAGATCATAACTCAGGGTAGCAATTATTAGAAAAGTTATATTAAGAGCAAATTACAAAGATGATTACTGAACAAATATGTTTATAACTGTTATGCAATTAAGGACTGATAAAGTCATTTCCATGTTTCAAGATTAGTTAACTTTGCTGATTGCCCAATTAGGGCATGTAGAGAGAAGAGGGAAGACACGAGTTTCAGATCAGTAGAATGTATCTGTAGGGTTAGGTGCCTGGAAATGATAGGTGAACATTCTAAGGAGTGTTAGAGAGTATTCATCCAGCTTCTCAGTAAGCCTACAGAAGGGCGGGTGACTTTGGATGTTTTTGCTGCAACAAAACCAGAAACCACCTTGCCAGTTTGATAATGCTTTCTTATTTTTCCCCATGGTGGTGATGCAGGTTGACATATCAGTAAACCAGAGGGATCTTACCAGACTACATTTCTAAGCACTTACTGATAAAGATTCTCTCTCCAAGATGAAACATTTTCTAACCCTGTCATATATAAGCTCTAGGAGATTGCAATGGCTCATGATGTGTAAGGCAAGCAGAAAAACTCACTCAATGTTACTGAACCCATAAGAGAGCCCTGTGGATTGAACTCTTACAGATATTCCATCCATACCACTACTTTACGAATGCTAGAGCTGGCCATGCTAAGAAATTTTTTTTTTAATTTTTATTTATTTATGATAGTCACAGAGAGAGAGAGAGAGGCAGAGACACAGGCAGAGGGAGAAGCAGGCTCCATGCACTGGGAGCCTGATGTGGGATTCGATCCCGGGTCTCCAGGATCGCGCCCTGGGCCAAAGGCAGGCGCCAAACCGCTGCGCCACCCAGGGATCCCCATGCTAAGAAATTTATGGTAACAAAGGGCAGTTTATTCAGGGAGATAGCCAACTATTTAAGTGGCTTCATAATTATAAAATCTTTTGAAAACTGATATTAAATTGGTATCATAAGCCTTCCTCTGTAGGTTTTGAATTTGATTAGATATTCAATACCTGATACCCCTCCCCTCCGAACTAAAATTTGGTGCAAAGTATATTGGATGGGGAGTCCTGATGTCTTGATAAGAAGAAACATGAGGGCAGCCTGGGTAGCTCAGCAGTTTAGTGCCTGCCTTCAGCCCAGGGTGTGATCCTGGAGACCCGATCCCCACGTCGGGCTCCCTGCATGGAGCCTGCTTCTCCCTCTCCCTGTGTCTGTGCCTCTCTCTCTCTCTCTCTCTCTCTCTGTATCTCTCATGAATAAATAAATAAAATCTTAAAAAAAAAAGAAGAAAAAGAAGAAGAAACATGAAACTTAGAGCTGGCATTCAGGAGATTTGCCCTAAAATGCCATTGCCTTGATAGGTAAATTGCTTATAAATCCAATATGATTAAAAGATAAAGTTCTTAAAAAATAACTATAACTACCATAATTTGTTAATATATAGACAACGTAAAAAGATACAGATTGTGACATCAGAAACACAAATGTCAGGGCGGGAGGGTTAAAAAGGTATGCATTCAAACTTTAGTTATAGCGACGCCTGGGTGGCTCAGTGGTTGAGCATCTCCTTGGGCTCAGGTTGTGATCCTGGGGTCCTGGGATCAAATTCCACAATTGGGCTCCCTGCAGGGAGTCTGCTTCTCCCTAAGTCATAGAGCCTATGTCTCTGCCTCTCTGTGTCTCTCATGAGTAAATAAATAAAATAAAAAACCCTTAAGTTATATACTTAAAATAGTTTGTTATAAATATAAGATGCTTTGTTTAAGCATCATGGTAACCACAAAGGAAAAATATGTATTAAATACACAAGAAGGTAAAGAGAAAAGAATACAAGCATGCTACTAATACAGAAAAGCATTAAATCACAGAGGGAGTAAGGGAATTGGAAGGAAGCAAAGGGATTGTCAAGTGGGGAGAAAACAATGAACAAAAGGACAATAATAAGTCTATAAGTATCCAAAACTGCTTCACATATAAATGAGCTAAATTCTCCAATCAAAAAACATAGAATGGTTGAATGCATATAAAAGAACACATGCTGCCTTCTGCTTTTGGGACACACACACACACACACGGAAAAGGAGGGGACGCAAAGGTATTTCATGCAAACCAAAGAAAGCAGAGGTAGCTACACTTATATTGGACAAAATGGACTTCAAGTCAAAGAAGGAAGGAAAGTCATTGTATAATGACAAAGCAGTCAGTCCCAGAATAGGATGTTTACGCACCTAAGTATATAAAGCAAATATTAATAGACCTGCAGGGGGATAGATAGCAATACAGTAACAGCAGGGGACTGTCACATCCCTTTCCAACAGTGGATAGATTCTCCAGACAGAAAATGAATAAAGAAACATGGGACTTAAACAACACTATAGACCAAATGAACTTAGATATTCACAGAACACTCCATCCAACAGCAGCAAAATACATAGTCCTCTGAAGTGCACATGGAACATTCTCTAGGACAGATCCTATGTTAGGCCACAAAGCAAATCTTAAAATTTAAGAAGCCTGAAGTCAAATAAGGCATCTTTTCTTTTCTTTGTTTTTTAACATTTATTTATTTATTTATTTATTTTAGAGAAAGAGAGAGCATGTGTGAGGAGGAGCAGAGGGAGAGGGAGAGAGAGAATCTCAAGCAGACTTCCGGCTGAGTGCAGAGCCTGACATGGGGCTCAGTCCCACAACCCTGAGATCATGACCTGAGCCAAAACCAAGTCAGATACTCAACCCACTGAGCCACCTAGGTGCCCCCACTTGTCTTTTTTAAAACCAACACCCATTTGCCAAGGCTTCCTCACTTACTAATTTAGCGCATATGTGTTTTTCAAAGTTGCTCTAAACATTCTTTGTATGTATATGTATGAAATTCACGAAATTACTGAGCAATAATTAAATTCAGATATTTAAAGGGAAGAAAAGCAAGCAGGTAGGATGACTGTTGCAGAAACTTGATAAAGAGAATGTCTAAATTCAGGTGAAACATGGAGAGTTGAATGCCCTTCCTATCTGGAGATTCTGTGTCTAGAAAAGCCCTGGGAGGTGGGAGTCCCTCTGGCCCAGGAAGAGACTTCTCATGGCCTCCAGCTGCAGCCATGAGGTTTTGCTGGCCAAAGCAGATAAAACCAGCAGTGCCAGTCCTTAGGAAATACCTAGATTTAACCCACGGATACTCTGTGCTTCTCCCACTCACCTCCCTGGGTGGTGACAGCCTGTTGGCATTACCCACAGACCCCAGCGTAGATGCCACTTCTTCCAGGGCCTAGTCAAAGCCGTTACTTGAGTAGAATCTTGAAATCTTTGGAAAGAGGTTCTTATCTCATATGATAAGAATAGGAGTTCCAGGGAATTACTGAGGCAGCTTATACCAAGGGATGCTCTAGTTATGCTCCTGTTGACCTTGTGCAGGGACAGGCAGACCTCATGCCCAATGAGTTGGTCAGAACAGGCACAACCCAGGGAGCCCATCACTTCAGAAAGTGAGCCAAAGAACTCTCCAGAGCAGTGCTTTGACGTGCACAGGGGCCAAGTCACCCAAAGACCTTGTACAAATGCAGACCTGGATCTGTAGGGGGTTGTTAAAAAGGCAGCATCCCACCCCTACTGGATCCAGGTCTGCATTTGTACCAGGTCTTTGGATGATTTGGCTCACACCACACTGAGTGAGCAGTAAGGCTCCAGGAAGACTTCCCTTTTTGGCAGAGATTGCCAGTGGCCAGTTTCTCATCTTAATACAGCCCCTAAATGGGCAAGTCTTACTTTGTATCAAAGTTCTTCTGATATAGTTTCGTAATGCAGATTCGATTCCTAGTCAGGGAACCAAATGATGTAGTTTTGGGATATAGGTGAGGTTTGATGGGGTGAGGTTCAGAGCCAAGGACCAAAAAGAATTCTTGAGTCTTCGGTGCAAAAAAAAAAGAAAAAGAAAAAAAAGTCTTCGGTTTTATTCAAGCCCCGGGGGGGGGGGGGGGGGGGCGCGGGGGGCGGACAGGACCCATGGGCAGGAAAAGCTGCCCTGGGGTTGTGGGTGCCTGATTATAGACTTTGGGGTTGGGGGAAGGTAAAGATAAAGGAAGTTTCAAAAAGATTTTCATATCTTACAGGATATCGGAGCCTTGCCATAGTCAAGTTAGGGTTGTTTTCCCTTCTAGCAAGTCATTAACATTAAGATAGCTGAGAGCTTCCTGGAGGAACAGGACACTCTAACAGCTTCAAGCATCCATCAATGGGCTGCAGGTTATAAGGACATTTAATTTTATCTACATTTCTTTTTGAAAGCTAGGTTATTGATAAAAATGCTTTGTTCTCATGAATTACTAAGACATTGGTAAACTGAGGGAGATTCATGTCTTGTAGGATTGTGATCTCTATAAGTCAACTATTTGTTTTTTACTTTCCTTAGCTTTAGGGCAGCCAGGAGTGCCTGAGGAAAGTCACCCAAATCCCACCTGGGGGGGGGGGGGGTGCTGGGTGTCTGCTCTGCTTTCTTCTCAGCTTGACTTCTGCTTCCTCATCATTTCCCATGCCACCCCATCTCCACTCACTTTGGATGTCCTTCACTCATATTTACATACAAACAATGGAGGGAACATTTAATGTGTAGGTAAGGTACCTGTGGTCCTCTTTAAATATGTATTTTTTTTTCTAGGCCTTGTTTCTGATCTACCCAATCTGGATTTCAGAATGCAGGGCCTGCTAATTTGCATTCTATCAGAGGACTCAGATCTGTTGGGATACAGGCCATCTGCTACCATTTGGGATACCTGTGGATGATGTCAGATCAGTAAGAGGATGCCTAAGGTAGACACTACCAGTCCAGAAAAATTGTTTTCTACTGCTATAGGTTCTTTGACTAGTCTTAATAGTTAAATTGACATGACAGATGAGCAGGAAAGAAAAAAATCCATTTCGTATGTGTAGGAGCCCCATTAAAGTATAAGACCCAGAGGCAGGCAGGTAGGTGAGGCTCAGGTTTCATCTTCAGCTGACTGAATGGGGGTCTGGAAATTCAAAGCAATGAGGAGGGATTCCCAGGAAAACCAGTGCAGATGGTTGATAATCTACCTTTGTCCTGCTGTGCAAGCAAGTCTCTCAGATAAAAAGTTATTTCTGATAACAGCTGCCTTTTGGGGGAGGCCCCACATCTAAATTCTTTCAGGCAGTTAAGGGAGTGGTAAAAGTTTTCCAGGAGTCTGCTGGGTCTCGATTGCCTTTGGCTCAAAATAACTGACAAGCCAAAGTGGCACGTTTTTGGGTGGTATTTCTTCCTTCCCTTTAACATATTTCTCAGTTCTGAAAGAGCAAGTTCCTGGGCAAAAGCAACCTCATTATGAACTGGAGTTTTGCAGTGCTGACTTAGTGTTTAGCACATTTGCAGAGAACTAAGCATGCTTTTGAAAGAACCACAGCTACCACAGGAAAACCCACAGCTTTAGCCTTTTCACAGGAGAAACAAAAGAGGGACCTGGACCTCCAGTAACTATTCTGGGGGGGGCCCAGCCCTTTTGATGGGATTGTGCCAAAGGGATCTGAGCATGCTTTCCCTTGGGGCTCTCTCAGCTCCTGTCCTTCCCATCTCCTTATAGACTTTTCATCATCCCCAAAGATTCCCCAGTGTACCTTCCTAGCCAGCCCCAACCCCCTCTCCAATCCAGGCAACCACTGACCTGCATTCCATCACTAGAGATTACACCAGCATTTTTTTTTTATTGGCGTTCAATTTGCCCACATATAGAATAACACCCAGTGCTCATCCCATCAAGTGCCCCCCTCAGTGCCCATCACCCAGTCACCCCCACCCCCCACCCACCTCCCCTTCCACCACCCCTAGTTTGTTTCCCAGAGTTAGGAGTCTCTCAGATTACATCAGTATTAAAAAAGATTAGGTCACTGTGTTTTGAAGAGAGATTGGTTACTGCTCTTCAGCTCTCAGCAGAGAAATAAAAACAAACCCTAAGCTTCTTGTTTTGTTTTCCTATAAGATTTCTGGGAAAATGCCCATCTGTAAGAATTGTTTCTTCTAGTTCCCACCTTGGACTGACCCAATGTTTCAGAGCAAAATTCCTCTCAGCAGAAGTTGAGTTTGCAGTACTAATTCCATCTTTAATAATATCTGCTGAAAAGAAATACATCTTTTCAAAACAGCAAGAAGAAAGCCCCTTAGTCCTTTCAAAGGAAACAACCACCAAAAAGCCCATAAAGAGTAAATCCCCACAAGGTATAACTTTGAATCCGCAAACTGTGCTCCAGTGGGTCTGACATTCCTGCAAGCCTTTCTGTCGTCCAGACTCCCAGCTAGAAGCTCCACAAGCCTGAGTGGAGTGTGTCCACCAGAAAAAAAACAAACCCACAGACATAGGAAGTGCCCCCACTTAGAAAGGCAGGCTGCATCCAAGAGCAGCCACCTACACAGGACCCTGCCTGCACCCAGAGCTGCCTTTACAACCTGCATCCGAGATCAAGGGCGCTGACACATTCCTGTGTCACTGACCTCATGTCTGCAACTGCTCCTCTTCCAAACTGAAAAGCGGGGTCCAAGCAGATTCCTTCTTCTGAAATTTCCCGAGTTTGCCTTAAATCAGTGCTGGAGCAGCTATATAAGGGGCTTGCGGGAGGCCATCAGCTCATGTTTTCTCTCCCTTTCTGAGCCATTGCCTCAGTGAAAGGGAAGGGAAGTGGAAAGTGAAACTGATTCAGCCTGAGAGGAGGAAAAGAAGACTTAAGGGGGCCATCTGTGATGACTCAGTCTGAGCAAGAGCAAGTCGCATGTCGTTTAAAAACGTGACCCTGAAACTTACAGTTGGAGAGAACGTGAAAGCACTCCCTGAATCTGACGATAAATCTAGGGCAAGTCCCAAGAAAGGGCTTTCTCTTCTTGCAAGTGAACATTTTGTTTATTCTTTTTGAAAACAGCAACAAAAAAACCTGTTAAAAAATAATGAAATAAAAAAAATAATGAAATCATTATTATTAATTATTAATCGCAGGTACAAGACACAGGAAAACTATTATTTAAATAAATTATTTGTCTATTGAAAATGAAAAGAATAATGAAAAACCTAGAATGAGAAAACACAAAATATAAATGTTCTAGTGTTTTGTGGGGTGTCATCTTGACTAAATATCCCTAGTATTGAATCAAATGTGAATCAAGGTGTTACTTTGAAGGCATTCTGTAAACATGACATATTCAATTGACTTTTTTTCTCAAAATTAAAACCCTTTTTTTTCTTTTAGAGGGAGAGAGGGTGAGAGGGGCAGAGAGAGAGAGAGAGAGAGAGAGAGAGAGAGAATCTGATGCAGGTTCCACACGCAGTATGGATCTCATCACAGGGCTTGATCTTACAACCCTGAGATCACAGCTTGAGCCAAAGTCAAGAGTCAGCCACTCAGCTGAATGAGCCACCCAGCACCCCAAGAATTTTTTTTAAGTGTAGTTGATGCACAATATTACATTAGTTTCAGGTGTACAACTTGGTGATTCAAAAAAAATATATACATTAGGCTGCACTCAGGAGGAGTGTAGCTGCCATCTGTCCTGTTGCGTCATTATTACAGTATCACTGACTGTATTTCTTATACTCTGCTATTTATCCCTGTGACTTGCTCATTCCCTAACTGGAGGCTGTGTCTCCCTCTTCCCTTCACCGGTTTGGCCCAACTTACCATGGCCTCCCGTCTGGCAACCATCAGTTCTCTGTATGTATAGTTCTGATTCTGCTTTTCATTTGTTTGATTCATTTTTTGAAGTTTCCACTTATGAGTGAAATTGTGTGGCATTGGTCTGAATCTGATTCTTTCACTTAACATAATACCTTCTAGGTCCATCCATGTCTTCTCAAGTGGCCTTTATTCCTTTCTTCTTCTCTTCCTCTCTTTCTTTGTGGGTGATGAGTTTCTATAGTGTTATGTTTGGCTTTATTTATTTTTATTTTTTAGGTGTCTATCATAGGTTTTGGATTTATGGTTACCATATATAACATCCTAAGTAAATAGCAATCTATATTAATTTGATTGTCATTTAAGTTCAAATACATTCTGAAGAACAAAAAGAAAAATATTTTTCTTTTTTTCTTTATCCTTTTCACTTTCTCTTCCCTTTTCCACATTTTATGTATGTGTTGTCATATTTTAGGTCTTTTAATTATAGTTTCCCTATGTCTAATTATGGCCATTTCTTTTCCACTTAAAGAAGTCCCTTTAACATTTCCTGTTAGGCTGGTTTAGTGATGATAAACATCTTAATTTTTGTTTGTCTGGGAAAATCTTTATCTCACTTTCAAACCTGAATGATAAACTTGCCTGGTAGAATACACTTTCAGCACTTTGAATATATCATGCCACTCCTTTCTGGCCTGCAAAATTTTGGCTGAAAAATCAGCAGATAGCCTTATAGTTTATCATTTGTAGGTAACTTTTTGTTTCTCTCCAGCTGCTTTTATAGGATTCTCTTTTTATCTTTAACCTTTGACATTTTAATTATTATGTATGACAGTGTGGACCTTGAGTTCATTTTATTAGTGACTTCTGTGCTTCTTGAACCTGGATATCTGTTTCCTTCCCTAGGTTAAGGAAGTTTTCTGTTATTATTTCTTCAACTAAGTTTTCACACCTTTTTCCCTTTTTTCTTCTGAGACCCCCTATAATGTGAATATTTGTTTCCTTGATGTTGTCAAAGAGATTTCTTCATTTATCCTCATTTTTAAAAATTCTTTTCTCATTTTGCTGTTCAGCTTGTGTGGTCTCCATTACCCTGTCTTCCAGATGGCTGATATATTCTTCTGCATCCTCTCATCTACTGCTGATTCTCTTTGGTGTGTTTTTATTTCAATTCTTGTAATCTTTAGCTCTGACTAGTTCTTTTTAACATTTTTAATATTTTTATTGAAGGTCTCCTTGAGTTCTTCCACTCTTTTCTCCAGCCCAGTGAGCATCTTCACAATAATAACTTTAATTCATCAGATGAGGTACCTGGCTGGCTTCATCAGTAGTAGAGTATGTGACCCTCAATCTCAGGTTCATGAGTTCAAGTCCCATGTTAGAGCTACTTAAAAATTTTTTTTAATTCTTTTTTTTTTTTAAGATTTTTTTTATTTATTCATGAGAGACACAGAGAGAGAGAGAGGCAGAGACACAGGCAGAGAGAGAAGCAAGCTCCATGCAGGAAGCCCAATGTGGGACTCGACCCGGGTCTCCAGGATCAGGCCCTGGGCAGAAGGCAGGCTCCAAACCGCTGAGCCACCCAGGGATCCCCATATTTTTAAAATTCTTTATCAGACATGTTCCTTATCTCTGTTTTGTCTAGTTCTTTTTCTGAGATTTTTTTCTTGTTCTTTTTTTGTAGCATATTCCTCTGACTCCTAATTTTGCTTGACCTTCTCTGTTTATTTCTGTGGATTAGGTGGAATGGATATTTCTCTTAAACATGAAGGACTGGTCTTGAGAATGGTGTCCCCTGTGTAGATTGTGTGCTGGATGATTTTTGTTGGCTGGCTGGAGCTGTGGCTGTATATGCTAGGCATTCTTTTAAATAGTGTCTTTTTAGAAATGTCAGTCAGAGAAAGACAATTTAAGATGAACATAGAGGAAGGGAAAGAAAAATAAAATCAGATAAAAACAAAGGAAGGCAAACCATAAGAGATTCTTAACTACAGATAACAAACTGAATGTTGCCAGAAGGGAAGAAGATGGGGGATGTGCTAGAAGGGTGATGGGCATTAAGGAGGGCATTTTTTAGGATGAGCACTGAGTGTTATATGTCTGTGATGAATCACTAAATTCTACTCCTGAAACCAATAATACACTATATGTTAACTAACTTGAATTTAAATAAAATCTTGGAAGAAAAAACAATAAATAATGGTTTTCTACAGAAAGAAGAACATAATGGTAATGGTAATAATAATTATAGAAAAAGAAAAGAAAAAAGCAGAAAATAAAAAATGAAGAGAATAAAACAAAACCAAAAAGAACAAAAGTTAAAACAAGACAAATTTTTAAAAATTAAAAAAATAAGCGGTGCCTGGGTGGCTCAGTCAGTTAAATGTCTGCCTTTGGCTCAGGTCATGATTCCAGGGTCCTGGGGTCGAGCCCAGAGTCAGGCTCCCTGCTCAGTGGGGAGCCTGTTTCTCCCTCTCCTTCTCCTGTTCCCCCTGCTTGTGTGCTCTCTCTCTCTCTGTCTCTCTCCCTCTCGTTTTTTTTCTCTCTGTCAAATAAATAAAATCTTTAAAAATCAAAAAAATAATCTTTAAAAAATAAAAATTAAGAAAAAAATTTAAGACAAAACAAAACAAAAAAGAAAAAAATACCCCACGACTTAGTTTCTGTCTTCCAGCACAACAGAGGTTGGCATTGGCTTGTGGACACCACACCTGCTGAGGCCATAAGCTCTCTGGGATGACTGGACCCACCATGTACAGCATCTGGACCCTGTTCCACTCTTGGCTCTTAAAGTGGAGAGGGAGAGTGGATCCCCACAGCTCGTTGGCATTTTTCAACTCTGGCTTTTTCCTGTGTCCCGGTGAGACCAGGGCTGGTGTGGCCTTGTGGATGCTGGGCTTGTCATAATTCCTGTGGCAGCTGGACCTGCCTGTTATGGGGTCTGCCTCAGGCTTTGAGGTGGAGTGGGAACATAAACCACGTTGATGTCCAGTCCCTGGGCCCCAGAAAGTCTTCCTACAAATATTCTGTAAAAAGTAGTTTCTTTCAGTAAATTTACTTGTGGGAGACAATTTGCATCTGGAGACCTGGATTAATTTTACATGTTCCGTTTACTAGTTGTGGGATTATCCACGAGTCAAATCACTGAGTCCGAATTTCCTTTTTTGCCCTACACTAAATAGAGCAACACACCAAGCCCCGGAGTATGTTTTCGATCTGTGAGGTCTAAGGCAATACTTTTGTTTTCCCAGCTATAAAATGGGAATAGTAACCCATGTATTATTGTTTAATGGCTGTCTGATAAATTCATGTATTTGTGCTTCAAGCTCTGAAGGAGTAATAATATCCTGAGAGATTTAAAAATATTTTTATAAAATTTCTAGCCATGATGTGTGTAACCATAAAAACTGAGGGAGTATAGTTCTCAGGGTTGGTTTAATGAAAGAATGGTCAGTTAGGAAAAAGTCTCCCTCCATTCTTGAAACTACAGAAAGCAGACTCTTGTGTAACAAAACTGGCATATGGTTTTTCCAACAACAGGAGTATCATGAGATATTTTCAGTCCAGGGATTCTTGTTGTATCTAGTGAGAGTCACCTGCAACTTGGACAAGTCTGTCATTCTGATTGGTTATCTTACTTAACAATTGGTTATCCTGGTAGGAATAAAGTGACAAACCTTTATAAATGGTATACATACTTGTGATACTATAAAAGATATAAATATTACTCTTAGATCCAGGGAAGAGAGGCCACTGGCTTTGGCCCTGTGTTTTAGAGGGTCTCACCTCTCACAGACACACACAAAACCATAAATTTTCAAAACAACACATGGCATCTCTGCTGCTCAGAATCTGGTACTTAACCCTGTCAGAGCAGGACTTGCACACCCTGAACATCCAGCCCAGGGAAAATGTATCTCTGTGTTCTTTGCTCAAAGAGAAGGAAGTTGTATTGTGCAAGCTGTGTTGTAAGGGTGCTGATTTGAGAGACACACCTGGGTTTGGAGTGCAGGAGGAGCTGCGTAACAAAAGTGGTTAGATTAGGGAAAAGGTTAATTTATCTATGTGGTCAAAGCCTTCCTCTCAGCCCGAATGCAGTGGATGTAGTGAATTATCTTCCACTACAGTAGTACCAGCTGCCTGTCTTCTTGCTTCTCTTCTTATTCTAATTCCTGGCTCAAGAAGTACTCATGAATCAGTACAGTATTTGCAACAGTTGCATAGGGTGGTTAACTAAGAGTCTGTATATTAAGAAATTCACAGTCCTCTTAAATCTGTAAGTGTGAGATTTAGATTTCTACACTGAGTCAAATTTCCTTCTGCATCTGAACTCATTCTTTTTTTTTTAAAAGATTTTATTTATTTATTCATGAGAGACACACAGAGAGAGGCAGAGACATAGGCAGAGAGAGAAGCAGGCTCCATGCAGGGAGCCCAATGTGGGACTCGATCCTGGGACTCTGGGATCATGACCTGAGCCAAAGGCTCAACCGGTGAGCCACCCAGGCGTCCCTAAACTCTTCTTTGGAGTCAGTTTGCCCATGAATGGTTGTTTGGTACAAATGTTTAAAGATAAAATGATATAGGACCAGATTTTCATGCCCATACTCAGACAATAGGATACAAGAGTTCTCCAACATATCTGTTGAGTACAAAAGCAATAACAGTATTTAAAATGCTAGTAACCAGAAAGATACTATACAGTGAAAACAAACCTAGAGGTTAAAAAGAGAAGGCAATAGAAGAACTTGCTTTCTTTTATATTTTTGGAACAAGAGTCAATTCATTAGTCAGTGAATCTACTTTTTGGCTGTTATGAATTTTTAAATAGTTACCTTGAAATATAATCCATATACTGTTCAGTTTACCCACTTAGCAGGTCTGATTCCATAGCTTTCAGCAATTCACCAGAGCTGTGCAATCATAATCACAGTTAATTTTAGAAGATTTTCATTACCCTCAAAAGAAAAGTCCATGCTCCTTTGCTTTCACCTATGATCCTGCCATTCACCCCAGCTCTAGGCAACCACTATCTACTGTCTATCTCTATAGCTTTGCCTTCTCTGAGCATTTCATGTTAATAGACATTTGGTGATTGACTTCTTTCATTTAGCATAATGTTTTCAAGGTTCATCTATGTTGTAGTGCATATCACCGCTTTATTTATTTGGAATAAATGTAGTGAGTATTATACTTATTTATACTGCTGAGTAATATTCCACTGTACAGATATACCTTATTTATTAGGACAATTCATCAATTAACAAATCTACTTTTTGACTATTATGAATAATGCTGTTATGAAAATTCAAATGCAAGTTTGTGAGAACGTGTTTTCCTTTCCCTTGGGTATATGTACCTAGGAGTGGAATTGCCAGGCTGTACGATCATGGGTAATTCTACAGTTAGCCATTTGAGGAACTGCCAAACAGTTTGTCAGAGTCACTGCACTGTGTCACATGAAGGATTTTTAGTTTGTTTCTCTCTTGCAGCCTCCCAGAAAAGTACAGATTACCAGTAAGAAGCAGTTATACCCTGACCCATAAGGAAATTTTCTTATTGATGAGTCAAACTAAATTATTGCCTTCCCCAAACTAGGTGATGGGGGAAATGGTGGTGGAAGGGGGTGGGGAGACAGGAGCACATGGTCTCTGGGTGGAATCCACACCTCCCAGGTTGGCATCCAAGGCCATATGGCAGGGACTTTGCAGTTTTATCTGTGTTTATTTATTTATTTTAAAGATTTTATTTATTTATTCTTGAGAGACACAGAGACAGAGGCAGAGACATAGGCAGAGGGAAAAGCAGGCTCCCCATGGGGAGCCCGATGCAGAACTCGATTCCAGGAACCTGGAACACAACCTGAGCCGAAGGCAACACTCAATCACTGAGCCATCCAGGTACCCCTTTATCTGTGTCAGGATTCAGACACTTCCACACTTCCAGTTGCACTGGGTGCAGATTGTGAAAGTCGTTGACAGGAGGTAGGGAGAAAGATGAACAAGGGCCATGACTCAAGGTCTGCTGCCCCCGGGGACTGTCTCTGAGCTTGGTGGTAAAAGGGCCTAAGAGCAGAAGCTAGTGAACCTTTCACTGAGGACTCTGAGGCTGGCAGATAAATACTCAGTACCCGTTGGCCCCCATACAGATGAGAGAAGTTCTTACTCCTTCACGGGCACTAACATATTTGAGAACATCATGGCCAGGGTATCAGGACTCTCGAGGTAGCAATCAGATATACAGAATGATGAGACGTATTGAAGCAATTTTGTGGGCAGAGGACATGGGTGAGTGTGGGTGCTGGGGAGTGCAAATAACAGGTGTGATCAGGTCATTCCGAAAAACTCGTTCCACACCCAGAACATGCCTTTCAGGGGCTTTTTATTTTCCTGGGTGCCTACCTGAGGGGAGTCAACTGTCCTGCACTAGAAATGTGCTAAAAGCCAGGGAATTAGGCATACTGCAGTTAACATGGCTCCATTTGTTGTGAGATTTCAGAAGACATGAGGTGTAAACATAATTTTATGTATTGTTTTCTAATCATTTCCATTGGTTTTGGTCTTCAAATAAAAATTGAGGGTAATATGTCACCTATCGCCTTCCTATTTGTTTTACCTTTTTCCTTTCAGGAACCTGTTTCAGCGAAGGTCTTGCTGGCGTTACATGCATCATAGACAAGAGTGCACACACCTGGTGTACCTTCCTTTCTCAGCAGGCTACAGGTGCCAGTGGTCCTCTCTCAAGGTCAGTACACAGAGATGCCTGGGTGGCTCAGTGGTTGAACATCTGCCTTCAGCTCAGGGTGTGATCCTGGGGTCCTGAGATCAAGTCCTGCATTAGGCTCCCCCCTCTGCCTTTGTCTTTGCCTCTTCCTCTGTCTCTCATGAATAAATAAAATTTTAAAATCTTAAAAAAAAAAAAAAAAGAGGCATGGGCAGCCCGGGTGGCTTCATGCCCAGAGTGTGATCCTGGAGACGCGGGATCAAGTTCCATATCAGTGGGAGTGCAAGTGCCCTGCATGGAGTCTGCTTCTCCCTCTGCCTATGTCTCTGTCTGTCTGTCTCTCTCTCTCTCTCATAAATAAAATATTTAAAAAAAAGCACACCTGCCCATCTTACCTTCCATTCACAACACCCCGGGTTTTCCTCCCCAGGCACCAGATCCAATAATAAGAAAGCTAAACCTTTTCCTAAGGTATGTTTGTCCCATTCAGTCCAATAGAATGAGTTTACCTTTGCAGCTAGTGTGAATTGCATTTTCCACAAAGGCCTCTTAGAAAATAAGACAGAGCTCAGGGCCTTTTGTTTCTTTCTGTTTAATTAGTAGGGAAAACTCTCCAAAATGCATTTTAGGTTGCCTCCAGAATCGGGCATGTAACAGAATGAGTGATACTTCATTTCTCATAATGGAGGCCAGAAGAGGAGATAGAATGCAGATGGAAGCACATGCAGTTAATAAGCTATAACAGAAGAGAACCAGTCCACCCACTGTCAGAGTGTGGGGCAGGGGACTTGTGTGCATGAGGGTGGATGGTGGTAGGTGTCAGGGTGTAAGCTGAAATCCTGGATTCTTAAGGCTTAGGGGAAAAAAAGTCTGTTCTATTCAGTGCTTATAATGTTAGACCAGTCCAGGTTGTGTGGAACCAGTTCACAAGCAGTATAATATTTCACTAATCAGTATCTGGATTTAGAAGATTTATGGTACAGTAAAATTTCAAAAAAAAAAAAAAAAGCCCCAAAACCCAGAACACTCCTTTATGTTCCATCACCTCTAAGTTATTTATTAATTAAATCTATAGATTTTTTCAGGAATCCATACTATGCGTATTGGTGATCTCGGTGCACACAACATGATTTTTAATACAGAAAACAACATGAAAACCATTACAGTAGTTGAATTTTTAATTTAAAAAAAATCCCGAAGTTTATATGTTTTAACTGCTTAATAAAAATATTAATATATACTTAATTTCATTAAAATACATTTTACATATAATACTGCACAAATTTAAGGTTCATCTGATACATTTATATATTGTAATATGACTGTAGTGATAGTTATCACCTCTATTGTGTTATATATTTATCATTTCTTTGCTGTGGTTTGAATAATCAAAATCTTGCCCTAACTTGGCAAGTATGATGATTATAATACAACATTGTTGTCTACCATATATTAGATCTTGATGATTATAACACAACATTGTTGTTATACCATACATTAGATCTTCAGGACTTATTTATTATTTGTAAGTTTTTACCCTTAAAAGACATGTCTCCTATTCCCAACCCTCAGCCCCTGGTAATCACTATTTAAATTTAAAATAATGTGAATAGGCAAATATTTTGCAACCCAGAGGGTGACTGAGGGTCTTGTGCTGGGTCAGCTCTGTTTTGATTCACACTAAAACTGATATCATTGGCCATTCAGTATTCACCTAGAAAACCCCAATCACCCCAAACAAACCATGAATTTTGTGGTTTCCTTGAAGATTTTCAGGGCAAAAAGTTTTGTTATCACCTAATATATAACACGTCTAATTGGGGGAGAAAACTCTCCATTAGTGATGTCACTTTACAAGGTCTTTCACTAGGTCCTTGGCATCCAAATGAGCCTTCTGTTCTGCTGCTTTCCTATCACCTTGGACCTGAGCTCAGCCAAGCATGTTTGAACAAAGCAAGTCTTCAGCTTACAAGGAAATTTTCCTAACAGTGGCCAAGAAAGTGAAATTTTTCTCCGTATGATTTACAGTCTTTAAGAACAAACCAGCATTCTTCTCTGTTTCTCTCTTTTTGTCTACTCAATCCCCATCCCTACTGGCGTGACATTTATTTTTCCAGACGTTTTAAATAAATGTATTATTTTACTTTCTGGCATGTTGTACAGAATCTCCCTTTTTATTCATTTGCTGTAACATAGCGAGAGCAGGATGGAGGCAAAATCTACCCATGTGCCTCCTGAAACTCTTGAACCCTGATTGCCTAACCCCATTGCTTGTCTTGGATATGTTCCTTCTAAGTTCAGCCTGTTCTCTGCTCTCTTTTTTTCAAACTACGTTCCCATCTCACATAATGGGACAATTGAACTCAAGCTTTCTAGGACAGTCTAGATTGAGGACTGTCTGGGGAGGACGCAGAAGTGAAGGACAGGAAATTCCTAGCTTTATGGAGGCTTTGGTCCTCCAGCCTTTGAAGGGACACAGCACATTACTGTCTATGCAGGGCAAAACTGTACAAGATCTAAAATGACTCCAAGGGCGGAAAAATATTACAAAAATGGACCACAGTGTTACAGATGTGAGGGATCTGGCTGCTTTATATAAACAGAGAGACAAACCCAGGGCATCACCCCACGGAGGATGACTAAGGGAATGTCATAATGCAAATTGCTCCCAAGACGTCAATGGGAAGTAGCCCCCTTACCAAGCCCTGGGGCCCTGCCCCATCCAATCTACTACCTGTCAGAACTCCCTGAGCAATTCATATGTTAACACTTGGCCCAGCAGTTTCCTCCACAAACCTGGTCCAGACCCATAGCCAGCAGCTCAGCCCATGCCTACCCCACAGTACCACTTGTCAAATATCGTGAATACCCAGTTGGCGGAGGGGTTTCTGTTCCCTCCCCTCCATCATCCCATGGGCACCATATCATGATTCCTCATTCCTCAGCGAAAGATGCTGGGGGGATGCAGCTTCTAGAGTCCAGATGCCTCTCAGAGTTCTCTGCTGGCTGCATTTCTCCATTCAGCTCCTGAAGAAACGCCAACAGGTGCAAGGCCACGGAATCAGTTCTGTTTTTAGAAAGCCTGATACAGGCAATTTTTTGCAGCTTATTTTTCATCTTTTCTTTCTCCTTTGATTTCTGGTCTATTTTCATGCCCTGTATGAAATGATGGATGGCCTTGTCTTCGCTTTTCATTTCATATAGCTGGAAGTTGCCATAACGCAGATGGAGCACTTGTTTGGCTCCAGGAGAAAGCTCTTTGCTGAATTCTTTTTGGAAGTAGTGCTCTGCTTTGTCGTACTGACCTGCTTGGGCATAGAGGCAGGCCAGATAGGAGCAGACACAGGATTGGTTTGCATTGGCCTCATCCACTCTCTTTAAATGATACACAGCTTGTCCCATGGCTTCTTCTAACTTCTCTCTCTTCCCGTACATTTCATTCTTTCCTGTGTCCTGCAATAGGTTGAGGACTTTTGTCCTATAGAGGCATCCAATATGCCAGTGCAGGTAGGCATTGTTTGGCATGCCTTCTAGAGCCTTTTTTAGCAGTTCGACAGCTTTGTCCAGCGCTCCTTTTCTTTGATACAGTTTTGCTGCTCCGCAAAGCACATCTGTTGCACATGAGGTTTCCTCCAGCACTTCCTCAATAAGACTCTCCCCTTCCCCTTCTTCCTTCATCTTTTGAAGTTTCAGAGCCAAAAGGACTTTCACATATTGGTTGTCAGGATTCAGCCGAATGGCCCGCCTCAGAGGGTTGATGGGATTCTGAGGCAGAGGCCAGGTCTCCAGCCGGTAGCTCGCAATGGCTAGTCCGGAGATGAATTCCGGGTTCTTGGGATTCCTTTCCAGAGCCTTCTCAAAGCACACCTTGGCCCTCTCGTTGTGCTGCCTGCCACACTGTAACCGGGCCCACCCCTCTTGGAAGTCTAGTTCAGGGCTCTCTAAGCTGTAGGGACTGTGAGACTTCTCACATACTCGTCTTACCTTGTCCACGTAAATCTGAGCATCTGCAAATCTGCCCAGGTGATAGTAGACCCAGGCATAGTTACCCCAGGTGACCAGACTCCGGATCTCTGCTTGATCAGAGTGTTCCCGCTGGATCAGCTCCTCTGCCTGCCGGAGGCATTCCAGGGCTGCCTTGTTGTGCCCTCTGCGGTGTTTTATGTAGGCCAGTATGTTGAACACTGTGGCTTTGAACTCATTGTTCTGGAATTCAGTTGCATCGCACACTTTGTCTTCAAAATCATCCAGGGACTTTTCTCCATCCACCAAGGTCCAGGTGAAATGGCATTTCAGTTGCCATAGGCAGCTCTCTAAGGCCTTCCTGGTGCTCTCGCTGGAAGGCAAAACAGAAAGGTGATGCTTTGAGACACAGCATGGATTCTCCTGACAAGAAACGGGAAGCATGGCAGTACAGATCTCCTCCTCCTCTTCCTCAGGGCTTTTACCCCAATCAAAAAAGAACAATATTTCCTTTTTGTTTCTGTATTTTGGTGTATGCGTTAAATGCACGGGGACACAGGGGTTAGGTGATGTGGGTAGTGGAAGGATTAGGGAAAGGGCCATGGTTTTTATGAGAAAGAAACAGATAGGGCAGGAGCAGGGGGAGGGGCAGAGGGTGCAGCAGACTGCCCACTGAGCAGGGAGCTCAATATGGAACTTGATCCCAGGACCTTGAGATCATGACCTGAGCTAAAGGCAGCTAAAGGAAAGCTAAAGCTAATCCACTAAGCCATGCAGGTGCCCTGACTTGATGCAGTTTTTAAGAAGAAAGGCTATTTGATTGCTTTATGTTCTTCATCTTACCTAGCATTTACTTTTGTATTTGAAAATTTTAGCTTTGGAATCGTATATTCTGTTAATGTCTCCCCAGCTTGATTTTAGTCTCATTACCCCTATGCATTGTCTTTTGTATTTTTAGCTTCTTGGTCCTTAATTTGTCCTTTTTGTCCTTATTGCTATTTCTTATTATTTGAGTTTTATATCCTTAACTGATTTTCTTTGGTCATCCAACTTTTTTTTTTTTTTTTTTTTTTTTTTTTTTTTATGATAGTCACACAGGGAGAGAGAGAGAGAGAGGCAGAGACACAGGCAGAGGGAGAAGCAGGCTCCATGCACCGGAAGCCCGATGTGGGATTCGATCCCGGGTCTCCAGGATCGCGCCCTGGGCCAAAGGCAGGCGCCAAACCGCTGCGCCACCCAGGGATCCCCAACTTTTTTTTTTAAATCAAATTGGTTAGTCTTTTGTTTTTTAAGGCAATTTTGTTTTTGTTTTTGTTTTGTTAAGATTTTATTTGTTTAATCATGAGAGACACAGAGAGAGGCAGAGGGAGAAGCAGGTTCCCTATAGGGAGAGCCTGATGCAGGACTCCATCCCAGAACCCCAGGATCATGACCTGAGCCAAAGGCAGACACTCAACCTCTGAGCCACCCATGTGCCCCTTATCTTGTCTTTTTATTAATTCAGCAATCTCTGTTCTCATTTTGTCTGAACTTTCCCATTTTAACTATTTAAATCATATTTCAACAATTCTAAATTCTTATTTCCTCTGCTTTTGCATCATCATACTACTTTAGTATTATGTATATTAGCAATGTTTTAAACTTTTTAAAAAAGATTTATTTATTTATTTATTTATTTATTTATTTATTTATTTATTTATTTATGATAGACATAGAGAGAGAGAGAGAGAGAGAGAGAGAGAGGCAGAAACACAGGCAGAGGGAGAAGCAAGCTCCATCCATGCCGGGAGCCTGATGCAGGACTCGATCCCGGGACCTCAGGATTGTGCCCTGGGCCAAAGGCAGGCGCTAAACCACTGAGCAACCCAGGGATCCCATGTTTTAAACTTTTATCTTGAAATAAAATGTAATCTTTTTCTCCCCTCCACCTCACTGCTATTTCTTAGACTGACATCTTAACATTTCTCATTTGTATTGGTCTATTAAAATCTTTGCATTTGTGGCTTTAATTATCTTTTGAAATTTTATTTTTCCTCTCCTGTGGTTTGTGTTCACAGTATTGGAAGTGTGGTTACAGGAGGAGGTTCACAAGATACCTAGCATCTTTTCTTATGGGTAATGCTCTTTTTCCCTTAAGGACTCTTGCAACTCTTCTTTTTTTTTTTTAATTTTTTTTATTTATTTATGATAGTCACACAGAGAGAGAGAGAGAGAGAGAGAGAGAGGCAGAGACACAGGCAGAGGGAGAAGCAGGCTCCATGCACCGGGAGCCTGACGTGGGATTCGATCCCGGGTCTCCAGGATCGCGCCCTGGGCCAAAGGCAGGCGCTAAACCGCTGCGCCACCCAGGGATCCCCTCTTGCAACTCTTCTAAGAAGAATTTCCATTCCCTTCAGTATTGGTTCTTTAAAATAAAATTAAAATAAAGTAAAAGTAAAGTAAAATAAGGAAAACTCACCACACAGAAACCCTATCCTGAATAACTTCAGAGATGAGAAGGTTAAAAATCATTAACTTCTCAAAATCATTTCTCTGCATTGCCTCTTATTAGAATCCCTGAAACATTGCTTTTTCTCATTTAAAAACATATTTTTTCATAGTATGTGTTAATTAGCCCTTTTATGAGGAGCCAATATTCTAAATATTATAGATTCTGACATAGACAAACAGTAGATGCATGGAAAGTTATGCAGTGTGCCAAAAACCATCTTTGAAATACTTGTCAAGTATTTCAAATGGAACATTATATTCCCCCATTCTTCCTGCCCCCTATCTCTCACTTTTTACACCCTTTTTACACCCTCTCCCTCTCTCCTTCCCAAGTTGATGATTACATTGGGGCTGGGCACCCAAACTCAAGTGGAAGCTGGAAATGGAGACAAGAGGCAGGTGGGAGCCAGTGGTCTGGAGTTAAGGGAGAATACTGTGCTTGCTGGAGGACTCAAGGGGCTGTGATCTGCGGCATGCCCTGGAGAGATGGTGACCTAGAAGCACATGGAGTACATACAAAGTCTAGGTCCCTCAAGCTTTCCATGGTCGTGTTCTGGCCCTCCTGGGCTCCAGTTCTGCATGTGGGTCCTGAGCCATTCCAGGAACTTTAAGTCAGTTCCTGTTCATTTATGCTACTTGAGTCAGATGGAGACTTAACTACTCTAAGTAGAATAAACAGAAAAGAGGAAGGAGAATGGGTAGGAATGTCTGCATGGGGAAGGACCCTCTGTCCTCTTGAAGTCCTGGACAGGCCTTAGTGGAGAGCCAGGTTGTCTGAGCCTCTTAATATAATATGCGGTGGGATGGGTGGTGTGTGTGTGTGTGTGTGTGTGTGTGTGTGTGTTTGTGAGCCTAGGAGAATACCTCGTGTGATACCTGGCATGCTAATGACAGTAGACTTCCCTTGAAAATTTCATGTCCAATCTGATCTATTTTTCTTCCCAATAAGATTACATAAACTTAGCACATAAGCTCTTTAGCAACTCTCTCCTTTAATTAAAAAAATTTTTTTAAAGATTTATTTATTTGAAAGAGAGTGCACACACTCAAGCACATGAGCATGTGAGTGCAGCAGGGAGAGGGGAGGGGCAATGGAAGAGAGAGAATCTCAAGCAGACTCCCTGCAGAGTGTGGAGCCCTATGTGGGGCTTAATATCAAGACCCTGAGATCATGACCTCCACAGAAATCAAGAGAGGGATGCTTAACTGACTAAGTACCCCTGGGTGCCTGGCAACTTTCATTTTTTATAAGAGAAACAGAAAGAGTGAATACAGTTGAAATTATCTCCAACATATAAAGCCTATAGTCAATTGTGTATTTGCAGGATAGAGGCATTTACTATATACACATGTAAAATCTTTGAGTATCCATTCCAAAGCATCCAATTTCACTGTGCGATTATGGGCTTTCATTTCCACCAATAAATCAGAAGTTGGTTCCAGACACTTGCTTCCTGGACTGAGACTTCTGAGACTTATGCTCCTGATGACTGTAGAAGTTCCAACTGTTTACACACATCAGTTTCTTCCTCTGCTTCTTGTCTTCATAAAAGCCACAGTGACACCGTTCACCAGGTTCAGAGCTAATGCTGCACCAGTGTCTGAGGGCAGTACTAGCACCGAAGAGCCTGTTAGAAATGCCCATCCTTGGACCTCTGTGGAGGCCGAGAAAATTCAGGCCATTCAAGTTTAACATTGGCATAAGTACAGCCATTGTAGCTTTGGCAGCCATCTCAGGCCACTGTGACCAGGCCACTGTGACCAGGTACTAACTCTACCTTACCCCGGCTACAAAAACCCCACAAAGCACGCCCTTATCGGAATAAGGAAGCAAGAGCTATGAGACCTCTTTACTGGAGATTCTCACACCCCCACCCTTACTGAAAAACCCCACCTTACCCCTAGACCAGCCCATAAAAACCCAGCTGTAACCCACCTCGGGGTCCAAGTCCCTGCTCTGCCGTGTCGAGTATACTTGGACCCAAGCTCGACCTTGCTAACAGCTCCTTGGTGGTTTTCTCCGATTCGCAATCTTGGGCACAACACCTCAACCTAGGATTACCAAATCAGAATCTGAAGTGGGGAGCTGAGTCCAGGAATTGTTTTCAGCAAGCCCTCCAGATAGATCCTATGCATGCTCAGATTTGAGAACCACTGTCTTAGAGTGCAGGGCCAATGCCTGGCAACAGCACCTAATTACTAAGGGATCAAAGAAAATTAGAAAAGAGACTGATGGGTCTGTGTTATTATGGGACAGAGTCTAAGAGAAGACTATGCTAAAGTTCTAAGAAGTTAGAAAAGGTTTCTAAATATTCTGAATTACCCTAGAAACAGACATCTGGAAATGCATCAGATCTTTTCCTTTCCTGTCAGACATGCAGAGTTGCAGAAAAAGTATCACTTCGAGAAGAGATCAGGAAACTTATAGAAGCAGGGCAATGTGTCCTCTAGGAAGTCAAAGCTGGGGCTGGTGTCCCTGCACTCTGGAGCTCCCAGGGCTGAGGCTGAGGCTGAGGCTGAGGCTGAGGCATCTAGTCTGGCTATCCCACTCTCACATTGGAGAAAACAGAAAGCTCCCTTCCTACCCTACTTCCTCCCAGGGCAATCTTGGTGCAAAAGAGCATTTTAAAGGTGGGGGCTCTTTTCTCCAAGCATCTGACCTCCAATCCATACTTCAGAGAGAAGGACTTGGGCCAATCAGTAGCATTTGGGGGTAAAATATATTCTGTTGAATTAATGACTATATCTTATCAGCCCTAATACAAATCTAAGATGAATGAAAGGAAATCTACCTTCGCATGAGTTGGGGTTGCTGCCTGGAGTACATCTTAACCATATCTGCTAAAAACAGATCCTTCATTAAATAAGAATCTTACTGGGAGCCTAGGTGGCTCAGTGGTTGAGTGTCTGCCTTTGGCTAAAACCCCCTCCCCCCCATCCGATGCCCAGCAGGGAGCCTGCTTCTCCCTCTGCCTGTGTCTCTGCATCTCTCTTTCTGTGTCTCTCATGAAGAAATAAATAAAATCTTAAAATAAAATAAGAATCTTATTAAAAGCCTCTCACTTAATCCTTTCAAATAGGAAACAAAAGAGAGTCTTCCCTGCCCCACCCCATCTTTAAATGAAGCACCTGCCTGATTGAAGCACCTCTCTCTCTTTCTCTCCCTTTCTCTCTCTCTGAGGTTCCTTCCTCCCTCCTTCCTCTGGACCTCATCTGTCAGCATCCCCGTGAGGCGCCCTGAGGAAGCTTGACAGAGTTGGGGCAGAAAAATCTCAGAAATAAACCAGCCAGCATTGACAAGAGGAACACTAGGCCTTGCAGCTAGAGCACCGCAAGGCTGCAAACAAATGCAGAAGCAAAACAAGTCAGGAACTTGGGTTTTAGGAGGGTGGCCATGTGGGATTTGCATTCACAGCAAGAGACTGGATATTTTCAGCACAATCTGGGCAGGAGCATTTTTACCTCATGATTGTGGAGTGCTTCTTAGCGGTGCTGGAAGGCTGTGGCTCTGGCTACTGTGCTCTTCAGAAGTCTCCCTCCTCTGCCTCTGAGAGAGACGCTAAGGAGACCTGTATATGCAAGCACTTCCTGGCACCTCTTCCTTGTTTTCCTGCAGTTCACTTTAGGAAACAGAAACTGAAACTGGACAGTAAAACTGGTCGGGCTCTACTAGGAAATGAATCTTGAGTAAGAGCCCCGCCTCCAGCACCCTGTGTCCCCCACCCTGTAGTGAGCCAGAACTTCTTCCTTCAGGCTGTAATGATGTCCTAGATCAGCTGACATCAAGGGAGCCCAGCTTGGAGAAGGATGCGCGTACCAAACACCAAGCAGCTTGCTTCATTACCACAATGTTTACCCATCCTCCCTGTGCTCGCCCTTATTACCCTGTGGTCTGTGGGCCCCTGAAAGGAAGGGGCTGTTTCATTCAGGACTGAGTGTCTAGTCCCTGCATTAGTACGGGGCACATGACAGGCATTCAGAAGGTAGAGGCTGAATGAATGAAAACACGATCAGAACCATGGGCTCTGATGCCCTGTCTGGATTTGAACCCAGGCTCTGTGTATGTGCTGTGACACTGGAAATTACTGAATGTTTCTCGTGCTTTCGTCTGTCCTCCTGTGAAATGCTGATCCCACTACTACTACCCAACTCATAATAGTGCTGTGTGAGGATCAAATCGGTTAAAGCATGAAATGTCCTTAGAATAGTGCCTGGCACATAAGAAGTGCATGCTACCTTTTATTATAATTAATAGCTAAAGTCATTAACCAACATTAACCAAAGAGGCCAGAAGGGAAATTTTTTAAAAGATTTTATTTATTTATTTATTTATTTATTTATTTATTTATTTATTTATCAGAGAGAGAGAGAGAGAGTGGGAGCACAAGCAGGGTGAGCAGCAGGCAGAGGGAAAAGCAAGCTCCCCCCTGAGCAGGGAGCCCTGTGGGGGGCTGGATCCCAGGACCCCAGGATCATGCCGAGGCAGACGTTTCACCGATTGAGCTTCCCAGGTATCTCAGAGGAGACACTTTTGATGTTGCCTTTTCTGGAATGTTAGCTCCTCTCAGGGTCCATCCCTCATGAGCACTAACCCTAAGCCAAATGCCTTCTAATAGCTGTACACGTCCTGGGCTTTCCTGAACACCGCGACACTTAAAATCCTGTGGATATCCAGCACTCCTATGTCACCATTTGCCAGCGCAGTGGTTTGCTATTATGGAGGAAATGTATTTTCTTTGCTTTTGCCTTATTCATACCCTTGATTGCAAAGGGATTACTGTGTGTGTAGACCCAAGAGGAAAAATGGTAACAACACTTGGAGACTTTGACGGCAGGAAATTATGCTGAGCATGAGTGATGCCTATTCTCCAGTATAATTGAATACAGCTGAAGCAGGTAAATCAGTCTTGGAGAAAGCCTTATTTATGGCAGGTTGTGTCTGCGTGCTGCAGGGTGGAAGCAGAAGCTCCTCCTCTTGACAGTCCTCTACCCTTTTATTGGGACACACAGTCAAGCCAACTCCAATTGGAAACCCTTACTTTTAGGTGTCATTCATGAGTTATAAATTCTAGTATGTATTTACAGAAATGTATGTTAGGGGCACCTGGGTAGCATGGTCAGATAAGCGTCTGCCTTTGGCTCAGGTCATAATCTCAGGGTCCTGGGATGGAGTCCTGCATCAGGCTCCCTGTTCAGTGGGGAAGTCTGCTTGTCCCTCTGCCTCTGCCCCTCCCCCCTGCTCATGCTCTCTCTCAAATAAATAAATAAAATCTTAAAGAAAAAGAAATGTACGTTAGATGTACAAGAAATGCTGCAGGAGGAAACTAGGAAAACTGGGATTTTTTTTTGTTGTTTGTTTGTTTTGAATTTGCTCTCAAGCAAACTATTGGATTGCAATGTTTAAATCTTATTATAGAGGTACCCAGAGGGGAGAAGCACAGGGAAAGCATGTTTTACTCTTCAGATATCTGTATGGCAAGCACCTGTGTACGTTCACACAAGAAGTACGCACCAGCGGCTCTGGTAGCTGAGTGAGTGTTAGTATATGTAGTGTAAATGCAAAAATAGAAACTGGAAAAGAAAACCAAGTCTCTTCTGGTAATATTTCTATTATGAGAAAAATGAAGCTTCCCCAGTGAGAGTTCTGATTATTCCAGCTCTTACAACTATTTATGTATCTGTGTCCCAGAATATAGGCCTAGGGCTATCCCTGTCTCAGTGTGGACTAGGGGAGAGTCCTTGTCTACTGTTTTCAGAATGAGGAAAGCCATTTATTTCCATATTGTGTGGCCACATCAGCTACAAAGTGGTATAATGCACCAGTTCCCACATTGCCATCAACCAAAGGTGATTTCAGTTTCACCTGGGGACCTGCCACAAATACAAATTCTCAGGCTCCATCTTCAGTAAAATGAGTCAGAAATTCTAGGAGTGGGGCCAAGCAATCTCTGTGTTAGTAAACTTTCCAAATAATTCTAATACTTGCCATAAAGTCTGAAAACCACATCATATTTTGACTGTAAGTAAAAATTCTTTTAAGTCCATAAAACAAAATTCTATAGGTTTTTCTTGAGATTTATGGGGAAAATGGCCCTCTTTTTTGTTCAATGTCCCTGCAGAGAATGTTTGATGAAAGCTTTGTCCACCTAGATGAGTGAGTGGCTAGTTCAATACACACCTGCTAGAGGACCCTTCACACCCTAAATATCCACAATCTCTTAGTGATGCTCTATTCCCCTCAATGGACAGGGTGTGACTTCCTATGGTCTGGTGGGAACAAACCTCAAAGACTAGATGTGATAACTCTTGTATGCCCTGTGCTCTGGTGGGGCACAAGAACCATAATAGACATCCCAACTGAAGAAACATGGAGGAAGCTCAGAGATCTCGAGTCAGTGGCAATGACGAAAGTCCACTGGATAGGCATTTGGAAGATTCTTTCTTAAAGCCAGATTCCGCTCTCTGATGGGAATCTTGCCCTCATTTTCCAGACCTCTGGTTCCATCCTCTGGGAGGCTTTTGGGATGTTAACTCTCTTGTTCCCCCATCCTCCCCCATGGGCTGTGTTCTGTGTTCACCTTCTGGGCCCTGGAGACTCCTATGCTCACATAGAACTTTTGTTGATCATGTCATTTGGCAGAGAGCATTTATTCAAAGCCCCAGTGCCTTCAACGAATGCCTCAAATATTTGTTAGTGTCTGATTCTGAGAATAAAAAGAGTTTTAAAATTCAACCGGGGTGCTTGGGTGACTCAGTGATGGAGCATCTGCCTTCAGCTCAGGGTGTGACCCTGGGGTCCTGGGCTGGTGTCCTACATCAGGCTCCCCACAGGGAGCCTGCTTCTCTCTCTGCCTGTGTCTCTGCCTCTCTCTGTCTGTCTCTCATGAATAAATAAATAAAATCTTAAAAAAAAGGTTGATTATCACAGAAGCATTGATAAGTAAAAGGGGGATTTAAAAGACCACACAAGGGTATGAGGGACAGCAGAGGAGATGTGTGGAAATGTGTCTCTGCACATCTATCAATTTCTGGTTCTTTGTGAAACTTAGCAGTGGGAGCCTTTCGGCCTCTCTCACCAGCTGCCCTGCTGGGTCTCTGGAAACAAAGCAGTGGCTACTTCAGTTTCCAACCAGACTTTGCACCTTACTTTGGGTTCCTCTCACATTTACCAAAGGGCTACAGGCAGACACCGCCCCCTGCCCCGTAACACACAAGGCCAAGTAACACAGGTGAACTCACCCTTCCATGTCAGGTCAGGGAAGGCTCACTGTGAACTTTCTGGAGCTTATGATATGATGGCAAGGTTAAACCTTCACACATCTGATGACAGAGAGGGGAAAACGCTGCAACACTGGCAAGTGCCTGGGATGGATGAAGCTCTTCCCTGTTTATTGGGAAATGAGGAAACTGGAGGGTGTGTGCTGCCGATGAAAGCACAACATTGCAGTGTGATCTTGAAGAGCTGTGCCCTTCATCTTGGTGCATTTGCATTCATCACATTACTTGATGCCTTTTGGGAATTCAAGAAAAGTTTGTTGCACAGAAAGTAAATTCCTGAGCATGGATGGCAAAAGAGACAGCAGAGTGGGACAGGTGGAGAAAAGCCATCAGAGCAAAGGTCCAAGTCATGGCTACATTTTGAAGGATTAGTTACGATGGATCTCATTATGGATGGATGAAGAGAGTGAGAGGACATGCTGTGTATATCAGGGTGGGGTGAGTGGGTGAGTGGGTGGGTGGTGGCAGTAAAGTTGAAGGCATGAATGAAGACCTGGGAACCAGAGACTCGTCCGTTATGTGCAGAGATCCTCAAATGTTGCTAAGTGTGGCTCGTACTCAGCAGGAACTAGTTGCAGAATGGATACCACTGGAGTGGTCACAGCACTCCAGTGCGATTACCTTTGGTTTTGAATTTGTTTTTAATATATGCTTTGGGTATCAAATTCAAAATTTAAAAATTGGGCAGTCCGGGTGGCTCAGCAGTTTAGTGCCGCCTTCAGCCCAGGGTGTGATCTTGGAGACCCTGGATCTGGTCCCATGTCAGGCTCCCTGCATGGAGCCTGCTTCTCCCTCTGCCTGTGTCTCTGCCTCTCTCTCTTTTTTTTTTAATTAATTTTTATTGGTGTTCAATTTACCAACATACAGAAAAACACCCAGTGCTCATCCCGTCAAGTGTCCACCTCAGTGCCCGTCACCCATTCCCCTCCAACACCCGCCCTCCTCCCCTTCCACCACCCCTAGTTCGTTTCCCCGAGTTAGGAGTCTTTATGTTCTGTCTCCCTTCCTGATATTTCCCAACATTTCTTTTCCCTTCCTTTATATTCCCTTTCACTATTATTCATATTCCCCAAATGAATGAGAACATACACTGTTTGTCCTTCTCCGATTGACTTATTTCACTCAGCATAACACCCTCCAGTTCCATCCACGTTGAAGCAAATGGTGGGTATTTGTCGTTTCTAATTGCTGAGTAATATTCCATTGTATACATAAACCACATCTTCTTTATCCATCATCTTTCGATGGACACCGAGGCTCCTTCCACAGTTTGGCTATTGTGGCCATTCTGCCTCTCTCTCTCTCTCTGTCTCTCTCTGTGTGTCTCTCATGAATAAATAAATAAAATCTTTTAAAAAATAAATAATAAATTTTTTAAAATTAAAAAAATTAAAAAATCTATACAATTGAAATATAGAAGTCTTCCTCCAATACAGACTCTCAGATAACCTGCTCCTTCTCTGGAGGCTACCCTAGAGGAAATATATTCTTTCCCAAATAGTCTATGCATAATGTGATATGCTTTTTTTCCCTCCTCCTACCCTTCCTTCCTTCCTTTGAACAATGTTATCAGCATGCTGTATACACTCTTCTGCACTTTTATTTTTTAAATTTTTTAGTGTATTGAAGAGATAGTGCTCCATGTTTTTACATTTAGAACTGCCTAATTATTTTTTATGATAGTTGCAAGCAGTTCTGTGTTTGAAATAGGAAAATTGAATTAATGAGTCTCTAGTGATGGACATTTGAGTTGTTTGTTATTATAAACGAAGCTTCATGAGTATATACATGTCTTTGCATGCATACGCAAATACAGGATAAATTAATGAGTGGAATTGCTGGGGCGGAGATTCATGAAATGCTTAATTGCTATCAACAAATACCTTCCATCTGCATGATTTATAACCTAAACAGTGATGCATGATAGAGCCTGTTTACCCACATCCTTGTTAGTGTTCTTTCCAGAAGATGTTTCTTTAGTTGACCTGAAATGGTCTCTCTTAATAGTATTGGTTTGCTTTGCTCTTAACAAGAATGACATTGACAATCATTTCACGTGTTTAAGCCATTTTAATTTCCTGACCTTTGCCCATTTGTCCAAAGAGTTGATTTTTCCTTATTGATGAACAGGACTGTTTCAGCATTAAAGAAGTTAATCCTCTCCCCAGTAATGTGCTAAAACAGTATTTTTAAGTCTGTCATTGATCTTTCAACCTTCTGAAGGTTTCTCATCTATGAAATGTGTTTTTAATGTGGTTGGATTACTGAATACTTTTGCCTTTTGGGTTTTGTTTCATATTTTAAACTTCCAGACCCTGTGATTTAAAAAATGTTCTCAAGAATTCCTGTAGAAATGTTGTATTTCTATTTTTTAAACATTCACATGTTTGAATTGTATGGAATTCATTTCAGAGCACAAGGAGCGAGGAAGAAGACCAGGCCTCAGCGATGTTGTCTTCACTTGTTCCCTTGGCAATGTTGAGTGCCTACTGTGTGCCAGGCCACGTGCAAGGCACTGGGTGAGATCTGGGTATTGCAAACAGAGACTGAACCAGAGTCCCATAGCCCCAGAGCAGGTGCTCACCTTCAAGGGGGTTTGGGCTCAAAATAGCTATAGGACAGAGGAGAAGTGATTCTGTATTTCCAGGTCTAGATGAGAGAATTTGGTGAGCCTGGAAAAAGAGACAGCAATTATTGGCTATTATTGGATGGCTCAGTCAGCCATCTGGTCCAGTTCCTGCGAGTTGCAGCTGCTCTGTGTCCCTGTTTCTATTCCCTTGGTGATCATCTCACCAGGCCTCCTTACCCGTCTCTCATTCTCACTCTGGCTCTTCTCTATCTGAAGCCCAAAGGCCTCCTTATGGGCTTTCTCTAGGGCCTTCTGCTCCTTGGGTGGTGGGCCCCTATTCCCTCTGTCATTTTCTCAGCCACTGGGCAGAGGGGACAACTCTGCCAGCACCTGAGGGCAGACTGTCCAACCAGTGCCCCTTTCTATTCAGCTCGTGAATGAATCTGGAGAGTTCCCAACCCACAGCATCAGAGGCATTCACAGAGTCGTTTGTGGGCAATTTTCTGAAGTTAATGATCAGCTTTTCCTTCTCAGTCATCATCCCGTTGATGTTTAGGCCCTGTAGGTAGTGGCAGATGGTGGTGTCATCACGCAGCCACTGGTACTGCTGGAAGTTCCCGTAGCACAGGTGGAGAACTCGTTTCTCTGTGGGAGTCAGATCCTTACTGAATTATTTCTGGAAGTAATACTGTGCCTTATCATACTGACCTGTTATGACATAGAGGCAGGCAAGGTCTGAGCAGGCATGGGGAAGGTTGATATTCAGCTTGACAACTTTCTTAAAGTGGTCCACTGCCTGACTTGTCATCTCTTGCAGCTCTTCCTCATTCTCCTTGGTGGTGTACCTCCATGACCTCCGTATTTGCCTGATTTTTGCTCTGTAGCAGCATCCTATCTAATAGGCATCGTTTGGCACCAATTCTAAAGCCTTCTTAAGTAATTCTATAGCCGTGTCTAGAGTACCTTTATTTTGGTAATATTTGGCTGCTCTGCAGAGTACATCTGTTGGGCACAGTGTTTTCTTCAAGGCTGCTTCCACTAGCTTATCTCCTTCAGCTTGTTTCTGGATCTTCTGGAGCATCAGAGCCAGGAGAACCTTAATATACTGGTTGTCGGGATTCAGTTGGATGGCCTGCCTCTGAAGGCAAATGGTGTTCTCTGTTGGTACTTTGTCACCCAGACAATAGAATGTGATGGCCAGTCCCAGGGAGAATTCTGGATTGGTGGGTTTCTTTTGCAAAGCCTTCTCCAAACACTCCTTAGCTCATTCATAATACTTTTCTTCCCATTTTAAAAGTGCCCATCCTTTTTCACAATCACAGGGCATTCACTTTTAGAGGAGCTTGCAAACTTCTTGCAAAGATGTCCTACCTTGTCAATGTAACCCTGTGCTTTCTGGAAGTCTGCCCATGTGATAATAGACCCAGGAATAGTTTCCCCAGGCGACCAGACTTCGGATTATGCCTTGGCAGGCATGTCCATGTAAGATTAAACTCTTTTGCTTGCTATAAGTATTCCAGAGCCGCCTTATTCTGGCCTCTGAGGTGTTTAATGAAGGAAAACAGATTGTACATGATTGCCTTGAACTCTTTGTTTAGAAACTGTACCTGATCATGCACTGTTTTCCAAATCATGTAAGGAACTTTCTTCATCATATAAATTCCAGGTAAAATGGCATTTCAATTGTTGTAAGGTAATTTCCAGGGAATGTTCGGTGATTTCACTGTAGGGGGAGAAAAGCAGACATTTGGGGTGTGAATGAGCAGTTGTACAAAGCAACAGGCTTAGGGCATGACCACTTCTGGGAAGGATGCTCAAACAGTGCTGCCATTCTGATCTTGTTCTTCCAGCCTCCACAAATGAATGAAATGGGGAAATGAATTTCTGTTGTTTATAAGCTACCCAAACTGTGGTATTTTGTCATAGCCCCCCCACCCCCCACCAATGGATGGAGATGATGGCCCAGAAAGAAGGAAAAGTGGAGGAAATTTATTACCAAGGGACACCCCACTTCCACTTTCTTAGTGAAAAATGTGAAGAGAGGTCTTGGAGAACCAACTGCAAAGGAAGGAAATTTCTCTGTAGAAATTGTTGGAGAATGGTGTGGTAGTTGAGTAATAACATTTAGTGAGGTTGTTTTTTGTTTCTTCTCTCAAGCATGGAAACCAAGGTTTAAGCCTGGATTTATGATCCATCAAAATATTCAGGGAAACTAAGAGGAAATGCTGGGCTTATGACACCAAGAGATAAGAAGGGAATAGTTTGGGGCTCTGTGTGAATAGGTGTCCCGTGGGGGTCCTCTCATAGGGATGGAGTATTAATTTATTCACGTTGGCCTACGACACCCTTTTGGTCACCATCTCTTCCTTTGCTGAGCTGGTTCTTTGGGCAGATTCATGAACTAGAACAACCCAAATACTTTCTACTCTCTATCTGGGTGGGTGCCACCTGATGCTGTGGTCCACCACCTTTTGCTCAGTGGTCACAAAGATAGTCATTGGTTTCCTTAGAGAGACAGACAAACACCTGAGATGAGAGAGAAACATGACAAAAAGAGCCCACATGCAAATGTTATCCACAAAAATCAAAGAACAAACTAGAAAACAGAAATTAAAAGATTATAAGCATGACAAAAGGTAGTCTTTTAATACCTAGAAGGCTCTTCTAGTATTAGTGTTTCAAAAAATACTAATATAAGAAGGTAGTATAAAATTTACCAACATACATACCAAAAAAGGCCACTAATCAAAGAAATGCAAATTAAATCAACAATATTTTGATGCCATTTAAAGCTTCAGTTACAGAAAAGATTTTAAACAATCACAGCAGAGCATTTTTACTTATACACGAGGGTTTGGAACATATTTGACATATAAATTGCAGAAAATTGGGGCAAAACATACGAGAAGCTCTTGGAATAAAAATTTGAATGTTAAGAATGTATAGAAAACCAGACATTCAGTCAAGGGTTGTGGTGGTCTATTGATGTGTCAACTTGGTTGGCTAGGCTATTGTACCTAGTTACTCAATCAAACATTGACCTAAATGTTGATGTAAAGGTATTTTGTAAATGTGATTAAAGTCTACAATCACTTAATTTTAAATAAGAAAGATTATTTTATGTAATCTGGGTGGCCCTGGCTTAATCAGTCGAAAAGCTGAAAGACAGAGCTGAGGCTCCCTGATGAAGAAATCCTGCCAGTGGACAGCTGCTGGTGCTCATGCCCTGGAGTTTTGGCCTGCCTTTCCTGAGAGTTTGCCTGTGGAGCAGGATTTGCCTAGCCAGCCCTTATCATCCACAGCTGGTTCCTTGCATTATATCTCTTACTGTGTATCTCCTGCTGCCTTTCTTTGGTTGTACTCTGACACACAGGTTTGTGAACAAGGGTATTCATGGAAGGATTAGTTACAACTGCTTAAAATTGTAAGGGCCCCTGGGTGGCTCAGTTAGTTAAGTATTTGCCTTTGGCTCAGCTCATGATCTGGGGGTCCTGAGATGGAGTTCTGCCTTGGGCTCCCTGCTTAGTGGAGAGTCTGCTTCTCCCTCTTCCTCTGCCACTCCCTCTGGTTTGTGCAGTGTCTTACTGTCTCTCTCAAATAAATGCATAAAACTTTTTAAAAGTTTGAACTAGGTGATGGTTGAAAAGAAACATTTAAAGGTATATCATGAAACAATCCATTGAACACATGGGACTATCTTAGCTTCCTTCTCAAATCCTACTAAAATGACAGTCTATGAAGACTTCTAACCATAAAGGAAAGAGAACACAAAGAAAGCAGAATCTTGGAAACCCTGACACAGCTAGACAAGAGGGGATTGGTTTTATCAAACGTGGGAAAGCCAATTCTGCCAGCCTTGGGGGAAACCTAAGAAGCAACCCATTGAAAATGAAGAATTTCCCAAAGGCTCAGGAGTTAGCAACAGGAGGTGCTGCAGAAGTGTATGTGTGTAGGGGTGAACTGGAGCTAAGAACAGTGGGATCCACTGGGGTCTTCAGGCTCTCCAAGCAATAGAAGACAACAGAGGCCAAATGGAAAGTTCCAGACAAGTCTTTTATTGGAGCTTATGCCTGAACACAAGCGACCCAGCACAAAGGGTCCTCCATGCTGGCTCCCAAAACAAAGGCCACAGAAAGATTTTAAAGAGACCGAGGCAGGAAAGGAGTCATGTCTAAGTGCATAGGTGGGGTAGGGAGATGGGAAGGTGGGTGTGCAGGTGCAGAGGACAGACCTGCTCTGCCTGTCTCATTTGCATGTGAAATCTCCACCCAGGACCTGGAGTATTATAACGAGGGAGAAAGTCAGTGAGAGGTTGCGCTGAGACCCACCAGGGAGCAGACTGGTTTGGGTCTGTCTTTCCCAGTCTTCAGGGTGGAGTCTCCCTGTGGTAAGCCTCTTGCCCCCATGTGCCTGCCAGGTATGCTGCTGCTCCGGGACAGGCTTTCATCTCAGGACCAAGGGCACTGAGTCCAGTCCCGCCTCTGTCTCAATAGGAAGACTGATTAAAAGCTAGCTCAAGAAGAAGCTATACCTATAGACTCTGCCTCTGGTCCTTGCAACACCCACCCTCCAATGTGGCAAAAGATGGTAGGTGTATTCCCTAGAATGGATAAAACAAATAGTTAAGCTTGCAAATTCCAAAGATAAAGAGAAGATCCTTAAAGCAGCAAGAGACGAGAAATCCCTGACTTTTATGGGGAGGAGTATTAGGGTAACAGCAGACCTCTCCACAGAGACCTGCAGGCCACAAAGGGCTGGCAGGATATATTCAGGGTCCGAAATGAGAAGAACATGCAACCAAGAATACTTTATCCAGCAAGGCTCTCATTCAAAAGGGAAGGAGAGATAAAGAGCTTCCAAGACAGGCAGGAACTGAAAGAATATGTGACCTCCAAACCAGCTCTGCAAGAAATTCTAAGGGGGACTCTTAAAATTCCCCTTTAAGAAGAAGTTCAGTGGAACAGTCCACAAAAACAAGGACTGAATAGATATCATGGTGACACTAAACTCATATCTCTCAATAGTAACTCTGAATGTGAATGGGCTTAATGACCCCATCAAAAGGCGCAGGGTTTCAGAATGGATAAAAAAGCAGGACCCATCTATTTGCTGTCTACAAGAGACTCATTTTAGACAGAAGGACACCTGCGGCCTGAAAATAAAAGGTTGGAGAACCATTTACCATTCAAATGGTCCTCAAAAGAAAGCAGGGGTAGCCATCCTTATATCAGATAAACTAAAATTTACCCCGAAGACTGTAGTAAGAGATGAAGAGGGACACTATATCATACTTAAAGGATCTATCCAACAAGAGGACTTAACAATCCTCAATATATATGCCCCAAATGTGGGAGCTGCCAAATATATCAATCAATTAATAAGCAAAGTGAAGAAATACTTAGATAATAATACACTTATCCTTGGTAACTTCAATCTAGCTCTTTCTATACTCGATAGGTCTTCTAAGCACAACATCTCCAAAGAAACGAGAGCTTTAAATGATACACTGGACCACTTGGATTTCACAGATATCTACAGAACTTTACATCCAAACTCAACTGAATACACATTCTTCTCAAGTGCACATGGAGCTTTCTCCAGAATAGACCACATACTGGGTCACAAATCAGGACTGAACCGATACCAAAAGATTGGGATCGTCCCCTGCATATTCTCAGACCATAATACCTTGAAATTAGAACTAAATAACAACAAGAAGTTTGGAAGGACCACAAACACGTGGAGGTTAAGGACAATCCTGCTAAAAGATGAAAGGGCCAACCAGGAAATTAAGGAAGAATTAAAAAGATTCATGGAAACTAATGAAAATGAAGATACAACCATTCAAAATCATTGGGATACAACAAAAGCAGTCCTGAGAGGGAAATACATTGCAATACAAGCATCCATCCAAAAACTAGAAAGAACTCTAATACAAAAGCTAACCTTATACATAAAGGGGCTAGAGAAAAAACAACAGATAGATCCTACACCCAGCAGAAGAAGAGAGTTAATAAACATTTGAGCAGAACTCAACGAAATCGAGAAAGAAGAACTGTGGAACAGATCAACAGAACCAGGAGTTGGTTCTTTGAAAGAATTAATAAGATAGATAAACCATTAGCCAACCTTATTAAAAAGAAGAGAGAGAAGACTCAAATTAATAAAATCATGAATTAGTAAGGAGAGATCACTACCAACACCAAGGAAATACAAACGACTTTAAAAACATATTATGAACAGCTCTACACCAATAAATTAGGCAATCTAGAAGAAATGGACGCATTCCTGGAAAGCCACAAACTACCAAAACTGGAACAGGAGGAAATAGAAAACCTGAACAGGCCAATAACCAGGGAGGAAATTGAAGCAGTCATCAAAAACCTCCCAAGACACAAAAGTCGTGGGCGAGATGGCTTCCCAGGGGAATTCTATCAAACGTTTAAAGAAGAAACCATCCATATTCTACTAAAGCTGTTTGGAAATAAAGAAAGAGATGGAGTACTTCCAAATTCGTTCTATGAGGCCAGCATCACCTTAATTCCAAAACCAGACAAAGACCCCACCAAAAAGGAGAATTACAGACCAATATCCCTGGTGAACATGGATGCAAAAATTCTCAACAAGATATTAGCCAATAGGATACAACATAACATTAAGAAAATTACTCACCATTACCAAGTAGGATTTATCCCCAGGACACAAGGCTGGTGCATCACTCGTAAAACAATCAATGTGATTCATCATATCAGCAAGAGAAAAACCAAGAACCATATGATCCTCTCATTAGATGCAGAGAAAGCATTTGACAAAATACAGCATCCATTCCTGATCAAAACTCTTCAGAGTGTAGGGATAGAGGGAACATTCCTCGACATCTTAAAAGCCATCTACGAAAAGCCCACAGCAAATATCATTCTCAATGGGGAAGCACTGGGAGCCTTTCCCCTAAGATCAGGAACAAGACAGGGATGTCTACTCTCACCACTGCTACTCAACATAGTATTGGAAGTCCTAGCCTCAGCAATCAGACAACAAAAAGACATTAAAAGCATTTAAATTGGCAAAGAAGAAGTCAAACTCTCCTTCTTCACCAACGACATGATACTCTACATAGAAAACCCAAAAGACTCCACCCCAAGATTCCTAGAACTCATACAGCAATTTGGTAGCATGGCAGGATACAAAATCGATGCCCAGAAATCAGTAGCATTTCTATACACTAACAATGAGACTGAAGAAAGAGAAATTAAGAGTCAATCCCATTTACAATTGTTCCCAAAAGCATAAGATACCTAAGAATAAACCTAACCAAAGAGGTAAAGCATCTATACCTTAAAAACTACAGAACACTTCTGAAAGAAATTGAGGAAGACACAAAGAGATGGAAAAATATTCCATGCTCATGGATTGGCATTAATATTGTGAAAATGTCAATGTTACCCAGGGCAATTTACACGTTTAATGCAATCCCTATCAAAATACCATGGACTTTCTTCAGAGAGTGAGAACAAATTATTTTAAGATTTGTGTGGAATCAGAAAAGACCCCGAATAGCCAGGGGAATTTTAAGAAAAAGAAAACCAGAGCTCGGGGCATCACAATGCCAGATTTCAGGTTGTACTACAAAGGTGTGGTCATCAAGACAGTGTGGTACTGGCACAAAAACAGACACATAGATCAATGGAACAGAATAGAGAACCCAGAAGTGGACCCTGAACTTTATGGTCATTCGATAAAGGAGGAAAGACTATCCATTGGAAGAAACACAGTCTCTTCAATAAATGGTGCTGGGAAAATTGGACATGCACATGCAGAAGAATGAAACTAGACCACTCTCTTGCACCATACACAAAGATAAACTCAAAATGGATGAAAAATCTAAATGTGAGACAAGATTCCATCAACATCCTAGAGGAGAACACAGGCAACACCCTTTTTGAACTTGGCCACGGTAACTTCTTGCAAGATACATCCACGAAGGCAAAAGAAACAAAAGCAAAAATGAACTATTGGGACTTCATCAAGATAAGAAGCTTTTGCACAGCAAAGGATACAGTCAACAAAACTAAAAGACAACCTACAGAATGGGAGAAGATATTTGCAAATGACCTATCAGATAAAGGGCTAGTTTCTAAGATATATAAAGAGCTTATGAAACTCAACAGCAAAGAAACAAACAATCCAATCATGAAATGGGCAAAAGACATGAAGAGAAATCTCACAGAGGAGGACATGGACATGGCCAACAAGCACATGAGAAAATGCTCTGCATCACTTGCCATCAGGGAAATACAAATCCAAACCACAATGAGATACCACCTCACACCAGTAAGAATGGGGAACATTAACAAGGCAGGAAACCACAAATGCTGGAGAGGATGCAGAGAAAAGGGAAGCCTCTTACACTGTTGGTGGGAATGTGAACTGGTGCAGCCACTCTGGAAAATTGTGTGGAGGTTCCTCAGAGAGTTAAAAATAGACCTGCCCTACGACCCAGCAATTGCACTTTTGGGGATTTACCCCAAAGATACAGATGCAATGAAACGCTGGGACACCTGCACCCCAATGTTTATAGCAGCAATATCCACAATAGCCAAACTGTGGAAGGAGCCTCGGTGTCCACTGAAAGATGAATGGATAAAGAAGATGTGGTTTATGTATACAATGCAATATTACTCAGCCATTAGAAACGACAAATACCCACCATTTGCTTCAAGTGGATGGAACTGGAGGGTATTATGCTGAGTGAAGTAAGTCAATCAGAGAAGGACAAACATGATATGTTCTCATTCATTTGGGGAATATAAATAATAGTGAAAGGGAATATAAGGGAAGGGAGAAGAAATGTGTGGGAAATATCAGGAAGGGAGACAGAACATAAAGACTCATGAACCTGGGGTGGTGGAAGGGGAGGAGGTCAGGGGATGGGGGTGAATGGGTGATGAGCACTGAGGGGGGCACTTGACGGGATGAGCACTGGGTGTTATTCTGTATGTTGGCAAGTTGAACACCAATAAAAAATAAATTTATTTTAAAAAATAAATATATAAAGCAGTAAAAAACTAAAGGCTAAGAATCCCAAAGAAGAAAGTTGAAAGAAAAAAAGAAAAAAGGAAGAGATAAAATATAGTGAAAGGGATTAAAAGGGAAAGGAGAGAAAGTGAGTGGGAAATATCAGAGAGGATGACAGGATATGAGAGACTCCTAACTCTGGGAAACGAACAAGGGGCAGTGGAAGGGGAGGTGGGTGGGGCGATGGGGTGACTGAGTGATGGGCACCAAAGGGATGAGCACTGGCTGTTATAGTATATGTTGGCAAATGGAACCCCAATAAATAATATACAAAAAATAAAGAAGAGAAAAAAAGCAAAAGTAAGGAAAAAAGAGAAGCCAAAAAAGGGGGTGGGACTCAGAGATGATGGTGGTGAAGAGTTGTAGTAGTGGGAGAATGTAGTCTACCTGAGGGGTCCTAGAGAATGACCCTCTTTGTTCTGAGTGTATTAAGTTCTGTATGTTACAAGATGTTCAGTCCAAAATTTATATAAATCAGAAATGCTTGTAGAGAGCCCCAACATTGACCACCAAACATAAATGAGATAAAAGAAGGACAGAATGGGAATGAAGAGAGAATATAATTTCACAGAATGAACAGAACTTTATTCCACTTGATTCTGGGTGCATGTTAGTCATCTTTTAGAAGGTATTAACTTCCGCCATTGTAGAAAAAAATGAGGCAGAGAAAACAAACAAACAAACAAAAAAACATATCTGGTATATCTCCCAAAATTAAATTGAGTATGTTGAAGGTAATCTAGAAGTGGAAAATATATATAAATATGCAATTGTAGAAATATGAAAGTCAAAAAGGAAGAAACTTAAAAATGAAGAGGTGGTAAAATATTGTAGTTAAGGTGGGAAAAGAGAAAAAATATTGGAAATTTTTGGTCTGATATAAAAACGAGTTGTACTGGGAAAAAGGGGGAGAAAGAGGGGGGTATCCTCTAGTTCTTTTTTAAAGATTTACTTATTTATGATAGACAGAGAGAGAGAGAGGCAGAGACACAGGAAGAGGGAGAAGCAGGCTCCATGCTTGGAGCCTGACGTGGGACTCGATCCCGGGACTCCAGGATCACACCTTGGGCCAAAGGCAGGCACTAAAATGGTGAGCTACCCAGGGATCCCCCCTCTAGTTCTATATACTATAAATCCCTTGACTTCCCCTGGAGCTTTCCAGCGCTGTTTGGTCAAGCACTTGCCCTTGTCCTGTTCTTCCAGCTGGTCTTCTGGGGGAGGGGCCTGGCTCCCTGATTCTCAGTTGTGTGTGCCTGGGGGAGTTGTTCCACCCTCTGCCAGATGCCAGGCTCAGTGAGCTATTTACCCCGTGAGGCCTTTGTTCCCTGGTGGCTCTCCTTTCCAGGCACAAAGTGAAACAAGGAGGAAAAACAACAATGGCAGTGGCCAGAATTCCATCTCTGGAATCAGCTCCCTGCTAATAAATAATGAAGTCTCCCAGTCCACACTGGCCTAGATGCTCCCAGGCCCGTGTGGATGCCCTGATATGCACAGTTTGGGGGTACCAGGAGGGAGGAAATTCTCACTGTCCTGTGCCCTCCCCACTTCCGCCTGTCCCAGGGGGAGTACAGGATCCTGGGCTTCCTCTGCTTGGTGCCCTGGGATCTGGGGCCTTACCTTATTTTTGTATCTATAAGAGAGGATGGTGTTTAACCAAACTTATTCTGGTAATCATGTCAAATATAGGAATGTAAAATTGTTATGCTGTTTACCTTCAACATACACAGGGCTCTATGTCAATTATATCAACAAAACTGGGACAAACATTATTGTAATATTCATAATGAGGATCAGAAAAGTTGACTTGGTAAAAATAATGACACTTAAAGAAAACTTAAAACAGCAGACCCTGTCTGTAGTCAGTTGATTATGATATGGATAAAAATATCCAATCATTTGCCTAAAAAAAAATCAGTTCTGGTTTTTAAAATCATCAAATTGGGGATCCCTGGGTGGTGCAGCGGTTTAGCGCCTGCCTTTGGCCCAGGGCGCGACCCTGGAGACCCTGGATCGAATCCCATGTCGGGCTCCCGGTGCATGGAGCCTGCTTCTCCCTCTGCCTGTGTCTCTGCCTCTCTCTCTCTCTCTCTCTCTCTCTCTCTCTCTGTGTGACTATCATAAATAAATAAAAATTAAAACAATTTAAAAAAATAAAATAAAATCATCAAATTAAAATTTGGTGGATGCAATAGAATTTTTAATTTGTGTGAGATTTTTAAAATTTTATGGAGGAATAAATTAACCCTGAATTAACCTTTTCAAAAGTTCTTTCATATTTTGAAAAATTCTGATTTTATGCCTTTCAGTACTTGGGCATATGATGAGAACATTTTGTTTGAGCAAAGTTGTCTCAAGGAAAATGGCTGAGATAAAATAGCAGCAGCAAAATGGGAGAATATTAAGGGAAGACTACATCGTCCTGTGCTCTTTTCTCTGTATTTACAGCTTTTAAATAAAATATATTTTATTGATGTACAATACACATGTTCAAAAATCTACCATTTATATGTTTATATTTCATTAATTATATTAAGTTCATGGAGTACATTTTAAGTGTATTAAACCCATTATTAATAGCTTTGTACAACCTCCCTGTAACCCATCTTCAGAACACACTTCATCTGGTAAAATTAAAACTCTCTACCATAAGTCAGAAACTTCCCATTACCACCTCCTTCCAGCCCTTGGCAAACAGGATTCTACTTTCTGTTTTTACTAATCTACTTTACATTTCGAATAGTAATGGGATGAATATGGAAAAGAGATGTCTAAATTTGTTTCTCTTGCCCCAGAAATGAGGCCAGCACCCTCCTAAAACCTCTTTGCACAGCCTACACACTGCCATGATCTGCTGGGCACTTTCAAATGCCCTAGGCCTCCCGACATCCACAGACTCCAGAACCAAACTTTGAGGGGCCCAGTGTCCACACCTATCCCACAGTCCCAAGGATTCTGCCAGTTTAAAGCAGATGAATTTGCTCTGAGAAACTAGCTCATCCTTCCTCCAAAGGTGAATCTAGTTTTTAAAATGAGAGCCAAATGATGGAAATGGATACACAAGATGCCAAAGATCTTCAGGAGAGCTGGAAGTGGGATAATGTGGAAAATGGAAAGACTAGCACAGTCTCATACCAACTTGGCTTCTGGGTGGATGAGTGGGTGAAGCATCTGCCCAGGTCATGATCCCAGGATCCCTCCCTATTAGGTGGGGAGCCTACTTCTCCCTCTCCCACTGCCCCTGGCCCCACTCATGCTCTCTCTCTCATTCAGTCTCTCTCTCTCCCAAATAAATAAAATCTTAAAAAAAGAAAATTTCTCATAATCTTATGGATTCTCTTTATTTTTAGAACTTTAAAAAAATACATCAACAGTCTTATCTACCTTCCCTGTCAAGAAATTGGCCAGGTGTATATCAAACTTCTAGGCTTAAGAAGCATGATTTATTCCCCCCCTTGGGAGGACTACTTTTCCACTCAGACTGGTTACTGGGTGGGGGCTGTCCTGGGAACATAGGCCACAGAACGAAGCAAAACCAGAAGGCCCAAGTTCAAATCCCAGCTCCTCATGCACCCATTGGAAAATGCTCCACCTTTCTATACTTGTGCAAAGGGAAGTAATACTCACAGGTAGCTCATGGTGTTGTCAGGAAGAGCACCTAAGGAACATGCATGAAGCATTTAGTACTGTCACAGAGTCAGTACTACAGCAGTGTTAATCTTGAGGAGCTATCTCAAAAGGAATTGTGAAAGCATAAGGCACAGGATATATATGTAACTCTGAGAAACAAGTGTTACTAAAATGCAGCTTTCAGCTGGCATCTTCCTTAGTCACATTATAGCCCATATCACATATATGTGTGCATATGTATGTCAACTGACATACTTTTAACTCTGAGAAAGAAATTATCACAGGAAGCAGGTTCTATTTATACTCCTGTCTGTTGATATTAGAAACTATCTCAAAAGTATGTGTGAAAGCATAAGGTGAATGCTGTATAGTTAACACTGAGGAAAAAAAAAAAAACACTGAGAAAGAAGTGTTACTAGAATGCAGTTTGAAACCAGCATCTTGGCAAGATGGCTGAGGAGTAAGGTCCCCAGCTCACCTGGCACTACCAACTTACCTAGATAACTTTCAAATCATTCTGAAAACCTATTAATTCGACCTGAGATTTAAAGAGAGAACAGCTGGAATGCTTCAGAGAGAAGGGTTTTTGCTTCTAATCAGGTAGGAAGGCAGACAAAAAAATAAAATAAAATAAAAGAATCAAGTGGGGGAGTCCGTGAGGAGTCAGGTTGAGGCAGGGCAGCGAAAGCCTCCAGGACTGACAGCCACAGAGAAGCAGGAACTTTAAAAATCCACACCAGATTCTTCCCGGACAGAAAGGTGCTCAACTGGGAAATCAGGCAGGATCACAGGAGGGGCAGTGGAGCCTCCAGTCTCCCGGGGTCACTAACAGAGGAAGTTCACCCTGGGGGAAAGCATGCCACAGATTGTGGGTTGATCTCAGTAAAGGGCTGGAGTGTGTGCCCGGCGGAGAGGCTCAGGAGGCAGCTCCAGATGGAGGAGGCCCCGCCCTGCCGCCTTCGGAACCCGGGGTCCCGGGAGCGGATTCCAGCAGCACAGGTCCCAGATCCCAGGGCGCCTGGGACACAGCTCCCTATCCTGCACTCCCCCCGGGACAGGTGGAAGTGAGGAGGGCACAGGACAATGAGGACCCTCCTGCCGCCGAGCACCCCAAGCCGTGCAGATCAGCACCCCTGCCCTGGGAGCATCTAGGCCAGTGAAGACTGGGAGACTGCAGTAGTTACTGCAGGAGCTAACTACAGAGCTGGAGAGATGGCTGGCACCAGTGCTGTTGTTCCTCCTTCTGTCACTGTGTGCCTGGGAGAGGCAGGTCCCTCAGGCAACAGAGGCCTCACCAGGTAAACAGCTCCCACTGAGCCTGGCACTGGGCAGGGGGCAGGGCATCTTCCCCAGGTGCACAAACCTGAGAATCAGCACAGCAGGCCCACCCCCAGAAGACCAACTGGAAGAACAGAGGAAGAGCAAGTTCTTGACCAAGCAGCACTGGAAAGCTCCACAGGAAGTTGAGGGATTAACAGGATATAGAACCAGAGGAATCATCTAGGGTGAAATTTACTTAAGTCGGTTGATATTCTTGATGAAGCCCGCTCATACAGCCACTCTGCACTGAGCAAAATGACTAGAAAGAACTCAACACAAAAGAAAGAAACAGAAACAGTCCTCTCTCCCACAGAGTTACAGAATTTGGATTACAATTCGATGTCAGAAAGTCAATTCAGAAGCACAATTATAAAGCTAGTGGTGGTTCTGGAGAAAAGCAAAAAGGAATCAAGAGACTTCATAACTGCAGAATTTAAATCTAATCATGCTTAAATTAAAAATCAATTAAATGAGATGCAATCCAAATTGGAGGTCCTAACGACAAGGGTTAATGAGATAGAAGAAAGAGTGAGTGATATAGAAGACAAGTTGATGGCAAGGCAGGAAGCTGAGGAAAAAAGAGAGAAACAATTAAAAGACCATGAGGAAAGGTTAAGGGAAAAAAATGACAACCTCAGAAGGAAAAACCTACATTTAATTGAGGTCATGGAGGGCACCAAAAAGGAGAGAGGGCCAGAAAACATATATGAACAAATCATAGCTGAGAAATTCCCTACTTTGTGGAGGGAAACACTCATTGAGATCCAGGAGATAGAGAGGTACCCCCCTAAAATCAATAAAACTGTTCAACAACTCGACATTTAATAGTGAAATTTGCAAATTCCAAAGATAAAGAGAAGATCCTTAAAGCAGCAAGAGACAAGAAATCGCAAACTTATATGGGGAGAAGTATTAGATTAACAGCAGACATCTCCACAGAGACCTGGCAGGCCAGAAAGGGCTGGCAGGATATATTCAGGGTCCTAAATGAGAAGAACATGCAGGCAAGAATACTTTATCCAGCAAGCCTCTCATTCAGAATAGGAGAAAAAAAAGAGCTTCCAAGATAGGCAGAAACTGAAAGAATATATGACCATCAAACCAGCTCTGCAAGAAATATTAAATGGGACCTTGTAAAATAAAGAGGAAGCCCAAAGAAATTCACAAAACAGGGACTGAATAGCTATTACGATGACAATAAATTCATATCTTTCAATAATTACTCTGATCCTCAATTGGCTAAATGGTCCCATCAAAGGCGCAAGGTTTCAGACTGGATAAAAAAGCAAGACCCATCTATTTTCTGTCTACAAGAGACTCATTTTAGACCTAAGGACACCTACAGCCTGAAAATGAAAGGGTGGAGGACTATTTACCATTCAAATGGACCTCAAAAGAAAGCAGGGGTAGCCATCCTTATATCAGATAAATTAAAGTTTATCCCAAAAACTGTAGTAAGAGATGAAGAGGGACACTATATTATACATAAAGGGTCTATCCAACAAGAGGACCTAACAATAATGAATATTTATGCCCCAAATGTGGGAGCTGCCAAGGATATCAATCAATTAATAACCAAAGTAAAGACATACTTAGCTAATAGACTAATAGTAGGAGATTTACACATGGCACTTTCTGAAAATGACAGATTTTCTAAGCACAACATCTCCAAAGAAACAAGGGCTTTAAATGATACAGTGAACCAGATGGATTTCACAGATAGTTACAGAACTTTGCATCCAAACGCAACTGAATACACATTCTCCTCAAGTGCACATGGAACTTTCTCCAGAATAGATCACATACTGGGTCACAAATCAGGTCTCAACTGAGACCAAAAGATTGGAATTCTCTCCTGCCAATTTTCAGACCATAATGCTTTGAAACTTGAACTCAATAACAAGAAGAAATTTAGAAGAAACTCCAACACGTGGAGGTTAAAGAGCATCCTGCTAAAAGATGAAAGAGTCAACCGGGAAATTAGAGAAGAATTAAAAAGATTGATGGAAAAGAATGAAAATGAAGATACAACTGTTCAAAATCTTTGGGATGCAGCAAAAGAAGTCCTATGAGGGAAAAACATCACAATACAAGCATCCCTCAAAAACCTGGAAAAAAAAATCAAATACAAAACTAACCTGGCACTTAAAGGAACTGGAGAGAGAACAGCAAATAAAACCTACAGTAAGCAGAAGAGACATAATAAAGATTGGAGCAGAACTCAATGAAATACAGACCAGCAAAACTGTGGAACAGATCAACAAAACCAGGAGTTGGTTCTATGAAAGAATTAATAAGATAGATAAACCATTAGCCAGCCTTATTAAAAACAAAAGAGAAAAGACTCAAATTAATAAAATCGCAAATGAAAGAGGAGAGATGACCACCAATACTAAGGAAATACAAACAATTTTAAAAACATATTATGTGCAGTTATATACCAAGAAATTAGGCAATCTAGAAGAAATGGAAGCATTTCTGGAAAACCACAAACTACTAAAACTGGAACAGGAAGAAATACAAAACCTGAACAGGCCAATAACCAGGGAGGAAATTGAAGCAGTCATCAAAAACCTCCCAAGACACAAAAGTCCAGGGTCAGATGGCTTCCCAGGGGATTTCTATCAAATGCTTTTTAATTTATTTTATTTTATTTTATTTTATTTTATTTTATTTTATTTTATTTTATTATTTTATTTTATTTTTTAAAGATTTTACTTATTTATTCATGAGAAACACACACACACACACACACACACACACACACACACACACACACACACAGAGGGAGAGAATGGCAGAGACACAGGCTCCATGCAGAGAGCCCGGCATTGGACTCAATCCTGGGTCTCCAGGATCACACCCTGGGCTGACGGCAGTGCTAAACCACTGAGCCCTGGGCTGCCCACTATCAAACGTTTAAGAAAGAAACAATACCTATTCTACTAAAGCTGTTCTGAAGGATACAAAGGGATGGAATACTTCCAAACTCATTTTATGAGGCCAGCATCACCTTAATCCCAAAGCCAGACAAAGACAAAAAAAAGGAGAATTATAGACCAATATCCCTGATGAACACAGATGAAAAAATTCTCAACAAGATACTAGCCAATGGGATCCAACAGTACGTTAAGATTATTCTTTGTTTTTTTTGCCCATTTCATGATTGGATTGTTTGTTTCTTTGCTGTTGAGTTTAATAAGTTCTTTATAGATCTTGGAAACTAGCCCTTTATCTGATATGTCATTTGCAAATATCTTCTCCCATTCTGTAGGTTGTCTTTTACTTTTGTTGACTGTTTCTTTTGCTGTGAAGAAGCTTTTTATCTTGGTTAAGTTCCGATAGTTCATTTTTGCTTTTGTTTCCCTTGCGTTCATGGATGTATCTCGCAAGAAGTTACCGTGCCCAAGTTCAACAAGGGTGTTGCCTGTGTTCTCCTCTAGGATTTTGATGGAATCTTGTCTCACATTTAGATCTTTCATCCATTTTGAGTTTATCTTTGTGTATGGTGAAAGAGAGTGGTCTAGTTTCATTCTTCTGCATGTGGATGTCCTATTTTCCCAGCACCACTTATTGAAGAGACTATCTTTTTTTTCCAGGGGATAGTTTTCCCTGCTTTTTCGAATATTAGTTGACCATAAAGGTCAGGGCCCATTTCTGGATTCTGTTCCATTGATCTGTGTCTGTTTTTGTGCCAGTACCACACTGGCTTGATGATCACAGCTTTTTAGTACAACCTGAAACCTGTCATTGTGATGCCCCCAGCTCTGGTTTTCTTTTTTAAAATTCCCCTGGCTATTCGGGGTCTTTTCTGATTCCACACAAATCTTAAGATGATTTGTTCCAACTCTCTGAAGAAAGACCATGGTATTTTGATAGGGACTGCACTGAATGTGTAAATTGCCCTGGGTAACATTGACATTTTCACAATATTAATTCTTCCAATCCATGAGCAAAGAATATTTTTCCATCTCTTTGTGTCTTCCTCAATTTCTTTCAGAAGTGTTCTGTAGTTTTTAGGGTATAGATCCCTTATCTTTTTGGTTAGGTTTATTATGCTTATGGTATGCTTATGGTACCTTATTATGTTATGGTATCTTATGCTGTTGGGTGCAATTGTAAATGGGATGGACTCCTTAATTTCTCTTTCTTCAGTCTCATTGTTAGTGTACAGTAAAGCCACTGATTTCTGGGCATTGATTTCGTATCCTGCCACACTACCAAACTGCTGTATGAGTTCTAGCAATCTTGGGGTGGAGGCTTTTGGGTTTTCTATGTAGAGTAACATGTCATCGGCGAAGAGGGAGAGTTTGATTTCTTCTTTGCCAATTTGAATGCCTTTAATGTCTTTTTGTTGTCTGATTGCTGAGGCTAGGACTTCCAGTACTATGTTGAATAGCAGTGGTGAGAGGGCACATCCCTGTCTTGTTCCTGATCTTAGGGGAAAGGCTCCCAGTGCTTCCCCATTGAGAATGATATTTGCTGTGGGCTTTTCGTAGACGGCTTTTAAGATGCTGAGGAATGTTCCCTCTATCTCTACAGTCTGAAGAGTTTTGATCAGGAATGGATGCTGTATTGTGTCAAATGCTTTTTCTGCATCTATTGAGAGGATCATATGGTTCTTGCTTTTTCTCTTGTTGCAATGTTGAATCAACATTGTATCCCAGAGATAAATCCCACATGGTCATAGTGAATAATCTTCTTAATGTACTATTGGATCCCATTGGATAGTATCTTGTTGAGTATTTTTGCATCTGTGTTCATCAGGAATATTGGCCTATAATTCTTTTTGGTGGGGTCTTTGTCTGGCTTTAGGATTAAGGTGATGCTGGCCTCATAGAATGAGTTTGGAATTATTCCATCTCTTTCTGTCTTTCCAAACAGCTTTAGTAGAATAGGTATTGTTTCTTCTTTAAACGTTTGATAGAATTCCCCTGGGAAGCCATCTGGCCCTGCACTTTTGTGCTTTGGGAGGTTTTTGATGACTGCTTCAAGTTCCTCTCTGGTTATTGGCCTTTTCAGGTTTTCTATCTTCTAGTTCCAGTTTTGGTACTTTGTGGTTTTCCAGAAATCCATCCGTCTCTTCTAGATTGCCTAACTTATTGGCATATAGCTGCTCATAATATGTTTTAAAGTAATTTGTATTTCCTTGGTATTGGTGGTGATCTCTCCTCTTTCATATATGATTTTATTATTTAGAGTCTTTCCTCTTTTTTTTTTAATAAGGTTGGCTAATGTTTTATCTATCATATTAATTCTTTCAAAGAACTAACTCCTGGTTTTGTTGATCTGTTCCACAGTTTTTTCTGGTCTCTATTTCATTGAGTTCTGCTTGAGTCTTTATTCATTCTCTTCTTCTGCTGGGTGTAGGTTTTATTTGCTGTTCTTTCTCCATTTCCTTTTTTTAAAAATTTTTTATTGGAGTTCAATTTGCCAACCTATAGCATTACACCCAGTGCTCATCCCACCAAGTGCCCCCCTCAGTGCCCATCACCCACTCACCCAACTCCACGCCCACCTCCCCTTCCACCACCCCTTGTTCATTTCCCAGAGTTAGGTGTCTCTCATGTTTTGTCACCCTCATTGATATTTTCACTCTTTTTCTCTCCTTTCCTTTTATTTCCTTTCACTAATTTTTATATTCCCCAGTAGTTCCTTTAGGTGCAAGGTTTGTTTGTGTATTTGAGTTTTTCCCAGTTATTTAAGGGATGCCTGTATTGCAATGTATTTCCCTCTCAGGACTGCTTTTGCTGTATCCCAAAGATTTTGAACGGTTGTACCTTCATTCTCATTAGTTTCCATGAATCTTTTTTATTTTCTCTAATTTCCTGGTTGAGCCTTTCATCTTTTAGCAGGACATTCTTTAAACTCCATGTGTTTGAATTTCTTCCAAATTTCTTCTTGTGCTTTATTTCAAGTTCCGAAGCATTATGGTCTGAAAATAAGCAAAGGACAATCACAATCTTTTGGTATCAATTAAGATCTGATTTGTGACCCAGTATGTGGTCTATTCTGGAGAAAGTTCTCTGTACACTTGAGAAGAATGTGTATTCCATTGCATTTGGTTATAAAGTTCTGTAAATATCTGTGAAATCCATGTGGTCCAGTGTATCATTTAAAGCTCTTGTTTCTTTGGAGATATTGTGCTTAGAATAACTGTCATTTATATAAAGCACTGTGTTGAAGTCTCCTAAGTGTATTATTGTGTATCTCCTAAGTGAATTATAAGTGTATTATTATCTAAGTATATCTTTACTTTGGTTGCTCCCACAGTCGGGGCATAAATATTCATGATTGTTAGATCCTCTTGTTGGATAGCTCCTTTAAGTATGATATAGTGTCTCTCTTCATCTTTTACTACAGTCTTTGGGATAAACTTTAATTTATCTGATATTTGGATGGCTACCCCTGCTTTCTTTTGAGGACCATTTGAATGGTACATGGTTCTCCAACCTTTTATTTTCAGGCTATAGGTGTCCTTAGGTCTAAAATGTGTCTCTTGTAGACAGCAAATAGATGGGTCTTGCTCTTTCATCCAGTCTGAAACCCTGTGACTTTTGATGAGATCATTAAGCCCATTCACGTTCAGAGTTACTATTGAAAGATATGAATTTAGTGTCATCATAATACCTATTCAGTTCCTGTTTTTGTGGATTGTTTCCTTGGGCTTCCTCTTTCTTTTACAAGGTCCCATTTAATATTTCTTGTAGAGCTGATTTGTTGGTCACATGTTCTTTCAGTTTCTGCCTATCTTGGAAGCTCTTTATCTCTTCTTCTATTTGAATGAGAGCTTTGCAGGATAGAGTATTCTTGGCTTCATGTTCTTCTCATTTAGGATCCTGAATATATCCTGCCAGCCCTTTCTGCCCTGCCAGTTCTCCTTGGAGAGTTCTGTTAATCTAATACTTCTCCCCATATAAGTTTGGGATTTCTTGTCTCTTTTGCTTTAAGGATCTTCTCTTTATCTTTGGAATTTTCAAGTTTCACTATTAAATGTCAGGTGTTGAACAGTTTTTATTGATTTTGGGGGCGGACCTCTCTATCTCTTGGATCTCAATGAGTGTTTCCCTCCCCAAATTAGGGAAGTTCTCAGCCATGATTTGTTCAAATATGCTTTCTGCCCCTCTGTCCCCTTCGGCATCTTCTGTGACCTCAATTAAATGTAGATTTTTCCTTCTGAGGCTGTCATTTATTTCCCTTAACCTTTCCTCATGGTCTTTTAATTGTTTTTCTCTTTTTTCCTCAGCTTCCGTCCTTGCCATCAATTTTTCTTCTATGTCACTCACTCTTTCTTCTACCTCATTAACCCTTGTTGTTAGGACCTCCAATTTGGATTGCATCTCATTTAATTGATTTTTAATTTTGGCCTGGTTCGATCTAAATTCTGCAGTCATGAAGTCTCTTGATTCCTTTATGCTTTTTTCCAGAGCCACCAGTAGCTTTATAATTGTGCTTCTGAATATGGTTCTGAATTGACATCGAACTGTAATCCAAATTTTGTAACTCTGTGGCAGAGAGTACTGTTTCTGATCTTTCTTTTGTGGTGAGTTTTTCTTTCTAGTCATTTTGCTGAGAGCAGAGTGGCTGTATGAGCAGGCTGTGTCAAGAATATCAACCACATATATGTATACAATGGAATATTACTCAGCCATTAGAAATGACAAATACCCACCATTTACTTCAACGTGGATGGAACTGGAAGGTATTATGTTGAGTGAGGTAAGTCAATCGGAGAAGGACAAACATTATATGTTCTCATTCATTTGGGGAATATATAAAATAGTGAAAGGGAATAAAGAGGAAAGGAGAAAAATGAGTGGGAAATATCAGAAAGGGAGACAGAACACGAAAGACTCCTAACTCTGGGAAACAAACTAGGAGTGGTGGAAGGGGAGGTCGGCAGGGGGTGGGGGTGACTGGGTGACGGGCACTGAGATGGGCACTTGACGGGATGAGCACTGGGTGTTATAACTGGGTGTTATTCTATATGTTGGCAAATTCAACAGCAATAAAAAATAAATTTATAGATTAATAATAATAATAATTTATTTTAAAAAAAGAATATCAACCACAACCTAAGGAAATTTCAGCCCAGATAATTCTGCCAAGATCAGAGACCAGAAATTGAAAACAAGATCAGAATGAAATAAAAACAAAAGCACCACTAAAGTTAAAAACAAATTTTAAAACAAAGTAGTAAAAAATAAAGACCAAGAATCCCAAAGAAGAAGAGGAAAAAGAAAAAAAAGAAAAAAAAGGAATAGGAAAAAAAAGGCAGAGGGACTGGGAGATGGTGATGGTGATGAAGTTGTAGTGGAGGGAGAATGAGGGGTTCTAGAGGGTGTATCTTTTTTCTAAGTATATTAAGTTCTGTATGTTAGAAGATGCTCAGTCCCAAATTTATATAAACCAGAAATACTTGTAGAAGGCCCCAACATTGACCACCAAAACATAAATGAGATAAAAGAGGGGGGCAAATGGGAATAAGGAATCTCACAGAATGAACCAGCACGGTATACCACTTGGTTCTGGGTGCATGCTGGTCATGTTTTAGAAGGTATTAACTTCCCCCATTGCAGAACAAAATGAGGCAGAGAAAACAAAAAACACAAAACAGAAAAAAACCCATATATATATATCTCCCAAAATTCAGTTGAGTATGTTGAAGGGAATCTAAAAGTGGAAAATATATCTAGGACCTGTAATTGTAGAAATATGAAAGTAAAAAAGGAAGAATCTTAACAATGAAGAGGTGGTAAAATATTGTAGTTAAGGTGGGAAAAGTGAAAAAAGAATTGCAAATTTACAGTCTGATATAAAAACGAGTTGTACTTGGGCAGCCCAGGTGGCTCAGTGGTTTACCACCCACCTGATCCTGAAGACCTGGGATTGAGTCCCACGTCGGCCTCCCTGCATGGAGCCTGCTTCTCCCTCTGCCTGTTTCTCTGCCTCTCTCTTTCTCTGTCTTTCATGAATAAATAAATAAAATGTCAAAAAAAAAGAGTTGTACTGGAAAAAGGAAGAAAAAAATAGGAGGGGTACCCTGTAGTTCTATATACTGTAAATCTCTTGACCTCCCCTGGAGCTTTCCAGAGCTGCTTGGTCAAAAACTTGCTCTTCTCCTGTCCTTCCAGCGGGTCTTCTGGCGGGGAGGGGGGCCTGCTGTGCTGATTCTTAGGTGTGTGTACTTGGGGGAGACGCCCCCCACCCCCGCCATATGCCGGGCTCAGTGGGAGCTGTTTACCCTGTGAGTCCTCTGTTCCCTGGTGGCCCTGCCTCTCTCAGGCACATGGTGAAACAAGGAGGAACAACCACACTGGCGGCGGCCAGGTCTCCAGGCCTGGAGTCAGCTCCCCACAGCAACTACCACAGTCTCGTGGTCTGCACTGGTGTAGGTGCTCCTGGGGCAGCAGGGGAAACTGACCTGCACAGCTTGGGGGTGCCCAGCAGGAGAGTCCTCGCTGTCCTGTGCCCTCCCTACCTCTGCCTGTCCCGGGGGAGCACAGGATCGTGGGCTGTGTCAGCCTGGCACCATGGGATCCCGGGCCTGTGCTGCTGGAATCGCGCTCCTGGGGCCGCCACTCCCGAGGCAGCAGGGCGCAGCCCCCTCCCCCGAACCACCACCCAACCAGCCGGCTTCCGAGAGGCTCCGCTGGCTGTGCGCCCCGCCCCGCTGGCTGTGCGCCCCGGCCCCGCTGGCTGTGCGCTCCGGCCCCGCTGGCTGTGCGCCCCGCCCCGCTGGCTGTGCGCCCCGGCCCCGCTGGCTGTGCGCCCCGGCCCCGCTGGCTGTGCGCTCCAGCCCGCTGGCTGTGCGCCCCGCCTTTCCCGAGCCCGCTAGCCGTGTGCAGTGCACTCTCCCCCGGGCTCTTCTATTAGTGACTCCGGGAGACTGGAGGCTCCACTGCCTCTTCTGAGATTCTGCCCAATTTCCCTGCTAAACGCCTTTCCGTCAGGCAAGAATCTGGTGAGGATTTTTAAAAGTTCCTGCTTTCCTGGGACCGGACTTTCCTGTCCTGGAGGCTTTCGCTGCCCTGCCTTAGCCCGGCTCCTCGCGCCCCCCCCCCCCCCACTTGATTCTTTTTCATCTTTTTTCCCGCCTTCCTACCTTGTTAGAGTCGAAAACCCTTCTCTCTTTAGCGTTCCAGCTGTTCTATCTTTAAATCTCAGGTCAAATTAATAGGTTTTCAGGATGGTTTGAAAGTAATCTAGGTAAGTTGGTGGGGCCAGGTGAGTTGAGGACCCTATTCCTCTGCCATCTTGTCCCACCCCCTCAGGTTTATGAATTCTTTTTTTTTTAAGGATTTTATTTATTTATTCATGACAGACACAGAGGGCAGGGGACAGAGACACAGACAGAGGGAGAAGCAGGCTCCACTCAGGGAGACCGACGTGGGACTCGATCCCGCGTCTCCAGGATCATAACCTGGGCTGAAGGCGGTGCTAAACCGCTGAGCCACCCGGGCTGCCCAGGTTTATGAATTCTTACCAAAAATAGCCTACCTGGTTCTCCAGATCTGCAACTACTCTAGGGAAAAAAACCAAACAAATTCAAAACGCAAAACAATATGGGAAGGAGTAAATTGTACGGGCTCTAAGGTGTGCTATCAATTTTTTTTCAATAAGGTACCTTTATTGTCATTTTTTCTCCCAGTTTTATTGAGATATAATTGACAAATAACAGCGTTTAAGTTCAAGGTATATAGCATGATGACTTAACCATTTCACAAAATATAGAAATGTTATCACAATTTTGGTTAACATCCATCACCTCATACAGCTACAAACATTTTTTTTTTTGCCCATGTGATGAGAACTTTTACGATCTACTCTCAAATGTACCACACTGCACCGGTAACTGTGGTCATGTTGTACATCCCCAGCACTTATCTTATAACTGGAAGCTAATACTTATGACCACCGTCACCCAACTCTCTGGCACTCCTGCCTCTGGCAGCCACAAATGTGATCTCTTATTCTGAGTTTGGGGTTCTCTTTAGACTTCACATATAAGGGAGATCATATAGTATTTGTCTTTCTCTGACTTAGTTCACTTAGCATAATGCCGTCAAGGTATATCCATGTAGCTGCAAATGGCATTCCCCTTTTTATGACAGAATAATATTCTGATATACATATGATATACATATGTGTGTGTACACACACACACATACACAGCGGGGAGCCTTTCATGAATATAGGGACTAGAAGAAGAGGAGTTTGTGGGAGAAATTCAAATTCCATTTTAGACTCACTTATGGTAGGGTCAGCAACTTTCTTCTGCAGAAGGCCAGGTAGTAGATATTCTAGCTTTTGTAGGCCATATAGGGTATCTGTAACATGTTTTCCTGTGTGTGTGTGTGTGTGTGTGTGTGTGTGTGTTAACAACTCTAAAATTGTAAAAATGTTTTTTAGGCATTTTTACCTTGAGGGCTGTACAAAAATAGGCAGAGGAATGGATTTGGCCCACAGACTGTAGTTTGCTAACTCCCAACTTACGATTATTACAGCTGAAGATGGCCAGTACCCTGCTAAAAAGATTTCTTGAGTCTGAGCAAGAGATTCTCAGACAGACTGACACAGAGAGAGGGAGACAGATGATAGATAATCAAATAGATGATTAGATTAAATAATTAGATAAATTAGACAAGTAGATTAGATAAATACAAGACAGAAATACATTTATGTATTTTTATTATACATGTATTTATACATCTACTTGCCTTTCTACACACATACATTCTTGTATATTATCAATAGTTCAGTTAGAATGATAATGGTAGGTAGGTAATTACACACACACACACACACACACACACACACAAAGCCTTGAATCTAAATGCTATATTGCTAAGTCTTGCTTTGCTTGGCAAGACTGGTTCTACTGTATGGGAGCTCAGAAGGAAACACAGACCATAATGTAACTCTCCTCAGTGTGGCAGGCTTTGTCGCTTACCATCTCTCTCTGGGAGCACCTTCTGAACTAACTTAACCCCTCAACTCTTAGCCACTTTGGAGTTTATAATAAAGTATTGTTGACTAACATCACAATGCTGGGCATTAGGATTCCAGAATGTATTTATTGACTTAGTTGCAAGTTTGTATCCTTAAACAATATCTCCCCCATTCTGCCACCCCTCCAACCTCTGACAACCACCATTCTACTCCATTTTTATGAGTTCGGATTTTTTAGATTGCACATATAAATGAAATCACACATACTGGTCTTTCTTGGTCTGATTTAGGTATTGACCTTCCTCTCTGATTTATTTCATTTAGCATGAATGCCCCAAAAGTCCACCCATGTTGTCACAAATGGTGAAATTTCCATCCTTCTTAGGGCTGAGTAATATTCTACTGTGTGTGTGTGTGTGTGTGTGTGTGTATCACATTTCCTTTATCCACTCATCCACAATGAACACTTAGGTTGTTTCTATATCTTAGCTATTGTGAATAATACTTCAATGAACAAGGGGTGCAGATATCTCTTTAAGACTCTGATTTCAATTCCTCTGGATATATATCCAGAAGTAAGATACCTGAGTCACATGGTATTTCAATTTTTTATTTTTTATTTTTTTATGTAGGCTCCACACCCAGCATGGAGCCAAACATGGGGCTTGAACTCATGACCCTGAGATCAAGACCTGAGCTGAAGTCAAGAGATGGACCCTTAAGCATCTAAGCCAACCAGGCACTCCTAATTTTTAATTTTATTTTTATTTATTTATATTTCTTTAATAAATTAATTTTTATTGGTGTTCAATTTACCAACATACAGAATAACACCCAGTGCTCATCCCGTCAAGTGTCCCCCTCAGTGCCCGTCACCCATTCACCCCACCCCCTGCCCTCTTCCCCTTCCACCACCCCTAGTTCATTTCCCAGAGTTAGGAGTCTTTATATTCTGTCTCCCTTCCTGATATTTCCCACACATTTCTTCTCCCTTCCCTTCTATTCCCTTTCACTATTATTTGTATTCCCCAAATGAATGAGAACAAACACTTTTTGTCCTTCTCCGATTGACTTACTTCACTCAGCATAATACCTTCCAGTTCCATCCACATTGAAGCAAATGGTGGGTATTTGTCGTTTCTAATGGCTGAGTAATATTCCATTGTATACATAAACCACATCTTCTTTATCCATTCATCTTTTGATGGACACCGAGGCTCCTTCCACAGTTTGGCTATTGTGGACATTGCTGCTAGAAACATCGGGGTGCAGGTGTCCCGGCATTTCATTGCATCTGAATCTTTGGGGTAAATCCCCAACAGTGCAATTGCTGGGTCGTAGGGCAGGTCTATTTTTAACTCTTTGAGGAACCTCCACACAGTTTTCCAGAGTGGCTGCAACAGTTCATATTCCTACCAACAGTGTAAGAGGCTTCCCTTTTCTCCGCATCCTCTCCAACATTTGTGGTTTCCTGCCTTGTTAATGTTCCCCATTCTCACTGGTGTGAGGTGGTATCTCATTGTGGTTTGGATTTGTATTTCCCTGATGGCAAGTGATGCGGAGCATTTTCTCATGTGCATGTTGGCCATGTCCATGTCTTCCTCTGTGAGATTTCTGTTCATGTCTTTTGCCCATTTCATGATTGGATTGTTTGTTTCTTTGGTGTTGAGTTTAATAAGTTCTTTATAGATTTTGGAAACTAGCCCTTTATCTGATATGTCATTTGCAAATATCTTCTCCCATTCTGTAGGTTTTCTTTTAGTTTTGTTGACTGTATCCTTTGCTGTGCAAAAGCTTCTTATCTTGATGAAGTCCCAATAGTTCATTTTTGCTTTTGTTTCTTTTGCCTTTGTGGATGTATCTTGCAAGAAGTTACTGTGGCCAAGTTCAAAAAGGGTGTTGCCTGTGTTCTCCTCTAGGATGTTGATGGAATCTTGTCTCACATTTAGATCTTTCACCCATTTTGAGTGTATCTTTGTGTATGGTGAAAGAGAGTGGTCTAGTTTCATTCTTCTGCATGTGGATGTCCAATTTTCCCAGCACCATTTATTGAAGAGACTGTGTTTCTTCCAGTGGATAGTCTTTCCTCCTTTATCGAATATTAGTTGACCATAAAGTTCAGGGTCCACTTCTGGGTTCTCTATTCTGTTCCATTGATCTATGTGTCTGTTTTTGTGCCAGTACCACACTGTCTTGATGACCACAGCTTTGTAGTACAACCTGAAACCTGTCATTGTGATGCCCCCAGCTATGGTTTTCTTTTTTAAAATTCCCCTGGCTATTCGGGGTCTTTTCTGATTCCACACAAATCTTAAAATAATTTGTTCTCACTCTCTGAAGAAAGTCCATGGTATTTTGATAGGGATTGCATTAAACATGTAAATTGCCCTGGGTAACATTGACATTTTCACAATATTAATTCTGCCAATCCATGAGCATGGAATATTTTTCCATCTCTTTGTGTCTTCCTCAATTTCTTTCAGAAGTGTTCTATAGTTTTTAGGGTATAGATGCTTTACCACTTTGGTTAGGTTTATTCCTAGGTATCTTATGCTTTTGGGTGCAATTGTAAATGGGATTGAATCCTTAATTTATCTTTCTTTCCCCATAAAATTTAGAGTCATCTGGTCTCTTGCTGCTTTCAGGATCTTCTCCTTGTCTATGGAATTTGCAAGTGTCCCTATTAAATGTCGAGAATTTGAGTGGTTTTTATTGATTTTTGGAGTGTCTCTCTATTTCTGGATTTGAATGCCTGTTTCCCTCTCCAATATAGGGATGTTTTCAGCTATGATTTGTTCAAATACATATTCTGGACTTCTGTCCCTTTGAGCACCCTCTGGTACCCCCTTTAAGTGTAGATTTTTCCTTCTGAGGTTTTCATTTATTTCCCTTAACCTCTCCTCATGGTCTTTAGTTTCCTCTCTTTTCCTCTGCTTCCTTTCTTGCCATCAACCTGTCTTCTATGTCACTCACTTGTTCTTCTACCTCATTACCCACATCGTTAGAACCTCCAGTTTGGATTGCATCTCATTCAATTGATTTTTAATTTCAGCAGGATTAGATCTATATTCTGCAGTCATGAAGTCTCTTGAGTCCTTTATGCTTTTTTCTAGTGCCACCAGTAGCTTTATAATAGCTCTTCTGATTTGTCTTTCTGACATTGAATGTAATCCAAATTTTGTAACTCTTTGGTAGCGAGGACTGTTTCTGTTCTGTCTTTTGAGGTGAGGTTTTCCTTCCAGGCATTTTGCTCTGTGCAGAATGGCCAAAAACTACTAGTATTGGGAAAAGGAGAAAAAGAGAGAAGAGAAAGATGAAAACAAAAAGAAAAAATAAAAACAAAAGAGAAAAACAAAGAGAAGAAAAATTAAAAGAGAAGAAAAGAAAAGACAAGAGAAAAAACTGGGAGTGGGGAGCAAACGGAAATCAAAAAACAAGAAAACAAAAATACCAAGGGGGATTATCCTCTGATTCTGTATACTGTAAATTCCTAGACTTCCCCGGAACTTTCAAGTGCTGGTTGGTCAATAATTTGTTTCTGCCCTGTCGGTCTCGCTGGTCTTCTGGGGGAGGGGCCTGCTGTGTTGATTATCAGGTGTTAGCATTGGGGGAGCTGCTCAGCCCCCTGCCTGGGTCAGGGCTCGGTGAAAGATGTTTAAGCTGTTTATCCTGTGAGGCCACTGTGAGGCTCTTCGGGGATTGTTTATCCTGTGAGGCCCCAGGAAAAACCATAACAGGGGCGCCGGCCAGCTCTGGAACCCTGGAATCAGCTCCTGCTCTAACTATGGAGCAATCACTCTGCAGGGGACTGGATGTTTCCGGGGGCAGGGCTGCTGATCTGCTCAGCTTTGTGCAGGAGTGTCCTTGCTGTCCTGTGCCCTCCCGGCTTCTGCCTGTCCCGGGGGAAGCCCCATATCCTGAGCTGGGTCCGCGGCTCGCTGTGCTCCCGGGCCTGCGCTGTCAGATTTGCGCTCTCGGCTGCGCAGCCCCTTCTGTTGGAGACTCTGCTGGAGCCGCTCGGGGCCGTACAGGCCTCTCCCCGTGAAGCTTTGTCAGAGCCGCTTCTGGGTGTGGCACGCTCTGGGTGGGGCTCAGGTGTCTGTTAGTGTCCCTGGGAGAGGGCATCCCCGCCCTCCTGGGATCCTGCTCTAAGCCTCTGAGAGCACCTTCCTGTCCAGGAAGAATGGTGAAACTCCTGCTTCTCCAGGCCAGGCTCCCCTGTCCTGGGGACACTTGCTGAGGCCTTAGCCCAGTTCCTTGTGGGACCCTCCCCCTTGGAAGCTTTTTGTTTATTTCTTTTTCCCGTCTTTCTACCTCGATAGAAGCGGGAACTCTTCTCACTGTAGCATTCCAGCTGGTCTCAATTTGTCTCAGGCTGAATTCGTAGATTTTCAGGATGATTTGAAGGTTATCTAGGTAATTTGGTGGGGACAGGTGACTTGGGGACCCTACTCTTCTGCCGTCTTGCCCCCTCCCTTCCACTTAAGACATCTTTTACTATTACCTTCATGTTTTCATTTTCATTTCCTTCCATGTATTTTTTAATTTACACTTTCATTTCCTGATTAACCAATTCATTATGAGCAGGAGGATATTCTTTAACCCCCATGAATTAGTGGTATTTACAATTTTTTCTTGTGGTTGACCTTAAGTTTCATGTCTTTCTGGTTGAAAATATGCATGGTATAGTATTCATCTTTTGTACTTCTTAAGGTCTGATTTGTGACCTGGTATGTGATCTCTTCTGGAGAATATTTCATATGCACTCAAAAAGACTGTGTCTTTTGCTGTTTTAGGATAAATGTTCTGAATATATTTGTTAAGAACAAACAAACAAAAAAGGAATAGAATGAAACGACAAAGACCTACTACTTGCTTCGACGTAGATGTAACTGGAAGGTCTAATACTAAGGGAGAATAGTCAATTGTGGAAGGGCAATCATTATATGGTCCTATTCATTTGGTGTAATAAAAAACAGTGGAAGGGAATAAATGGAAACGGAGAGAAAATGAGTGAAAATAACAGTTGATGATGACAGAATATGAGAGACTCCTAACTCTGGGAAACGAATAAGGGGTACTGGAAAGGGAGTGCCTGGGTGGTTGGGGTGACTGGATGACGTGCCCTCAGGGGGGCACTTGACGGGATGAGCCATGGGTGATATGCTATATGTTGGCAAATTGAACTCTTCTCATTTAGGACCCTGAATATATCGTGCCAGCCCTTTCTGGCCATCCAGGTCGCTCTGGGGAGGTCTGTTGTTAATCTACTACCTCTCCCCATAAAGTTTAGGGATCTCTTGTATCTTGCTGCTTTGAGGATCTTCTCTTTTTCTTTGGAATTTGGTAGTTTCACCATGAAACATCAGGGTGTTGAATGGTTTACATTGATTATAGGGGGGGATCACTCTATCTCCAGGATGGCATGGCTGATTCCTTCCCCAAGTTAGGGAAGTTCTCGGCTATGATTTCTTCAAATACACTTTCTGGTCCTCTGTTCCTTTCAGGACCCTCTGGACCCCAGTTTAAATGTAGATTTTTCCTTCTGAGGTTATCATTTATTTCCCTTAACCTTACTTCGTGGTCTTTTGTTTTTCTCCCTTTTCCTCTCCTTCCTTCCTTGCCATCAACCTGTCTTCTATGTCACTCACTCATCCTACATCATTAGTCTCATCGTTAGAACCTCCAGTTTGGATTCTCATCACATTCAATTGATTTTTAATTTCGGCCTGATTAGATCTATATTCTGCAGTCATGAAGTCTCTTGAATCATTCATGCTTTTTTCAGAGCCATGCTTTTTTCAGTAGCTTTATAATTGTGCTTCTGCATTTGCATTCTGACATCGAATTCTAACCCAATTTCTGTAATTCTGAGGGAGAGAGGACTGTTTCTGATTGTTTCTATGGGGTGAGTTCTTCCTTCAAGTCACGATGCTCAGTGCAGAGTGGCTAAAACAAGTTGTACTGGAAAAGGAAGGAAAAAAAGAGGAAAACATTTCCAAATTAAAAAACAATAACAAGGAGGGGTATCCTCTGATTCTATATACTGTAAGTCCCTTGACTTCCCCTGGAGCTCTCCAGGGATGCTTGGTCAAGAACTTGCTCTTCTTGTTTCCTTCCAGGTGATCTTCTGGGGGAGGGGCCTTCTTTTCATATTGTCAGGTGTGTGCCCCGGGGGAGCTACCCCACTCCCTGTCAGAGGCACGGCTCAGTGGGAGTTGTTTATCATTTGAGACCCATGCTCCCTGGCGGCCCTGCTCCATCCCATGTACAATGTGACTTAGGGGGGAACAACAACACTGGCAGCCGACAGCTCTTAACCCCTGGATTCAGCTCACACAGTAACTCCTGCAGATCCCAGTCCACCAGAGACTAAATCCTCCGGATGTGGGAGGCACTGACCTGCACAGTTCGGGGGTGCCTGGCGACAGGAGCGTCCTCCCTGTCCTGTGTCCTCCCCGGGCGTGCGCATGTCCCAAGGGGATTGCCGGGTCCTGGGCTGTGCCCCAAGCACCCTAGGCTCTTGGGGGCGGCGCCACTGGAATCGCTCTCCCAGGGCCAAGCATCCCCCTCCTCGCCATGCAACTGCCAGAACTGCAACCTGAGCTACTCCCGGAGCCCACTGGGCATGCGATCCAGCCCTTTTCAGATCTCGGACAATGGTGTGTGGCACGCTGTCCCCACTTCCTCCGTTAGTGACCCCGGAAACCTGGGGCCTCCACTGCCCCTCGTGGGATCCTGCCCGAGTTTCCTGTGAGTGCCTTTCCATCCGGGAAGGTGGGAAAGTTCCTGATTCTCCTGCTCTGTGCTTTCCTGTCCTGGAGTCTCTCCTGCCCGGCCTTCGCCCAGGTGCCCGTGTGGGCTCTCCCCCACTAGAGTGTATTTATTTATTTTTCCATCGTCCTACCTTGATAGAAGCGCAAACTCTTCTCACTGTAGCCTTTCAGCTGTTCTCCCATTAAATCTCAGGGTGAATTGGTAGGTATTCATATTCAGGATGGTTTGAAATTTATCTAGGTAGGTTGGTGGGGACAGGTGATTTCGGGTTCCTACTCTTCCACCATCTTGCCGACAGCCTTGTGTCTCATTATTTTGGTTTCCTATATTCCCATTCTATTTATACAAATATTTTATTTTATCTAATTTTTTTACTTTAAAAATTCTTTTTTCTTTTTTTATTAATAAATTTATTTTTTATTGGTGTTCAATTGGCCAACATACAGAATAACACCCAGTGCTCATCCCGTCAAGTGCCCCCTTCAGTTCCCGTCAGTGCCCATTCACCCCCACCCCCTGCCCACCTCCCCTTCCACCACCCCTAGTTCGTTTCCCAGCATTAGGAGTCTTCCATAATCTGTCTCCATTTCTTATGTTTCTCACTTATTTTCCCCCTTTTGCCTTCATTGCCTTCCACTATTATTTATATTCCCCAAATGAATGAGACCATATAATGTTTGTCCTCCTCCGATTGACTTATTTCACTCAACATAATACCGTCCATTTCATCCACGTCGAAGCAAATGGTAGGTATTTGTTGTTTCTTATGGCTGAGTAATATTCCATTGTATACATAAACCACATCTTCTTTATCCATTCACTTTTTAATGGACACCGAGGGTCCTTCCACGGTTTCGCTTTTGTGGACATTGCTGCTATAAACATCGGGGAGCAGGTGTCCTGACGTTTCACTGCATCTGGAACTTTGGGGTAAATCCCCAGCAGTGCAATTGCTGGGTCACAGGGCAGATCAATTTTTAACTCCTTGAGGAACCTCCACACAGTTTTCCAGAGTGGCTGCACCAGTTCACATTCCCACCAACAGTGCAGGAGGGTTCCCCTTCCTCCACATCCTCTCCAACATTTGTGGTTTCCTGCTTTGTTAATTTTCCCCATTCTTACTGGTGTGAGATGCTTTTTCATTGTGGTTTTGATTTGTATTTCCCTGATGGCAATTGATGCGGATCTTTTTCCCATGTGCTTGTTGGCCATGTCTATGTCTTTCTCTGTGAGATTTCTATTCATGTCTTTTGCCCATTTCATGATTGGATTGTTTGTTTCTTTGGTGTTGAGGTTAATAAGTTCTTTATAGATCTTGAAAACTAGCCCATTATCTCCTGAAAAATACCCACCTTTTGCTTCGATGTGGATGGAACTGGAGGGTACTATGCGGAGTGAAATAGGTCAATGGGAGAAGGACAAACATTATATGGTCTAATTCATTGGGGAATATAAAAATAGTGTAATGGAATAAAGAGGAAGGGAGAAAAAATGAGTGGGAAATATCAGAAAGGGAGAAAGAACATGAGAGACTCCTAACACTGGGAATCGAACTAGAGCTGGTAGAAAAGGAGGTGGGGGGGTGACAGTGGGACTGGCACATAGGGGTGCACAGGATGGGATAAGCACTGAATGTTATTTTATATGTTGGCACATTGAACACCAATAAAAAATACATTTAAAAAGAATTTTTAAAAAGAAGATGCACTTGCAGTGCCACCTGGCTGTCGATTTCTTGCAGGCTATGTATGACAAGGGTCTCCAGAGGGCTATATATGTTTCAAATCTGTTTTTAATATATGATGCTGTTTCTCCCATAGTGCACATTCACAGGTGCAGAAGTCAAGACCTGGAACTGGAAGTGGTACTACTCACTATAACCCTTTATGATCTACGTGCAAAATGTTTACTTTCTGCTCCCACGACTTTATATTCTGCTGGCCTAGAGGTCTCAGTTATAAAGAGAGACACAAAAACAATCTCACTGATCTGGAAATTGAAACTGCTGCCTGGCCACTTTGAGCTCTTCATGCCTCTGAATCAATAGGCAAGGAAGGAAGTTACTATGCTGGCTGGGGGATTAATCCCAAATTCCTGGGAGAAATTGGATGAACTCCACAATGGAGGCTAAGAAGAGCATGTGTGAAAATCAGAGGATCACTTAAGACATCTTTTAATATTAACTTCATGTTTTCATTTTCATTTTCTTCCATGTATTTTTAAGTTTATACTTTCATTTACTCTTTAACACATGCATTATTAGCAGGAGGATATGCTTTAACCCCCATGCATTTGTGGTATTTCCACATTTTTTCTTGTGGTTGACCTTAAGATTCATATCATTGTGGTTGGAAAATATGCATGATATAATCTTCATCTTTCTGTACCAGTTAAGGGCTGATTTGTGATGGTGTATGCGGTCTATTCTGGAGGATGTTCGATATGCACTGAAAAATACTGTGTATCCTGCTGTTTTAGGAAAAAATGTTCTGAATATTTTTGTTAAGTTCAAAAAGAAAAAAAAAAGGAAAAGAAACCGCAAATACCCTCCATTTGCTTCAATGTGAATGGAACTGGAGGGTATTATGCTGAGGGAAATAAGTCAATCACAGAAGGGCAATCATTATATGGTCTCATTCATTTGGAGAATATAAAAAATAGTGAAAAGAAATAAAGGAAAAGGGAGAGAAAATGAGTAGAAATATCAGTTGAGGATGACAGAATATTAGAGACACCTAACTCTGGGAAAGGATCAAGGTGTAGTGGAATGGGAGGTACTTTGGGGGTTGCAGTGATTGGATGACGGGCGCTGAGGGGGACACTTGATGGGATGAGCTCTGGGTTATATGCTATATGTTTTCTATGTGTAGGGATTTACACATCAAAACCACAATGACATACCTCTTCATCCCAGTGAGAATGGAGAAACATTAACAAGACAGGAAACAAATGTTGCAGAGGATGTGGAGAAAGGGGAACCCTCTTGAACTGTTGGACGGAATGTGAACTGGTGCAGCCACACTGGAAAACTGTGTGGAGGTTTGTCAAAGAATGTTAAGAATGGAACTGCCCCGTGACCCAGCAATTTCACTACTGGGGATTTTTAAATTAATTTTCTATTGGTGTTCAATTTGCCAACATATACAATAACACCCAGTGCTCTTCCCATGAAGTGCCCCCCTCAGTGCCTGTCACCCAGTCACCAGCTCCCCTTCCCACTTCACCATTGCCCACCCCCAGTTCATTTCCCAGAGTTAGGAGTCTCTAATGTTCTGTTTCCCTTTTTGATATTTCCCACACATTTCTTCTCCCTTCCCCTTTATTCCCTTTCACTCTTTTCTCTATTCCCCAAATAAAGGAGACCATATAATGTCTGTCCTTCTCTGATTGCCTTATTCACTCGGAATAATGCCCTCCAGGTCCAACCACATCGAAGGAAATGGTGGGCATTTGTCGTTTCTCATGGCTGAGTAGTATTTCATTGTATACATAAACCACATCTTCTTTATCCATTCATCTCTCGATGGACACCAAGGCTCTTTCCACAGCTTAGCTATTGTGGACATTGCTGCTATAAACATTGGGGTGCAGGTGCCTGGCATTTCATTGCATCTGTATCTTTGGAGTATATCACCAGCAGTGCAATTGCTGGGTTGTTGGGCAGGTCTGTTTTTAATTCTTTGAGGAACCTCCACACAGTTTGCCAGAGTGGCTGCACCAGTTCACATTCCCACCAACAGTGCAGGAGGGTTCCCCCTTCTCCACAAAATCTCCAACATTTGTGGTTTCCTGCCTTGTTAATTATCTCCATTCTCTCTTAATGGAAGGTGGTATCTCATTGTAATTTTGATTTGTATTTCCCTCATAGACAGTGATGCGGAGCATTTTCTCACGTGCTTGTTGGCCATGTCTATGTCTTCCTCTGTGATATTTCGGTTCATGTCTTTTGCCCATATTTTGTTTCTTTGCGTTTGAGTTTAATAAGTTCTTTATAGATCTTGAATACTAGCTCTTTATGTGATACATCATTTGCAAATATCTTCTCCCATTCTGTTGAGTGAATCTTTTGTTGTGCAAAAGCTTCTTATCTTGTCGACTTTCCAATAGATCATTTTTGCTCTTGTTTCTCTTGCCTTCATGGATGTATCTTGCAAGAAGTTACTGTGGCCAAGTTCAATAAGGGTGTTGCCTGTGTTCTCCTCTAGGATGTTGATGGACTCTCATCTCACATTTAGATCTTTCATCCATTTTGAGTTGATCTTTGTGTATGGTACAAGAGAGTGGTCTAGTTTCATTCTTCTGCATGTGGATGTCCAATTTTCCCAGCACCATTTATTGAAGAGACAGTCTTTTCCAGTGGAGAGTTTTTCCTCCTTTATTGTATATTAGTTGACCGTAAAGTTGAGGGTCCACTTCTGGATTCTCTGTTCTGTTCCATTGATCTATGTGTCTGTATTTCGGCCAGTACCACACTGTCTTGATGATCACAACTTTGTAGTACAGCCTGAAATGTGGCATTGTGATGCCCCCAGCAATGGTTTTATTTTTCAATATTCCCCTGGCTATTTGGGGTCTTTTCTGATTCCACACAAATCTTAAAATAATTAGTTCCAACTCTCTTAAGAAAGTCCATGGTATTTTGATAGGGATCCAGTGTCTGGGTGACTCACAAACCCGGGGGCACCAGGGTTAAGAGGGTTCCCATTCTGAGGGATCCTGGTAGGTGCTCTGTTCTGGGGACTGAATTTCTTCATGTCCTGCTGTGTTTGAGGGTTTGTGGTGTATGGGTGCATGGTCAGCCAGGGATCTGGAGCATCCATTTGTCCACTACTGAGCTGGGGCAGGCAGCTCATTGTCTGTGGGCCCGGGTTCCATGACCCCCACTGTGTCCAGTTTTGTGGTGACTCCTTCTCCCAGGAATTGCTTTTTTCATACAATGCCTTCTCTGCTGGGTGCCTGGAGGCACTGCAGACACTGTACACATGGGGGTGCCCTGTATTGAGCTGGGTTGGAGACCTCCAGAGAAGCAGTGAGTGCTCTGGGTTTGCTCAGGACGGGGAGTCACAGCTTTCCTGTGTTGAGCCCTGGGTTGACCGTAGGGGTGTCGGAGAGGCATTTCCCCTCTGCCTGAGTATCCATGGTACTGATTCCCAGTGTCCCGCTCCCACAGTCCACATGAGAATATGTCCATGAGCAGCCAGGCCAACTTCTCAGTGGGAACTGGGAGCAGGAGTCGCCTGCTGTGGGTTCGTGGACTCTCAGGACCACAGAGGGGGATGAATGGATGTGCAAACATGCAGTTGGAGCCCAAAGTCTTGGCGAGAGGACAGGGGCAGGAGGGTGGTCCGGGGGCTTGCCATGGGCATGGGCAGAAAACAGGGCAGACAACCTGAGGGAGAGGAGGGAGATCTGTGGCTGAAGTGCCATCTCTGTCATAACGGGGACCTGCGCAGTTGTCATGCTTTTATATCAGCCCAGGTGCATCAGAATGCCTTTCTGTGACGTCACCGCCATGCCTCGGCCAATCACGCACACTCTCGGGGAGGCCTGGTTCAGGTGGCCAGTCACAATGCAGCACAGGTGGCCAATGTCAGATGGCTTTTTATTGACCCTCCTGATACCGTTGCCTAGAAACAATTTTAAACGGAAAACAGAGTAGGAGGGAGGAAGATGACGGAAGAGTAGGGTCCCTAAGTCACCTGTCCCCACCAAATTACCTAAATAACTTTTAAATCATTCTGAAAACCTAGGAATTTGGCCTGAGATTTAAAGAGAGAACAGGTGGAATGCTACAGTGAGAAGAGTTCAAGGTTCTATCTCGGAAGGAAGACGGAGCGGGGGAAGAAAGAAAGAAACAAAAGGCATCCAAGTGGGAGGGGCCCTGCGAGGACCCGGGCTGAGGCCACGGCTGGTGTCCCCAGGACAGGAAAGCCCTGTTGTAGAGAAGCAGAGGTTTCACCAATCTTCACGGGAGATGGAGCAGGATCCCAGGAGGGTCGGGAATGCCCTCAGCCTACCTGGGACACTAACAGAGCACCAGCGCCACAGGGAGAATGCACCACACACTGCCGCCTAGCTCCCTAAAGTGCTGCAGTGTGCATCTGGTGGGGCCCCGGAGCAGCTTGGAGGCCGCTCAGGCAGCAGCTCAGCTGGGAGCTAGGTGCGCGGCACTGGGCACCGCTTGGAAGCAGCTCAGGCAGAGTCTCCACAAAGGGGGCTGTGAGGCCCTGGGAACTTCTCAGAATGCACTCGGGCAGAGGCTCCACATTAAGGGGGCCGGGCGGCCTGGAGCAGGATTCCAGCAGCTCAAGCCTGGGAGCACTGTGCGCCGCGGACACAGCCCAAGATCCGGCGCAATCCCCGGGACAGGCAGAAGCCAGGAAGGCACAGGACAGAAAGGACACTCTTGCCGCTGGGTGGCCCCGAGCTGTGTAGTTCAGAGGGCCCTGCCCCCTGAGCATCCAGGCTTCTGCAGACTGAGAGCTCCATAGCTACTGCGGGAGCTTACTCCAGGGCTCCAGAGCTGGCCGCCTCTACTGTTGTTGTTCCTTCTGGGGCCTCAAAGGATGAAAAAACCCCTACTGATCCTCACAGTTGCCTCGACAGATAAAGAATTTAAACATCTTTCACTGAGCCCTGCACCAGGTAGGGGGCTGAGCAGCTCCCCCAAGTCCTAAAACTGGAAAATCAGCACAGCAGGCCTCTCCCACAGAAGACCCAGATAGCCAGGGGAATTTTAAAAAAGAAAACCATATCTGGGGGCATCACAATGCCAGATTTCAGGTTGTACTACAAAGCTGTGGTCATCTGGACAGTGTGGTACTGGCACAAATTCAGACACATAGATCAATGGAACAGAACAGAGAATCCAGAAGTGGACCCTGAACTTTATGGTCAGCTAATATTTGATAAAGGAGGAAAGACTATCCACTGGAAGAAAGACAGTCTCTTTAATAAATGGTGCTGGGAAAATTGGACATCCACATGCAGAAGAATGAAACTAGACCACTCTCTTGCACCATACACAAAGATCAACTCAAAATGGATGAATGATGTAAATGTGAGACAAGATTCCATCAACATCCTAGAGGAGAACACAGACAACCCCTTTTTGAACTCAGCCACAGTAACTTCTTGCAAGATACATCCACAAAGGCAAAAGAAACAAAAGCAAAAATGAACTATTGAGACTTCATCAAGATAAGAAGCTTTTGCACAGCAAAGGATACAGTCAACAAAACTAAAAGACAACCTACAGAATGGGAGAAGATATTTGCAAATGACGTATCAGATAAAGGTCTAGTTTCCAAGATCTATAACGACCTTATTAAACTCAACAGCAAAGAAACAAACAATACAATCATGGAATGGGCAAAAGACATATACAGAAATCTCACAGAGGAAGATGTAGACATGGCCAACAGGCACATGATAAAATGCTCTGCATCACTGTCCATGAAAAATACAAATCAAAACCACAATGAGATAACACCACACACCAGTGAGAATGGGGAAAATTAACAAGACAGAAAAGCATACATGTTGGAGAGGATATTAATAACAGGGAGCCCTCCTCTTGGTGGGAATATGAACTGGTGCAGCCACTCTGGAAAACTGTGTGGAGGTTCCTCAAGAGTTAAAAATAGACCTGCCCTACGACCCAGCAATTGCACTGTTGGGGATTTACCCCAAAGATTCAGATACAATGAAACGCTGGGACACCTGCACCCCGATGTTTCTAGCAGCAATGTCCATAATAGCAAAACTGTGGAAGGACCCTCAATGTCCATCAAAAGATGAGTGGATAGAGAAGATGTGGTTTATGTATACGATGGAATATTTCTCAGCCATTAGAAATGACAAATACCCACCATTTGCTTCGATGTGGATGGAACTGGAGGGTATTATGCTGAGTGAAATGAGTCAATCAATTTCTTGTCTCTTGCTGCTTTAAGGATCTTCTCTTTATCTTTTGAATTTGCAAGCTTAACTATTAAATGTCAAGGTGTTGAATGGTTTTATTGATTTTAGGGGGGAACCTCTCTGTTTCCTGGATCTGAATTCCTGTTTCTCTTTCCAGATTAGGAAAGTTTTCACCTATGATTTGTTCAAATACATATTCTGGCCCTCTGGCCCTTTCGGCGCTCTCGGAAACCCCAATTAAAGGTAGGTTTTTCTTCCTCAGGCTGTCATTTATTTCCCTTAATCTATCCTCATGGTCTTTTAATTGTTTGTCTCTTTTTTCCTCAGTTTCCCTCTTTGCCATCAACTTGTCTTCTATGTGACTCACTCGTTCTTCCTCCTCATTAACGCTCGTCATTAGGACTTCTAGTTTGGATGGCTTCTCATTTAATTGATTTTTAATTTCTGCCTGATAAGATCTAAATTCTGCAGTCATAAAGTCTGTTGAGTCCTTTATGCTTTTTTTCTAGAGTCACTATTAGCTTTATTATAGTGTTTCTGAATTGGCTTTCTGACATTGAATAGTAATCCAGATTTTGTAACTCTGTGGGAGAGAGGACTGTTTCTTTCTTTTGAGGTGAGGTTTTCCTTCTAGTCATTTTGCTCAGTGCAGAGTGGCCAAAAACAACTTGTATTGGGAAAAGGAGAAAAAGAGAGGAGAGAAAGAAGGAAAGAAAAGAGAAAAAAGAAATAAGAAAAAAGAAAGAAAAAAAAGAAAAAAAGAGAAAGAAAAAACGGGTGGAGGAAGCAAACAAATACAAAAAAAAAAAAAAACACACGGGGGCGTATCTTCTGATTCTGTCAGTCCCTTGAGTTCCCCTAGCACTTGTCCGTCTAGCTGGTCTTCTGGGGGAGGGGTCCTTTGTGCTGATTTTCAGGTGTTAGCACTTGGGGGAGCTGCTCTGCCCCCTGCCTGCTGCAGGGCTCAGCGGGGGTTTATCCTGTGAGGCCCCAGGAGAAACAACCACAGGGGAAGCAGCCAGCTCTGGTGCTTGGATTCAGCTCCCAGAGTAACTGTGGAGCTCTCTGTCTGCAGGGCCTGGAGGCTCCGGTGCGGGGCCACTGGTCTGCTAAGCTCGGGGCAGGAGCGTTGGTGCTGTCCTGGGCCATCCTGGCCTCTGCCTGTCCCGGGGGTGGGGGGGGGCGGATCCTGGCTGTGTCCCGGCGCCCTGTGCTCCCGGGCCTGCGCTGTTGGATTCCTGCTCGCGGCGGGCAGCCCCCTCTGCCGGCTCCTGAGCTCCGCTGGCTCCTGAGCCCCTCCGAGCTGCTCCCCGCCATGCAGCCCCAGCCTCGGAGCCTCCGCCTGAGCCCCTCCAAGCTGCTCCTGGTCCCGCCGTGCGCGCTGCAGCCCTTAGGGAGCTCGGCACAGTCTCCTGGGCGCACAGGTGCCTGTTAGTGTCCCCAGGAGCCCGAGGGCATCCCCGCCCTCCTGGGTCCTGCTCTAACTCCCTGCGGGCGCCTTTCCTCCAGGAAGGTTGGTGCAGCTCCTGCTTCTCCGGGACGGGGCTCTCCTGTCCTGGGGACACTCGCCCTGGCCTCAGTCCGGCTCCTCGCAGGGCCCCTTCCCCTTGGAGGCCTTTTGTTTCTTTATTTTTTCCCCCGTCTTCCTACCTTGATAGAAGCACGAACTCTTCTCACTGTAGCGTTCCAGCTGGTCTCTCTTTAAATCTCAGGCCAAATTCGTAGATTTTCAGGATGATTTGAAGGTTATCCAGGTAATTTGGTGGGGACAGGTGACTTGGGGACATTACTCTTCCACCCTCTTGCCCCTCCCCCTCTGACCTGAGATTTAAAGAGAGACCAGCTGGAAGTCTACAGTGAGATTTAAAGAGAGACCAGCTGGAAGTCTACAGTGAGAAGCATTTCTATCAAGCGCTTCTATCAAGGTAGGAACACAGAAAAATAAATCAGTAGACTCCAGTGGGGGAGAGCCTCCACAAGGAGCCGCGCTAAGGCCAGGCAGGAGACTCTCCAGGACAGGAAAGCCCAGGCCGGGAGAATCAGGAACTTTACCAACCTTCCCGGATGGAAAGGCGCTCACAGGGAACTCGGGCAGGATCCCAGGAGGGGCAGTGGAGCCCCCAGGTTCCCGGGGTCATGAACATAGGAAATGGGGAGAGCGCGCCACAGACCAAGGACTGAGATCTGAAAATGGCTGGAGCGCCCACCCAGTCGTCCTGGGGGCAGCACGGAGGCGGCTCGGGCGGAGGCTCAGAGGCTCCGAGGGAGGTGACTGCTCGGCCACGGGAACACCTCGGACGCAGCTTAGGCGGCAGTGCTGCACGGAGGGTCTTCTCGGCCCCAGGAGCATCTCAGAAGCCGTTCTGGCAGAGGCCCCGTGGGGAGGAGGCTGCGCGGCCCCTGGAGCAGCTCGTGAGAGGTTGTCATGCTTTTATATCAGCCCAGGTGCATCAGAGTACCCCTCTGTGATGTCACCGCCATGCCCCAGCCAATCATGCACGCTCTCAGGGTGACCTGGGTCAGGTGGCCAATCACCATGCAGCTCAGGTGGCCAATGTCAGATGCTTTCTCATTGACCCTCCTGATACCGTTACCTAGAAACAATTTTTAACGGAAAACAGAGTAGGAGGGGGCAAGTTGGTGGAAGAGTAGGGTCCCCAAGTCACCTGTCCCCACTAAATTACATAAATAACTTTCAAATCATCCTGAGAACCTACAAATTTGGCCTGAGATTTAAAGAGAGACCAGCTGGAACGCTACAGTGAGAAGAGTTCGTGCTTCTATCAAGGTAGGAAGACGGGGAAAAAGAAATAAAGAAACAAAAGGCCTCCAAGGGGGAGGGGCCCATGAGGAGCCGGGCTGAGGCCGGGGCGAGTGTCCCCAGGACAGGAGAGCCCCGACCCGGAGAAGCAGTAGCTGCACCAACCTTCCCGGGCGGAAAGAGGCCCGCAGGGAGTTAGAGCAGGACCTAGGAGGGAGGGGACGCCCTCAGGTTCCCAGGGACACTAACAAACACCTGCGCCTTGAGGAGAGTGCGCTGAGCTGCCTAAAGGGCTGGAGCGCGACCACAGCTGGACCCGGGAGCAGCTCGGAGGGGTTCGGGCGGCGGCTCCCCACCGAGGGGGCGGCTCGGGCCGGGAGCTGCTCGGAGGCGGCTCCGGCAGAGGAAGTGCTCCGCTCGGAGGGGACTGCACAGCACCGGGAGCAGCTCTGAGGAGCTCAGGTGGCGGCTCCGCAGAGGGGGCTGCCAAGCCGGGAGCACAAATGCAACAGCGGAGGCCCCGGAGCACAGGCCACTGGGGACACAGCCCAGGATCCGGCCTCCCTCCGTGACACGCAGAGACCAGGAGTGAACAGTACAGCAAGGACGCTTCTGACCCAAGTTGAGCAGATCAGTGGCCCTGTCCCCGGGGCATCCAGGCCCCTGCAGACTGAGAGCTCCATAGTTACTGCGGGACCTGAATCTAGGCCTCCAGAGCTGGCCGCTGCCACTGTTGTGCTTCCTCCTGGGGCCTCATAGGGTAAACAACCCCCACTGAGCCTCACAGTGGCCTCACCTGATAAACAGGATAAACATTACTCACTGAGCCCTACACCAAGCAGGGGCAGAGCAGCTCCCCTAAGTGATACCACATGAAAATCAGCACAACAGGCCCCTCCCCCAGAAGAGCAGCTGGATGGACAGGGGAAAGCAAATTATTGACCAAGCAGCACTGGAAACTTCCAGGTTAAGTCAAGGGACTTACAGTATACAGAATCAGAGGATACTCCCCCGTGTTTGTTTATTTATTTATTTATTTATTTATTTATTTATTTATTTACTTACTTACTTACTTCTTGATTTCTGTTTGATTCCCCCCACCCCTTTTTTCCTTTCTTTCTTTTTCTTTCTCTTTTTTTTCTTCCTTTTTTCTTTTTTCTTTTTCTCTTTTCTTTCTTTCTTTCTCTCCTCTCTTTTTCTCCTTTTCCCAATACAACTTGTTTTTGGCCATTCTGCACTGAGCAAAATGACTAGAAGGAAAACCTTGCCTCAAAAGAAAGAATCAGAAACAATTGTCTCTCTCACAAGTTACAAAATTTGGATTACAATTCAATGTGAGAAAGCCAATTCAGAAGCACTATTATACAGCTACTGGTGGCTCCAGAAAAAAGCATAAAGGACTCAACAGACTTCATGACTGCAGAATTTAGATCTAATGAGGCAGAAATTAAAAATCAATTGAATGAGATGCAATCCAAACTAGAAGTCCTAATGATAAGGATTAACGAGGTGGAAGAATGAGTGAGTGACATAGAAGACAAGTTGATGGAAAGGAGGGAAAATGAAGAAAAAAGAGACAAATACTTAAAAGATCATGATGATAGATTAAGGGAAATAAATGACAGCCTGAGGAAGAGAAACCTATGTTTGATTGAGGTTCCTGAGGGCGCCGAAAGGGCCAGAGGGCCAGAATATGTTTTGAACAAATCATAGCTGAAAGCTTTCCTAATCTGGGAAGGGAAACAGGTATTCAGATCCAGGAAATAGAGAGACCTCCCCCTAAAATCAATAAAAACTGTTCAACAACTCGACATTTAATAGTTAAGCTTGCAAATACCAAAGATAAAGAGAAGGTCCTTAAAGCAGCAAGAGACAAGAAATCACTGACTTTTATGGGGAGAAGATTTAGGGTAACAGCAGACCTCTCTACAGAAAACTGGCAGGCCAGAAAGGGCTGGCAGGATATATTCAGGGTCCTAAATAAGAAAAACATGCAACCAAGAATACGTTATCCAGCAAGGCTCTCATTCAGAATGGAAGGAGACATAAAGAGCTTCCAAGACAGAGAGGAACCGAAAGAAAATATGACCTCCAAACCAGCTCTGCAAGAGATTTTAAGGGGGACTCCCAAAATTCCCCTTTAAGAAGAAGCCCAATGGAACAATCCACAAAAACAGCGACTGAATAGATATCATGATGACACTAAACTCATATCTTTCAATAGTGACTCTTAACGTGAATGGGCTTAATGACCCCATCAAAAGGTGCAGGGTGTCAGACTGGATAAAAAAGCAGGACCCATCTATTTGCTGTCTACAAGAGACTCATTTTAGACAGAAGGATACCTACAGCCTGAAAATATAAGGTTGGAGAACCATTTACCATTCAAATGGTCCTCAAAAGAAAGCAGGGGTAGCCATCCTTATGTCAGATAAACTAAAGTTTACCCCGAATACTGTAGTGAGAGATGAGGAGGGACACTATATCATAGTTAAAGGAACTATTCAACAAGAGGACGTAACAATCCTCAATATATATTCCCCGAAAGTGGGAGCTGCCAAATATATCAATCAATTAATAACCAAAGTTAAGACATACTTAGATAATAATGCACTTATACTTGGTGACTTCAATCTAGCACTTTCTACACTCGATAGGTATTCTAAACACAACATCTCCAAAGACAAGAGCTTTAAATGATACACTGGACCAGATGGATTTCACAGATATCTGCAGAACTTTACAACCAAACTCAACTGAATACACATTGTACTCAGGTACCCACGGAACTTTCTCCAGAAGAGACCACATACTGGATCACAAATCTTTGGGATACAGCAAAAGCAGTTCTTAAGGGGAAAGACTTCGCAATACAAGCATCCATTCAAAAACTGGAAAGAACTCAGATAAAAAGCTAACCTTACACCGAAGGAAGCTAGAGAAAAAACAGCCAATAGACCCTACACCCAGTGGAAGAAGTGAGTTAATAAAGATTCGAGCAGATCTCAACGAAATCGAGACCAGAAGAAAGGTGGAACAGATAAACAAAACCAGGAGTTGGTTCTCTGAATGAATGAATAAAATAAATAAACCAGTAGCCTTCATTATTAAAAAGAAGAGAGAGAAGACTCAAATTAATAAACTCATGAATGGGAAAGGAGAGATCACTAACAACACCAAGGAAATACAAACGATTTTAAAAACTATTATGAACAGCTATATGCCAATAAATTAAGCAATCTAGAAAGAAATGGACGCATTCCTGGAAAACCACAAACTACCAAAACTGGAACAGGAAGAAATAGAAAATCTGAACAGGCCAATTACCAGGGGGGAAATTGAAGCAGTCATCAAAAACCTCCCAAGACACAAAAGTCCAGGGACAGATGGCTTCCCAGGGGAATTCTATCAAACATTTCAAGAAGAACCCATACCTTTCTCCTAAAGCTGTTTGGAAAGACAGAAAGGGATGGAGTACTTCCAACTTCGTTCTATTAGGCCAGCATCACCTTAATTCCAAAACCAGACAAAGACCCCAACACAAAGGAGAATTATACACCAATATCCATGATGAACATGAATGCAAAAATTCTCAACAAGATGCTAGCCCATAGGATCCAATAGTACATTAAGAAAATTATTCACCATGACCAAGTAAGATTTATCCCCGGGACACAAGGCTGGTTCATCACTCGTAAAACAATCAATGTGATTCATCATATCAGCAAGAGAAAAACCAAGAACCATATGATCCCCTCAATACATGCAGAGAAAGCATTTGACAAAATACAACATCCATTCCTGATCAAAACGCTTCAGAGTGTAGGGATAGAGGGAACATTACTCAACATCTTAAAAGCCATCTACAGAAAGCCCACAGCAAATATAATTCTCAATGGGGAAGCACTGGGAGCCTTTCCCCTAAGATCAGGAACAAGACAGGGATGTCCACTCTCACCACTGCTATTCAACATAGTACTAGAAATCCTAGCCTCAGCAATAGACAACAAAAAGACATTAAAGGCATTCAAATTGGCAAAGAAGAAGTCAAACTCTCTTCGCCGAAGACATGATACTCTACATAGAAAACCCAAAAGCCTCCACCCCAAGATTGCTAGAACTCATACAGCAATTTGGTAGCATAGTACGATACAAAATCAATGCCCAGAAATCAATGGCATTTCTATACACTAACAATGAGACTGAAGAAAGAGAAATTAAGGAGTCCATCCCATTTACAATTGCTCCCAAAGGCATAAGATACCTAGGAATAAACCTAACCAAAGAGGTAAAGGATCTATACCCTAAAAACTATAGAACACTTCTGAAAGAAATTGAGGAGGACACAAAGAGATGGAAAAATATTCCATGCTCATGGATTGGCAGAATTAATATTGTGAAAATGTCAATGTTACCCAGGGCAATTTACAGGTTTAATGCAATCCCTATCAAAATATCATGGACTTTCTTCAGAGAGTGAGAACAAATTATTTTAAGATTTGTGTGGAATCAGAAAAGACCCCGAATAGCCAGGGGAATTTTAAAAAAGAAAACCATAGCTGGAGACTTCACAATGCCAGATTTCAGGTTGTACTACAAAGCTCTGGTCATCAAGACAGTGTGGTACTGGCACAAAAACAGACACATAGATCAATGGAACAGAATAGAGAACCCAGAAGTGGACCCTGAACTTTATGGTCAACTAATATTCGATAAAGGAGGAAAGACTATCCATTGGAAGAAAGACAGTCTCTTCAATAAATAGTGCTGGGAAAATTGGACATCCACATGCAGAAGAATGAAACTAGACCACTCTCTTTCACCATACACAAAGATACACTCAAAATGGGTGAAAGATCTAAATGTGAGTCAAGATTCCATCAACATCCTAGAGGAGAACACAGGCAACACCCTTTTTGAACTTTGCCACAGTAACTTCTTGCAAGATACATCCACAAAGGCAAAATAAACAAAAGCAAAAATACTATTGAGACTTCATCAAGGTAAGAAGCTTTTGCACAGCAAAGGATACAGTCAACAAAACTAAAGACAACCTACAGAATAGGGGAAGATATTTGCAAATGACATATCAGATAAAGGGCTAGAACTTATTAAACTAAACACCAAAGAATCAACAATCCAATCATGAAATGGGCAAAAGACATGAAGAGAAATCTCACAGAGGAAGACATGGACATGGCCAACAAGCACATGAGAAAATGCTCCGCATCACTTGCCATCAGGGAAATACAAATCCAAACCACAATGAGATACCACCTCACACCAGTGAGAATGGGGAAAATTAAGAAGGCAGGAAACAAAAAATGTTGGAGAGGATGCGGAGAAAAGGGAACCCTCTTACACTGTTGGTGGGAATGTGAACTGGTGTAGCCACTCTGGAAAACTGTGTGGAGGTTCCTCAAAGAGTTAAAACTAGACCTGTCGTATGACCCAGCAATTGCACTGTTGGGGATTTACCCCAAAGATTCAGATGCAATGAAACGCAGGGACACCTGCACCCTGATGTTTCTAGGAGCAATGTCCACAATAGCCAAACTGTGGAAGGAGCCTGTGGAAAGATGAATGGATAAAGAAGATGTGGTTTATGTATCCAATGGAATATTACTCAGCCATTAGAAACGACAAATACCCACCATTTGCTTCAATGTGGATGGAACTGGAAGGTATTAGGCTGAGTGAAGTAAGTCAATTGGAGAAGGACAAACAGTGTTTGTTATCATTCATTTGGGGAATATAAATAATAGTGAAAGGGAATATAAAGGAAGGGAGAAGAAATGTGTGGGAAATATCAGGAAGCGTTACAGAACATAAAGATTCCTAACTCTGGGAAACGAAGTAGGGGTGGTGGAAGGGGAGGAGAGTGGGGGGTGGGGGTGAATGGGTGACAGGCACTGAGGGGGACACTTGACGGGATGAGCGCTGGGTGTTATTCTGTATGTTGGTAAATTGAACACCAATAAAAATTAATTTATTTAAAAAAAGAAAGGAATTGAGAGGCCACAGGTGTCACAGAAGCAAGTAGCTAGCCAGGTAGAATGAAAGATGCCAATCGGAAAAAGAGTATTATATATTAAAGGGAAAGCTAGCTCCACTTTTGATGGGATTCCAACAGACATTTAGGTTATATCTGAGATGCTTTATTAATGTATTATTAAGATCCATGATGAAAATAAGGCTTGTTTCACAGGATCTCAGGTTCAGAACTTTAAATATTTGAAAGGTAGCTGTTGTTGGAGAAAAAATGGTATTGAGGAGAATATGCAGAAAGTTTACATCATCTCATTTTGATTACCCACTAACTTTTAGGTACTAAAGCAAAATTAAATATGCTCTTGTACATTTCTGAAGGAGAACTATTTTAGTTTTAACCTTTTGTTAGAAACAATGAATGGATAGGAAGATAAAATAAATAAGAAAATTCCCTGGAATACTTCAGAGCAAGTACTTAGATCTTAAGTACTCAAAAGCAAATATTTAACAAAATTTATGATTGTTCGTACTTCTAATGAGAATATTTTCAACAAACAAAACAGAAACAAAAGAGTAATAAAGGCATTAATAGGAGATATAATGAAAAGGATAGTATTCAGTATCTTTAGAGAGCCCATGGATTATCTTTCTATGTAAAATAATTCAGGTTATGAATGTTTTTCTAAGTCTTTATATCATGTAAGATTTGAATTTAAAGAAAATGTTGAGTTCATGAAATACTGTACACCCTTAGTTTGGTGAGGTATCAAAATGTGTACTTTATTATGTTAATATTTATTCAGCAAATTTTCTGAGGGTTTTTCTTTTGCATGTGTAATGATGTGATTGGACATACTATAAAAGTTTTAATAATGTGCTTTTGAAGTGTCTACAAATGTACAAGTAAGCAGCTTGTAAGCAGTAAGCAGCACAACTTACTAAAATCTAAAATTATGGTATTTCAGGGGCAGCTGGCTGGCTTAGTTGGTAGAGCATGTGACTCTTGATCTGGGGTTGTAAGTTCGAGCCCGACATTGGGTGTAGAGATTACTTAAAAAAAATTTAAATCTTAGGGAAATAAAAATAAATAAAACCATGGAGCTTCAGAATTTAAGGAGAGAACTAAAGGTCATCTAATTTAACTTCTAGACAGTAGATTAATTCTTTCTAGATCATCCTTTACAGGTGTCTTCCACTCTCTTCTTGATCACATCCAATGAGACTATGATACTTACTCAGCTCTCGCAGGCCAAGAGAGCTGAGTCAGTATCATTTCTTTGTTCTATTGTTTTAGATGCTAGAAAGTTCTTTTTTTTTTTTTTAATTTTATTTATTTATGATAGTCACAGAGAGAGAGAGGCAGAGACACAGGCAGAGGGAGAAGCAGGCTCCATGCGCCGGGAGCCCGATGTGGGATTCAATCCCGGGTCTCCAGGATCGCGCCCTGGGCCAAAGGCAGGCGCTAAACCGCTGCGCCACCCAGGGATCCCGAAAGTTCTTAACAGTAAGGGATATCTGTAATTTTCACACATATTCCAAGTTTTCACCCATAGAAAGAGGACCAAAGGTTTGAAGAAAGTTTCCAAGTGTGTCTTAATTGTTTTACTCCAGGAGAAATATCCAAGATCTTTCAGCAATAGATAATAGAGTGTACAATTAGAAAATTATTATCTACTTCAATCAGGGCACTTTATTTCTGCAAATGGGAACAACATTAAGCACTATTAGCTTTTTTAGCAGCTCTGACCACTTGATTGTTTCTTTTCTTTTTTTTTTAAGGAGATTTATTTATTTGAGAGAGGGAGCAAGCTTGGGGGTAGGGGAGGGGCAGAGGGAGAGGAAGAGAGAGTCCTCAGCAGACTCTGCACTGAGCATGGAGCCAGGCTTGTGATCTCAAGATTCTGAGATCACCACCTGAACTGAAACCAAGAGTCTGACTGATGTTCTGATGTTCAACTGACTGAGCACCCCAGGTTCTCCCACTTCAATTGTTTCAATTGAACTTTTATTTCTCCAAACACTCCAAGTCTCTAGTAAACTGCTGTTAAGCCCGTGATCATTTTGTGTATATGCACATTCGTATAAAAATAATTGGCATGGATCTGTGCTATTCCCATACTCCATGAATTGCCTTGAAGGTGAATGATAGAGAAATGAAGGCAATTTGAGTGAAGAACAGAGAATCGACCATTGAATTCACTCTTCATTTCCTTCATTCCTCTGATTTTCCTACTCTCATTTTGAGAATGAGCATTTGTCATTCTTCATGTTTTCTCCACAGTTAGGAAAGAACCTAGCACAGAGCCGTACTCAACTTTCGTTGCTGCTGATGAACTTATCTGAGCTTTCATGTCAGACAATTCAATAGTGTAAGCAGGAATTAGGAATGTGCCACATGGCCACATGGCCACACAGGACATTAATTTATGGAACATACACGAGACTCACCACGTGCCTAGAATTAGGTGGAATTTGCTTAATCTCTCCTCTCCTTCCCTCATCTGTTCAGCAACTTCTTTTGTCAGGTGCAGAACTCTATAAGAGATTTTAGCTACATTATAGATTAAAATTTGTAAGCTATTGGGGATCCCTGGGTGGCGCAGTGGTTTGGCGCCTGCCTTTGGCCCAGGGCGCGATCCTGGAGACCTGGGATCGAATCCCACATCGGGCTCCCGGTGCATGGAGCCTGCTTCTCCCTCTGCCTATGTCTCTGCCTCTCTCTCTCTCTCTCTCTCTCTATCATAAATAAATAAAAAAAAATTTGTAAGCTATTTATAGAACCTAAGTACGCTTTGCAATGTTATTTTGGAAATATGAATTTTAAAAAACCGATGTGCACATAAACTAGTTGGTGGTATAAGTATTACTACATGACACTTCCCTAAAGACTGTCTTGCTCAGTTTGCAGCTTACTGATACCTGTCTTGATTTTTGTTGGTTTTTTTGCTGATGACTTTCTGGATTTTGGCAATTTTTGAATAAAAAAGAAAAACAAAACTCAAAATTAGTTATATTTAGAAAATTGCTGCTAGTGACAGGTGGTAAACATTTATGTTTATTATCTATGTATCTGACCACTTCTTGGTATATTTCCAACTCCAAATATTATTGACAGATTGTATTAGTCAGGATTCTTCAGAGAAACAGAACCAATAGGAGATATATATGTATAGGTAGACAGATATTGTGATAGATAGATACAGAGATACATAGAGATATACAAAGAGAGAGGCTTATTATAAGGAATTGGCTCACACAATTATGGAAGCTGACAAGTCCTGAGACCTGTGGGGTGAGTCTACAAGCTGGAGACCCAGCAGGGCCAATGGTGCAAGTTCTAGTCTGAGCCCAAAGACCTAAGAACCATGAGAAACAATAGTGCACCTTCAATTCAAGACTGGCAGTCTCAAGACCGGAAGAGCTGATGCTTCAATTGGAGTCCTAAGGCAAGAAAATACCAATGTCCCAACTAGAAGGCAATAAGACAGGAAGAATTTCCTTTTATTCAGAGATGGTCAGCGTTTTTGTTCTATTCAGGACTTCAGCGATTGCATGAGGCCCACCCACATTAGGAAGGGCAATCTGTTTTACCTCATCTATTGATTTAAATATTAAACTCGGGGCACTTGGGTGGCTCAGTCACTGAGCATCTGCTCAGATCATGATCCCGGGATCCTGGAATCGAGTTCTGCATCAGGCTCCCTGCAGGGGGGAGCTTCTCCCTCTGCCTATTTCTTTGTCTCTCTGTGAGTCTCTCAGGAATAAAATAAAATCTTTAAATGTATATGTTTATATACTAAATATACTATATAAATATAAAGTCAGCCAGAAATATCTTCACTGAAATATTCAGAACATTTGATGAAATATTCAGGCATCCTTGGCTCCGTCCAGTTAAGACATAAAATTTACCATCATACGGAGCAAAGCATTTGAACCAAAGGATGAAAAATGAGCATAAGGAAAATTGAGGGGGGTTTATTCACTCACCTGTTCAATAAATATTTAAATGTGTATTGTGTGTTAAAAACCAAAGGAGACATAGATAATTCTTCTTCTCATGGAGCAAAGATACAGATTTTAAAACAAAATTTTATGTCAGAGAAAGATGCTATTGGAGGAGAAATAACAGACTGCCACCTAGACTGAAGAACATGGTGGCAAAATTCTACAAAGAGGGTCCAGGATGCTAAAGGTCCTGGCAAGAGTGAGTATCAGACACTGAGTAACTCAAAGCCCATGGAGTGTAGATTAAGAGAGAGAAGTATAGAAGGGTGAGCTGAGCTAGAAAGGTAGGCAAAAGGCTGGTCCTAAAGCCTTCCTGGCACATTAGAGTAGGAGAACCATTTCCTAAGGGTGTTGACAAGTTACTTAGAGAGTTCAAACAGACAAAGGACTGATCCTCTTTGCATTTTTGAAAGGAAACTGAGAGAGGACAAGATGAGAAATAGAAAAAGCCAGCTACGGGGCTATTATACAAAAAAGTGAGAGGAGCACCTGGGTGGCTCAGTGGTTGAGCATCTGCCTTCAGCTCAGGTTGTGATCCCGGGGTCCCTGGATCAAGTCCCACATCGGGTTCGCTGAAGGGAGCCCGTTTCACCCTCTGCCTACGTCTCTGCCTCTCTCTGTATGTTTCTCATGAATGAATGAATGAATGAATGAATAAATGAATGAATGAATAAACAAACAAATAAATAAATCTTTTAAAAAAGTGCGAGATGGATGCTGGGCTGGGCCAGGATTGATGGTGGAGATGGACTAGCATATTACATCTGAGAGACACGTAAGAGACCCAGCAGACGGTGTGTGGTGATTAGATGGTTGTGCAAGGAGAAAGAGAGAAGCAGATGCAGTTGGCTGAGAAGTGACTGTAGACTCAGAGCCTTGAGGACCTCCCAGAGCAAGTGATAAGAGGAAGTCTGCAAGAGATGCAGGGATAAATGGTCAGATAAGCAGGTGGTCCAGAGAATGTGGTTTGACAGACCACAGAAGAGAGAGAAGGAGGATGTGTTCAGTATCATTACATTCAGCTTGAAATGAAAACAAATTAAGAACAGAATCAATGACCATTGTATTCCAAGATATTCAGGAAGAGGAAGCGTAGGCAAGGATCTGAGATGTGAAACTGAAATATACTGAAGGTTGCAACTTGGGAAAATGATGATGGTGGCATATGTGACTGGTCTGAAAAGTGGCTGTGGGGGCACCTGGGTAGCTCTGTCCACTAAGCCTCTGGCTCCTGGTTTCAGCTCAAGTCATGATCTCCTGGGAGGGGAGGGTGGGGAGATTGAGCCCCATGTGGAGCATCACATAGGACTCCCTGCTGAGTGGAAGTCTGTCCGACTCCCCTGTCCTCTGCCCCTTCTTCCCCCCCCCACCCCATCCACATGTCTTTCTCTCTCTCTCAAATAAATAAATCTTTTAAAAAATGTAAAAGTAGAGGGAAAGGACTGGCCTGTAGGCAAAGAGAGGTAAAGGGTCAAGGGAGAATTTTTTATCTTCTAAATTGGGAGATTTGTTCATATATAAATGTTGCTGGGAAGGAGCCAGTATAGAGGTTGAAGGTACAAAAGGAAGGAGATATTAGATCTCTGGTTAAAGTATGTTTAAGAATAATTGATAACTATGAGTGATGAGAGCTCACTATTTGTTTTCTAAGCATGACATGTATCAGTTTAATTCCCCCAGCAACCTCCTCATAGGTACTATAATTATCTCCATTTTTACACATGCTGTTATTGGCACATGGGGTAGTTAACCACCTTGCCTAAGGCTACAGAGGTAGAGCCAGGACTTGGGGCCAGGCAGTCTGGATCCCAAGCTGCATTCTCTGAACACCTACATAGTCAAATGGAGGAAAGAGGTAAAGGGGCAGATAGAAAGGGAAGAAGAACCTGGGATTGGCTCTACACTGAATGTCCATGCTGCCCATATACAATCTAATAAACAAGCCAGAGAATGCATCTGAAACCAGTTCTACTCAAAGAGAATTCAGCTGCTTATCTGTTGACTAACTTTTGTATTTTGGATTCAATTATCGATTTGTTTATTCAGTAAAGACTTTTTGAGCACCTACTATGTAATAGGCACTGAAAATGCTCTGAGATTACAAAATGAGCAAATCTAGGAATGCCTGGGTGACTCGGTCAGTTAAACATCTCCCTCTGGTTCAGACACGATCTCTGGGTCCTGGGTTTGAGCCCTGAGTCCATGGAGTCTGTGTCTCCCTCTCCCTCTGAACCTCCCCCCTTTCTTGTGCTCTTCCTTGCTCTCTCTCAAATGAATGGATAGAAAAAATCTTTTAAAAAATATGAGCAAGTCTAACATGGACCCTACCCTTGATACCCTAACTTATTGTATTACTCAGCTCAGGCTGCAGACTGGTGCTGTGAGCAGCAGAAACTTATTTTCTCTGTTCTGGAGGCTGGAAGTCCAGGATCAAGGTCCAGCAGGATGGGTTTCGCGTGAGAGTGCTCTTCCCGGCTTGCTGATGGCTGTCTTCTCACTTGTCCTCATATGGCAGAGAGAGAGCAAGGTCTTTGGTGTCTCTTCCTATAAGGACTAATCCTATCAAGATCAGAGTCTTACCCTTATGATCACATTTAAACATTACCTCCATAAAGGCCCTGTCTCCAGATATAGTGACATTGGGAGTTAGGGCTTCAACATATTCATTAGGGTGGGAAGGAGGAGAGATAAAATTCGGTCCATAGTATATATTCTTTCTTAATTCCCCCAATGACCCTGTATGGTGGTGGTTATTGTTATTTTTTTATTATCATTATTAATTTACAGTTCACAGATGAAGTGATTGAAACCTATCTGCCACACAGCTAGTAAGGGACAGGAATGAGACTCCATTTCAGCATTCTTTTTAGGCAACACATCAGTCTCTTAGAAAGTCCAGGGTGGTATTATTAGTCAAGAGGGAAAGACTCTAAAAAAGAAAGAGCATCCTGTTAGTCTTAAACCTCTATAGTTATATAAACCAATCATCATTGGTTTTTATTCTCTCTAGAGATAAGTTCTATTTTGTCCGTGCCTAATTTTAACCTTTCTTAGTATTTATATACAGATTTCTAAGTGAGCCCCTCCCCATTTTTATTTTATTTTTTCTCCAGAGTCTATCTGTTACCCAGAAAATTAACTCTCTGGAAACATCGGATCACAGACACTCTGTCTCCAAGACTTTCTGCAAGCTAACACAGAGGTTTTAAAGGGCAACTACACTCAGAGCCAATTCACTTCATTTCATACAATATATCTTGAGATTAGTGTTTAATATAGTTGCCCAGTGGTATTCAAGAGTACAAAATCAATTTTCGATGTATTATAACTTTTACTGGGTAATCACATTTCCATTAAGTTTATAGGGTATTTATTTCCATTTCAGAAACATGAATTCCTAATATTATTTCTAGGTGATCTATAAATAACTGTAGATATGCTTGCCAGTGTGTTGCTTTGCTTTTGATGGCATAAAATGGAAAAAAATAAATAACAAAGTATTTCGTTTTCTTAGCCAAAGGAAAGAATATCTTTTTTAAATCCATAAAATTATATATTACTTTGGAAGTTGTATGCAAAACAGCAGACCTCTCCAGAGAGACCTGGCAGGCCAGAAAGGGCAGGCAGGATATATGTTTAGGGTCCTAAATGAGAAGAACATGCAGCCAAGAATACTGTATCCAGCAAGGCTCTCATTCAGAACAGAAGGAGAGATAAAGAGCTTCCAAGATAGGCAGAAACTGAAAGAATATGTGACCACGAAGCCAGCTCTGCAAGAAATACTAATGGGGATTCTGTAATAGACGAAGTCCAGGGGAACAATCCACAAAATCAGGGACTGAATAGGTATCATGATGACACAAAATACATATCTTTACATTGTAGCTCTTAATGTGAATGTGCTTATCGACCTCAGCAAAAGGCATCCAAGGGGAAGGGGCCCGGGAGGAGCCAGGCTAAGGCCACGGCAAGTGTCCCTAGGATAGGAGAGTCTGGCCTGGAGAAGCAGGAGTTTCACCATTCTTTCCCGACAGGAAGGTGCTCTCAGGGAGTTTGAGCAGGATCCCAGGAGGGCAGGGATGCCCTCAGACTCCCAGGGACACTAACAGAGCACTTCGGCCCCAGGGAGAGCATGCCACACCCACCAGCGAGCTCCCTAAAGGGCTGCAGCGCCCAAAGGTGCACTCTAGAGCATCTCGGAGGTGTACCCCGTGGGGTTCCATGGAGGGGGGGGGCTGCTCGTCCAAGGAAGCAGCTCGGAGGCCGCTGGGGCGGCGGCTCCATGGAGGGGGCTGCGCAGCCGGGATCGGAATCCGACAGCACAGGCCCAGGAGCACAAGGTGCTGGGGACACAGCCCAGGATCCGGCGCTCCCCCGGACTCAAGCAGAAGCCAGGAGGGCACAGGACACCAAGGACACTCCTGCCCCAAGCTGAGCAGATCAGCCGCCCTGCTCCCAGAGCATCCAGGCCCCTGGAGACTGAGAGCTCCTTTGTTACTGCAGGACCTGACTCCAGGGCTCCAGAGCTGGCCGTGGCCACTGTTGTTGTTCCTCCTCACAGGTAAACAACCCCTAATGAGCCTCACAGTGGCCTCACCGTATAAACAGATTAAACATCTTTCACCGAGCCTTGAACCAGGTGGGGGCTGGGTAGCTCCCCCAATGCTAACACGTGATAATCAGCCCAGCAGGACCCTCCCCCAGAAGACCAGCTAGAGGGACAGGGGAGAAACAAATTATTGACCAACCAGCACTTGAAAGTTCCAGGGGAATTCGAGGAATTTACAGTATAGAGAATCAGAGGATACTCCCCCTTGTTTTTTTGTCGTGTGTGTGTGTTTTTTTATTTCTGTCTGCTTCCCACCCCCCTTTTTCATCCTTTTTCTTTTCTTCTCTTTTTCACTCTTTTTCTCTTTTTTTCTCTTTTGTTTTTGTTTTTTCTTTTTCTTTCCTTTTTCTCTTCCCTCTTTTTCTACTTTTCCCAATACAAATTGTTTTTGGCCACTCTGCACTGAGCAAAATGACTAGAAGGAAAACCTCACCTCAAAAGACAGAAACAGAAACCGTCCTCCCTCCCACAGAGTTACAAAATTTGGATTACATTCAATGTCAGAAAGCCAATTCAGAAGCACTATTAGAAAGCTACAGGTGGCTCTAGAAAAAAGCATAAAGGACTCAAGAGACTTCATGACTGCAGAATTTATATCTAATCATGCCAAAATTAAAAATCAATTGAATGAGAGCAATCCAAACTGGAGGTCCTAACGATGAGGTTAATGAGGTAGAAGAACGAGTGCATGACATGGAAGACAGGTTGATGGCAAGGAAGGAAGCAGAGGAAATAGAGAAAATCAAAAGACCATGAGGAAAGGTTAAGGTAAATAAATGATAACCTCAGAAGGAAAAATCTACATTTAAAGGGGGGTTCCAGAGGGTGCCGAAAGGAACAGAGGACCAGAAAGTGTATTTGAACAGATCATAGCCGAGAACTTCCCTAACTTGTGGAAGGAATCAGCCATGCAGATCCTTGAGATAGAGTGTTCCCCCCCTATAATCAACAAAAACCTTTCAACACCCTGATGTTTCATGGTGAAACTTCCAAATTCCAAAGATAAAGAGAAGATCCTCAAAGCAGCAAGATACAAGGGATCCCTAAACTTTATGGGGAGAAGTCGTAGGTTAACAGCAGACCTCTCCACAGCGACCTGGATCATTTCCCTGTGGTCAATAGAAGCTGTGCCCTGGTTTGGTGTGTTTGCCATGAACAGGCTGATTGATCTGGTTATGCATCCTCAGATCCCCCGGTCTCCTGGGTAGATCCCACACACTTCCTCTTTGCAATCCGATTCTGTAATGACTATCAGTGGAGAAACCCAGTTTTATGCTCGCTTGACAAAAAATGGAACATTTCACGGTGGCTGACTGAACTTTGCCCTAAAACTATGATTTTTTAAACCTTGTTTAACATTTATACCAAAGGTCATGCTCTGCAAGTGTATGCATGGTGGGTGCACACAGGCTGAGGCCTGGTGTGCCCTGCGGAGCAGACACAGTGAGACAATATGGGTTTTATTTATTTATTTATTTATTTATTTATTTATTTATTTATTTATATTTATTTATTTATTTTTATGATAGTCACAGAGAGAGAGAGAGAGAGGCAGAGACATAGGCAGAGGGAGAAGCAGGCTCCATGCACCGGGAGCCCGACGTGGGACTCGATTCCGGGTCTCCAATATCGCGCCCTGGGCCAAAGGCAGGTGCCAAACCGCTGTGCCACCCAGGGATCCCACAATATGGGTTTTAATTGAAAACACATCAATCATGGGTCACACTACCAGTGTTGTCAGGTATTTGTTCTTGTTATATATTTTCAGGTGTTTTGTTTTTCTAATTTAATTCTCTCACCCTGTTGTCTGACTGTGAACTGCTAACAGTGTTAAACTTGATGTAAATACACGAGGCCCTTGAAAGGGGAATGCTGTCTGCCTGTTGTCTCACAAGGCTTGCCAACATGACTTTAAAGAAACTAATATATTGAAAAAGTATATTTGTACCCTTGATTGCTTTAATTGCACCATTAAAACATTTGACTTAAATTATTTGATCATTCCATTTGTTGTACTGTTTTCTAACTCCTCAATGTGTAGGCCAATTTGCCTGTCAGTCCACATGTCTTGTTCACTGGTCTATAATTTTTGTGCAATAACTAAAGGCAAAGGACTAGATGCACTACTGTGTAAAGAGATTACACATGACTACCCTATTGCACTTAAATAGTATGTGGGGATTTACAATCGCTTGCATTGTTTCACAAAATAAACATCTCAATGTCAAATACTAAAAAAAAAAAAAGAAAAATAGCCATCAAGCAGGTCACCATGAAGAAGGATTACCAGCAGCGCAAGATGCAGAAGGAGCTGAGCCCTCAGAAACCTGCCATCACCCTGAGTGCCTACCAGCACAAGTGCATCCAGTCCATCCTGAAGGAGGATGGTGAGCACATAAGAGAGATGGTGAAGCAGATTAATGACATCTGAAACCACATCAACTTCTGATCTGTGGGGAGCTGGTGCCCATGGAGTGGATGTGGGGAGGGGCCGACGGGGGCCGTCGGTGAACTTGGCCCTGATGATCTCTCCTACTTGTCTTACAAGGATTGAATAAATGGTTTTAGTCTTAAAAATTTTTTTCAAGTCTTAAATATTTAATTCCCATTTATTTAAAGTTCTGACCGAACTTTAGTATATAAATGTAGTATATAAACTTTAGTGTATAAATAGTGTACACTATTTATAGTAAAAGCACATGAAGCTGGGGCTCCTAGCAAATATATACATTTCGATTTTGGAGATTGTGTTCAGACACTGAAAAGAGCTAGATCCTCAGCACCAGGCCTGGGTGCAGGATGGGGTGTGGGGGTCAGGCACAGAATCTCTCCCTTCACAGTGCTGGCTCAGAGGGAGCACCCCAACCCCAATCCTTGGTCAGCTGAGGGTGGGGGCAGGTGAGGGAAAAGTCTCGTCCATAGAGAATGATCCCAGGGCACGGAAGGCAGGGGCAGATGGACAGGAACCAGGAAGGACTGAGGCCTGGTGTGCCCTGCGGAGAGCATGGGCTCTAACCTCATGTCTTCCCCACCATTCTCAGAGACCCTCCCCAGACCCTCATCCCTCCAGGCCAGATTCCTTCCTGGAGAAGCAGGCTGTTGGCGGGGGGGGGGGGGGGCTCTCTGCTTTCTTGCTCAGACACAGCATCCAAGTTGGGCTTTGGTCTCAACTCTGAGGCTGGATACTTCACCGGGGAGGAGGGGAAGGTAGAGGCAGGGGCCAGAAAGGGATGGCACGATGTATTCAGGGTCCTAAATGAGAAGAGTTCAATTTGCCAACATATAGCATATCACCAATGGCTCATCCTGTCAAGTGCCCCCTCAGCACACGTCATCCAGTCACCCCAACCACCCATGCAACTCCCTTTCCAGTACCCCTTGTTCATTTCCTAGAGTTAGGAGTCTCTCATATTATGTCGTCAACTGATATTTTCACTTTGTTTCCCGTTATTCGCTTTCACTATTTTTTATTATCCCAAATGAATGAGACCATAAAATGATTGCCCTTCTCTGATTGCCAATTTTCTGTCAGCATTATACCCTCAGGTTCCATCCACATTGAAGCAAGTAGTAAGTCTTTGTCTTTTCTATTCTTTTCTCTTTTTTTGTAGTTAACAAATATATTCAGAACATTTCATCCTAAAACAGCAGAAGACACAATCTTTTTCAGTGCGTATGAAACATTCTCCAGAATAGATCACATACCAGGTCACAAATCAGACCTTAACAAGTACAAAAAGATGAAGACTACACCATACATATTTTCCAACCACAATGCCATGAAACTTAAGGTCAACCACAAGAAAAAGTTTGGAAATACCACTAATACCTGGGGGTTAAAGAATATCCTCCAGCTCATAATGAATGGGTGAACAGAGAAATTAAAGTTTAAATATAAAAAAAAAACATGGAATGAAATGAAAATGAAAATATGAAGTTCTTAATAAAAGATGTCTTAAGTGATCCTATGATTTTCACACATGCTCTTCCTAACCTCCATTGTGGAGTTCAACCAATTTCTCTGAGGCATTTGAGATTAATCACCCAGCCAGGTGGTAATATCCTTCCTTGCCTATTGATTCATAGGCATGAAGAGCTCAAAGTGCCCAGGCACCAGTTTCAATTTCTAGGGCAGAAGGATTGTTTTTGTGCCTCTCTTTGAAAATGTGACCTCTAGGCCAGCGGAGTTTAAAATTGTGGGAACACAAATTAAACACTTTGCAGGTAGACCTTGAAGGGATATAGTGAGCAGTACCCCTCCCTGTTCCAATCCTTGATTCCTGCACCTGTGAATGGGAGCTATGGGAGAAACAGCATCATATATTAGAAGCTGATTTGGAACATATATAGCTGTGGAGAACCTTGTCCTAGCCTGCAAGGAATTGCCACCGAGCTGGCACTACACATGCAGCTTCATTTTTTGAATTTATTTTTTATTGGTGTTCAATTTGCAAACATATCGGGTAACCCCCAGTGCTCATCCCAGCAAGTGCCACCCTCAGAGCCCATCTCCCATTCCCCCCCACTTTCCACCCACCTCCGTTTCTACCACCCCTAATTCATTTCCCAGAGTAAGGAGACTGTCATGTTGTCTCCCTTTCTGATATTGCCCGCTCATTTTTCTCCTTTCCCCTTTCTTCCCTTTCACTATCTTTTATATTCCCCAAATGAATGAGACCATATAAGGTTTGTCCTTCTCCGATTGACTTAATTTCACTCAGCATAATACCCTCCGGTTCCATCCACCTCGAAGCAAATGGTGGGTATTTGTCATTTCTAAAGGCTGAGTAATATTCCATTGTATACATAGACCACAGCGTCTTTATCCATTCATCATTCGATGGACACCGAGGCTCCTTCCACAGTTTGGCAACTGTGGACATTGCTGCTATAAACATTGGGTTGCAGGTGTTCCGGTGTTTCACTGCATCTGTATCTTTGGGGTAAATCCCTAGCAGTGCAATTAATGCGTCATAGGGCAGTTCTATTTTTACCTTCCTTTGACAACCATCCACACAATTTTTCAGAGTGGCTGCATCAGTTCACATTCCCACCAACAGTGCAAGGGTTACCCCTTTCTCCACATCGTGTCCAACATGTGTTGTTTCCTTCCTTCTTAATCTTCACCATTCTCACTGGGCTGAGATGGCATCTCATTGTGCTTTTGTTGTGTATATCCTTTATGTCAAGTGATGCAGAGCATTTTCTCATGTGCTTGTGGCCTTGTCTATGGATTCCTCTGTGAAATTTCTGTTCATGGCTTTTGCTCATTTCATGATTGGAGTATTTGTTTCTTCGTTGTGGAGTTTAGTAAGTTCTGTAGAGATTTTGGACAGTAAAACTTTATCTCATAGGTCACTTGCAAATATCTTCTCCTGTTCTTTAAGTTGTATTTTAGTTTTGTTGACGGTTTCATTTGGTGTCCAGGAGCTTTTTATCTTTTTTTTTTTGCATCAAAAAATAGCATTTATTGAGGGAAAATGTATACAAGAGGAGTAGAAAGCAAGTGCAAACCTCCCGAAGTGGCATTATCCCACTGCTTACCATGACCATCGTTCCAATAGAGAGGGCCCTCCTCTCCCCAGATACTCTCTATACTGTAGTTCCAGGGTCAGGAACGATATAACGTAGTGGAAGTTTCCTGGGTGGACTAGTAGCCTCACTAGAAAGGGGAAGCCTCCAGACCCAGTAGCTGGTAGCAGCCTGTCCTTTCCTTGAGCTAATTAGACTTGCTGAGCCAGATTGTCCCTCATCTCCCATAAGTTGGGAGGAAATCAGGCCCCATAGCCATCCAGATGAGTCTTGGCATTGCTCGTGTTTGATGCATTTAGAACTAAGACCAAGTTTCTCAAAACTGCTAGATATCTGGATTGCCACACAAATTTCCTCCACCAAATAAGAAATAAGAGCTATTCTTCTATTTGGAAACCTGTCACTTGCTGTGTGGAAGCCCAAGATTTCCCACAAGACCTTGCCCAAATGACTGCCCATCCAAAGTCCTCCCTTCCATTTGCAGCTAAAAGTGAATTCTTATCCTGTGGTCTCTAGTTGGAGGCTCTTCCAGCTTCCACACTCTAGTTGGATGACACCAGTGATGGCTTCTGAGGCTCGCTCCAGCTCCTTGGTGGCCTCTTCTGGTGATATTTTTTTTCCCCTGGTGATATTTTAAATATCAAAACAATTTTAGTCATTTAGTCAGCCCTTGATCTGTTATCAGGAATCTGCTGTTTCTTTTATTTGAGTCTTGGGATTTTACAAAATAATTTTCCATTTCATGCATTTCATTTATTTTTTTAATACATTAATTTTTATTGGTGTTCAATTTACCAACATACAGAATAACACCCAGTGCTCGAAGATGGCGGAAGAGTAGGGTCTCCAAGTCACCTGTCCTCAACAAATTACCTAGAAAACATTCAAATCATCCTGAAAATCTACGAATTTGGCGCGAGATTTAAAGAGAGACCAGCTGGAATGCTACAGTGAGAAGAGTTCGCGCTTCTATCAAGGTAGGAAGACGGGGAAAAAGAAATAAAGACACAAAAGGCCTCCAAGGGGGAGGGGCCCCGCGAGGAGCCGGGCTGAGGCCGGGGCGAGTGTCCCCAGGACAGGAGAGCCCGGTCCCGGAGGAGCAGGAGCTGCACCGACCTTCCCTGCGGAAAGGCCTCCCGGGGAATTGGAGCAGGATCCCCAGGAGGGCGGGGATGCCCTCGGGCTCCCTGGGACAGTGACAGAGGAAAAGCAGCTCAGCGGCGGCGGCTCGGGCGGAGGAAGAAGCTCCGCGGAGGGGGCGGCGCGGCTCCGGGAACAGCTCGGAGGGGCTCGGGCGGCGGCTCCGCGGAGGGGGCTGCCGGCGGGAGCGCGAATCCAACAGCGCAGGCCCCGGAGCACAGGGCGCCGGGACACAGCCCAGGATCCGGCCTCCCCCGGGACAGGCAGAGCCCGGGAGGGCCCAGGACAGCGAGGACGCTCCTGCCCGAGCTGAGCAGATGAGCGGCCCCGCCCCGGAGCCTCCAGGCCCTGCAGACGGAGAGCGTCGGAGCTACTGCGGGAGCTGACTCCAGGGCTGCAGAACTGCCCCCGCCACTGTGGCTTCCTCCCGGGGCCTCACGGGGTGAACAACCCCTACTGAGCCCTGCACCAGGAGGGGGCGGAGCAGCTCCCCCAAGTGTTAACACCTGAGAATCAGCACAGCAGGCCCCTCCCCCAGAAGACCAGCGGGACGGACCAGTTCCAGGGGAAGTCAAGGGACTTAAAGTACACAGAATCGGAAGATACTCCCCCGTGGGTTTTTTTGTTTTTTTTGTTTTTGTTTTTGTTTTGTTTTTGTTTTTGTTTTGTTTTGTGCTTTTTTTTTTCTTTCTTTCTTTCTTCTTGATTTCTGATTGCTTCCCCCACCCCACCCACCCTTTTTTTTCTCCTTTCTTTCTTTTTCTTTCTCTTTTTCTTCTCTTCTTCCCCTTTTTTTCCTTCTTTCTCTTTTTTCTTTTTCTCTTTTCTTTCCTTCTCTCTCTTTTTCTCCTTTTCCCAATACAACTTGTTTTTGGCCACTCTGCACTGAGCAAAATGACTAGAAGGAAAACCTCACCTCAAAAAAAAAAAAAAAACAATCAGAAACAGCCCTCTCTCCCACAGAGTTACAAAATATGGATTACAATTCAATGTCAGAAAGCCAATTCAGAAGCACTATTATACAGCTACTGGTGGCTCTAGAAAAAACCATAAAGGACTCAAGAGACTTCATGACTGAAGAATTTAGATCCAATCAGGCAGAAATTAAAAATCAATTAAATGAGATGCAATCCAAGCTAGAAGTCCTAACAACGAGGCTTAACGAGGTGGAAGAACGAGTGAGTGACATAGAAGACAAGTTGATGGCAAAGAGGGAAACTGAGGAAAAAAGAGACAGGCAATTAAAAGACCATGAGGATAGATTAAGGGAAATAAATGATAGCCTGAGGAAGAAAAACCTACGTTTAATTGGGGTTCCCGAGGGCGCCGAAAGGGCCAGAGGGCCAGAATATGTATTTGAACAAATCCTAGCTGAAAACTTTCTGAATCTGGGAAGGGAAACAGGCATTCAGATCCAGGAAATAGAGAGATCCCCCCCTAAAATCAACAAAAACCGTTCAACACCTCGACATTTAATAGTGAAGCTTGCAAATTCCAAAGATAAGGAGAAGATTCTTAAAGCAGCAAGAGAAAAAAAGTCCCTGACTTTTATGGGGAGGAATATTAGGGTAACAGCAGACCTCTCCACAGAGACCTGGCAGGCCAGAAAGGGCTGGCAGGATATATTCAGGGTCCTAAATGAGAAGAACATGCAACCAAGTATACTTTATCCAGCAAGGCTCTCATTCAAAATAGAAGGAGAGATAAAGAGCTTCCAAGACAGGCAGGAACTGAAAGAATATGTAACCTCCAAACCAGCTCTGCCAGAAATTTTAAGGGGGACTCTGAAAATTCCCCTTTAAGAAGAAGTTCAGTGGAACAATCCACAAAAACAAGGACTGAATAGATATGATGACACTAAACTCATATCTCTCAATAGTAACTCTGAACGTGAACGGGCTTAATGACCCCATCAAAAGGCGCAGGGTTTCAGACTGGATAAAAAAGCAGGACCCATCTATTTGCTGTCTACAAGACACTCATTTTAGACAGAAGGACACATACAACTTGAAAATAAAAGGTTGGAGAACCATTTACCATTCAAATGGTCCTCAAAAGAAAGCATGGGTAGCCATCCTTATATCAGATAAATTAAAATTTACCCCGAAGACTATAGTGAGAGATGAAGATGGACACTATCTCATACTCAAAGGATCTATCCAACAAGAGGACTTAACAATCCTCAATATATATGCCCTGAATGTGGGAGCTGCCAAATATTTAAACCAATTAATAACCAAACTGAAGAAATACTTAGATAATAATACACTTATACTTGGTGACTTCAATCTAGCTCTTTCTATACTCGATAGGTCTTCTAAGCACAACATATCCAAAGAAACAAGAGCTTTAAATGATACACTGGACCAGATGGATTTCACAGATATCTACAGAACTTTACATCCAAACTCAACTGAATACACATTCTTCTCAAGTGCACATGGAACTTTCTCCAGAATAGACCACATACTGGGTCACAAATCGGGTCTGAACCGATACCAAAAGATCGGGATAGTCCCCTGTATATTCTCAGACCATAATGCCTTGAAATTAGAACTTAATCACAACAATAAGTTTGGAAGGACCACAAACACGTGGAGGTTAAGGACCATCCTGCTAAAAGATGAAAAGGTCAACCAGGAAATTAAGGAAGAATTAAAAAGATTCATGGAAACTAATGAGAATGAAGATACAACCGTTCAAAATCTTTGGGATGCAGCAAAAGCAGTCCTGAGGGGGAAATACATTGCAATACAAGCATCCATTCAAAAACTGGAAAGAACTCAAATACAAAAGCTCACCTTACACATAAAGGAACTAGAGAAAAAGCAACAAATAGACCCCACCCCCAGCAGAAGAAGACAGTTAATTAAAATTCGAGCAGAATTAAATGATATCGAGACCAAAAGAACTGTGGAACAGATCAACAGAACCAGGAGTTGGTTCTTTGAAAGAATTAATAAGATAGATAAACCATTAGCCAACCTTATTAAAAAGAAGAGAGAGAAGACTCAAATTAATAAAATCATGAATGAGAAAGGAGAGATCACTACCAACACCAAGGAAATACAAACGATTTTAAAAACATATTATGAACAGCTGTACGCCAATAAATTAGGCAATCTAGAAGAAATGGACGCATTCCTGGAAAGCCACAAACTACCAAAACTGGAGCAGGAAGAAATAGAAAACCTGAACAGGCCAATTACCAGGGGGGAAATTGAAGCAGTCATCAAAAACCTCCCGAGACACAAGAGTCCAGGGCCAGATGGCTTCCCAGGGGAATTCTATCAAAAGTTTAAAGAAGAAATCATACCTATTTTACTAAAGCTGTTTGGAAAGATAGAAAGAGATGGAGTACTTCCAAATTCGTTCTATTAGGCCAGCATCACCTTAATTCCGAAACCAGACAAAGACCCCACCAAAAAGGAGAATTACAGACCAATATCCCTGATGAACACGGATGCAAAAATTCTCAACAAGATACTAGCCAATAGGATCCAACAACACATTAAAAAAATTATTCACCATGACCAAGTAGGATTTATCCCTGGGACACAAGGCTGGTTCAACACTCGCAAAACCATCAATGTGATTCATCATATCAGCAAGAGAAAAACCAAGAACCATATGATCCTCTCATTAGATGCAGAGAAAGCATTTGACAAAATACAGCATCCATTCCTGATCAAAACACTTCAGAGTGTTGGGATAGAGGGAACTTTCCTCGACATCTTAAAAGCCATTTACGAAAAGCCCACAGCAAATATCATTCTCAATGGGGAAGCACTGGGAACCTTTCCCCTAAGATCAGGAACAAGACAGGGATGTCCACTCTCACCAGAGTGAGAGCCACCAGAGTGGCTGCACCATTTCACATTCCCACCAACAGTGCAAGAGGGTTCCCTTTTCTCCGCATCCTCCTGTGGATAGTTTTAATCAAGGAAAGGATGCTGCATTTTGTCTAAGGTTTTTTTCTGCATCAATTGAGAAGATCATAGGATTCAGGCCCTTTCCTTTATTATTGTGATCTATCACGTTGATTGACTTACAAATGTTGAACCACCCTTGCAGTCCAGCATTCAATCCCACATGGTCATGGTGAATAATCCTTTTGATATACTCTTGTATTCCCTTAGTATATTGGTGATAATTTTGGCATCCATGTTCATCAGGTTTATTGGTCTGTAGTTCTGCTGTTTGGTGGGATCTTTGGCTTTGGGATCAAGGTAATGCTGACCTCATAGAATGAGTTTGGAAGTTTTCCTCGCATTTCCTTCCTCTATTTGAAAGAACTTCAATAGAATAAGTATTACTTCTTATTCAAACGTTTGGTTGAATTCTCTGGGAGGCATTCAGCCCTGGACTGTTGGTTTCTGGGAAGATATTGATGACTGCTTCATTTACTTTACTAGTTATGGATCTGTTCAGGTTTTCAATTTCTTCCTGTATCAGTTCTCATAGTTTATAAGCCTCCAGAAAAGCATCCATTTTTTCCAGATTGCCTAATTTGGGGGCAATTAATTGCTCACAAAATTCTTTATAAATGTTTTCATTTATTTGGAGTTTGTTGTGATCATTTATGATTTTACTTGTTTGGATTCTTTATCTTTTCCTTGATAAGTCTGACAAGAGTCTTCTCAATCTCATGAATTCTTCCTAAGCAGAGGCTGGCTTGCCCTAGTGCTGAGATATGCTGTTAGTCTAGGGGTCCAATGGCACATGGTGAGCCTGCTATCCAGGGACCTGCTTGGCCTAGCCATGTCTGGAATGTGTAACCCCAAGTCCAAATCACAAGGAGAGCCCACTTACCAGGGGCCTAAGTGAGTACAGCTGAGCTGTGACGTTGGAACCTAGTGTTTCCTTGGCCCTCTTGCCTTATGCTACACTCAGCTGAAGAGCTGGTGCTATGAGAGTTCGTTGTTCATCCAGTGTCTGGGTGACACACATGCCCAGGGGCTTGTGGGTTCAGAGGGTTTCCAGTCTGAGGGCCCCCGGTAGTTGCTCTCTTCTGCGGACTGTATTTCTCAGTGTCCTTCTGTGTTCGAGGGTTTGTGGTCTGTGGGCTCCTGGTCAGCCAGGGATCTGGAGGTTCTGTTTGACCACTAGTGAGCTGGGGCAGGCAGCTCGTCGTCTGAGGGCTCATGATCCGATATCCCCCACCATGTCCTGTGATGTGGTGACTCCTTTCCCAGGACTTACTTGTTTCTTAAAATACACTACCAGATGCTTAGAGGCAGTGCAGACATTGTACACATGGGGGTGGACTGAAGTTATAGGGCAGTAATGTGCCATGTGCTAAACTGGGTTGGAGAGCTCCAGAGAAGCCGTGAGTGCCCTGGGTTCCCTCAGGATGTGGACTCACAACTTTCCTCTGTTGAGCCCGGTATTGACCACAGAGGTGTGGGAGAGGCATTTTCCTCTGCCTGAGTATCCATGGTATCGATTACCAGTGTCCGGCTCCCACAGGCCACATGGGAATGTGTCCATGAGGAGCCAGGCCAATCTCACAGTGGGAAATGGGACCAGGAGTCACCTGCTGTGGATTCGTGGACGCTCAGGAACACAGAGGGAGTTGAAGAGATGTGCAGGGGGAGCCCAAAGAGCTGGCGAGAGGCCTGGGTCAGAAATGGTGGGCAGGGGGCTTGCCATGGATAGGAGCAGAAAATAGGGCAGAGAACCTGAGGGAGAGAAGGGAGATCTGTGGCTGAAGTGCCCTCTGTTATCATGGGGGCCTGCGGGTTTGCCATGCTCTTATATCAGCCCAGGTGCATCAGAGTGGCTTTCTGTGATGTCACCGCCATGCCCGGGCCAATCATACAGGCTCTCAGGTTGGCCTGTTTCAGGTGGCCAATCACCATGCAGCTCAGGTGGCCAATGTCAGATGACTTTCTCATTTGACCCTCCTGATATCATTGCCTAGAAACCATGCTTAAACAGAAAAAAGAGGAAGAGGGGGCAAGATGGTAGACGACTAGCATCCCCAAGTCACCTGTCCCCACCCGATTACCTAGATAACTTTCAAATCATTCTGAAAACCTAGGAATTCAGCCTGATATTTATAGAGAGGACAGCTGGAATGCTACAGTCAGAAGAGTCCACACTTCAATCAAGTACAACTTCTTTTTGGCCACTCTGCACCGAGCAAAATGACTAGAAGGAAAACCTCTCCTCAAAAGAAAGAATCAGAAACAGTCCTCGCTCCCACAGAGTTACAAAATTTGGATTACAATTCAATATCAGAAAGCCAATTCAGATGCACAGTTATAAAGCTACTGGTGGCTCTGGAAAAAAGCATGAAGGATTCAAGAGACTTCATGACTAGAGAATTTAGATCTAATCAGGCCGAAATGAAAAATCAATTAAGTGAGATGCACTCCAAACTAGAGGTCCTAATAATGAGGGTTAACAAAGTAGAAGAACAAGTGAGTGACATATAAGACCTGTTGATGGCAAGGATGGAACCTGAGAAAAAAAGAGAAAAACGACTAAAAGATCATGAGGATAACTTAATGGAAATAAATGACAGCCTCAGAAGGGGAAATCTATGTTTACCTAGGGTTCCCGAGGGTGCCAAAAGGGACAGAGGCCCAGAATATGTATTTGAACAAATCATAACTGAAAACTTCCCTAATTAGGGGAGGGAAACAGGCACTCAGATCCAGGAAATAGAGATATCTGCCCCCCTAAAATCAATAAAAACGGCTCAACACCTCGACATTTAATAGTGAACGTTGTAATTCCCCAGATAAAGAGAAGACCATTAAAGCAGCAAGAGACAAGAAATCTCTAAATTTTGTGAGGAGAAGATTAGCATGACAGCAGACTTCTCCACAGAGACCTGGCAGGGCAGAAAGGGCTGGCAGGATATATTCAGGGTCCTAAATGAGAAGAACATGCCGCCTAGAATACCGTATCCAGCAAGGCTCTCATTCAGAATAGAAGAAGAGATAAAGAGCTTCCAAGATAGGCAGAAACTGAAAGAATAAGTGACCACGGAGCCAGCTCTGCAAGAAAAACTAAGGGGGGAAACCTGGGTGGTGCATCGGTTTGGCGCTTGCCTTTGGCCCAGGGCGCGATCCTGGAGACCTGGGATCGAATCCCACGTCGGGCTCCCGGTGCATGGAGCCTGCTTCTCCCTATGCTTGTGTCTCTGCCTCTCTTTCTCTCTCTCTCTCTCTCTGTGACTATCATAAATAAATAAAAATTTAAAAAAATACTAAGGGGATTCTTTAATAGAGGAAGTCGAAGAGAACAATCCACAAAATCAGGGACTGAATAGCTGTTTCTTAGCACAACATCTCCCAAGAAACAAGAGCTTTAAATGATACACTGGACCAGATGCATTTCACAGATATTTACAGAACTTTCCATCCAAACACCATTGAATCCACATTTTTTTCAAGTGCACATGGAACTTTCTCCAGATTAGACAACATACTTGGTCACAAATCAGGTATAAACCGACAGCCAAAGATTGGGATCACCCCAGCATATTTTCAAACCATAATGCTTTGAAATTAGAACTAAATCACCAGAAGAAGTTTGGAAGGATTTCAAACACGTGGAGGATAAGGGCCATCCTGCGAAAAGTTGAAGGGCCAACCAGGACATTAAGGAAGAATTTAAAAATTCATGGAAACTGAAAAACTAATAAATAAACAAACAAACAAACAAACAAACAAACAAATAATAAGAATTCATGGAAACTAATGAGAATGAAGATACAACCATTAAAATTCTTTGGGATTCAGCAAAAGCAGTCTTGAGGGGGAATACATCGCAATACAAGCATGCATTCATGTGAAATGGAAAGAACTCAAATACAAAAGCAAAGCTTGCACCTGAGGGAGCTGGAGAAAAAAAACAGCAAATAGATCCTACATCCAGCAGATGAAGAAAGTTAATAAAGATTTGGGCAGAACTCAATGAAATAGAAACCAGAGGAAACGTGGAAGAGATGAACAATGCCAGGAGTTGGTTCTTTGAAAGAATTAATAAGGACACTGAGACTCCTTCCACAGTTTGGCTTTTGTGGACATCGCATCTATAGAAACCATACCTATTATCCTAAAGCTGCTCAAAAAAAAATAAAGAGATGGGGCGCTTCCAAACTCGTTCTATGAGGCCAACATCACTTTAATTCCAAAACCAGACAGAGACCCAACCAAAAAGGAGAATTACAGACCAATATCCTTGATGAACACGGATGCAAAAATTCTCAACAAGATATTAGCCAATAGGATCCAATGGTGCATAAAGATTATTCACCATGACCAAGTGGGATTTATCCACGGGAAGCAAGGCTGGTTCAACACTTGTAAAACAGTCAATGTGAATCAACATATCATCAAGAGAAAAACTGAGAACCATAGGATCCTCTCAATATATGCAGAGAAAGCATTTGACAAAATACAGCATCCATTCCTGATCAAAACTCTTGAGAGTGTAGGTATAGAGGGATCATTCCTCAATATCTCAAAAGCCATCTACAAAAAGCCCGCATTAAATATCATTCTGAATGTGGAAACACTGGGAGCCTTTCCCCTAAGATCAGGAACAAGACAGGGATGACCACTCTCACCACTGCTATTCAACATAGTACTGGAAGTCCTAGCCTCAGCAATCAGGCAACAAAAAGAAATAAAGGGCATTCAAATAGGCAAAGAAGAAGTCAAACTCTCCGTCTTGGCAGATGACATCACACTGTACCTAGAAAACCCAAGAGACTCCACCCCAAGATTGGAAGAACTCATACAGCCATTTGGCAGTGTGGCAGGATACAAACTCAATGCCCAGAAGGCAGTGGCATTTCTATACACTAGCAGTGAGAGTGAAGAAAGAGAAAGTAAGTAGTCAATCCCATTTACGATTGCATCCAAAAGCATCAGATACCTAGGAATAAACCTAACCAAAGAGGTAAAGGATCTATACCCTAAAAACTACAGGACACTACTGAAAGAATTTGAGGAAGACACCAAGAGATGGAAATACATTCCATGCTCATGGATTGGAAGAATTAATATTGTGAAAATGTCAATGCTATCCAGGGGATTAACACATTTAATGCAATCCCTATCAAAATACCATGGACTTTCTTCGTAGAGTTGGCAATCAGAAAGGACCCTGAATAGCCAGGGGAATATTAACAATGAAAACCAGAGCCTGCAGCATCACAATACCAGATGTCATGTTGTACTACAAAGCTGTTGTCGTCAAGACATTGTGGTACCGGCACAAAAGGAGACACATAGATCAATGGAGCAGAATAGAGAATGCAGAAATAACCCTCAACTCTATGGTCAACTAGTATTTGACAAAGCAGTAAAGATTATCCACTGGAAAAAGACCATGTCTTCAAAAATATTGCTGGAAAAATTGGACATCCACATGCAGAAGAAGGAAACTAGAATATTGTCTTACACCATGCCCAAAGATAAACTCAAAATGGATGAAAGATCTAAATGTGAGACTAGAATCCATCACAATTGTAGAATAGAACACAAGCAACACCCTTTTTGAACTTTGCCACAGCAACTTCTTGCAAGATACATCTAGAAATGCAAGGGTAACAAAAGCAAAAATGAACTATTGGGACTTCATCAAATAAAAAGTTCCTGGACACCAAAAGAAACTGTCAACGAAACTAAAATACAACCTACAGATCGGGAGAAGATATTTGCACGTGACCAATGAGATAAAGATTTAGTATTCAAGATCTCTACAGAGCTTACTATACTCCACAGCGAAGAAACGAACAGTCCAATCATGAAATGAGCAAAAGCCATGAACAGAAATTTCAGAGAGGAATACATAGACCCGGCCACAAGCACATGAGAAAATGCTCTGCATCACTTGCCATCAAGGATATACACATCAAGAAGGAAGGAAACAACCAATGTTGGACACGACGTGGAGAAAGGGGTAACCCTTGCACTGTTGGTGGGAATGTGAACTGGTGCAGCCACTCTGGAAAACTGTGTGGAGGTTTGTCAAAGGAAGGTAAAAATAGAACTGCCCTATGACGCATTAATTGCACTGCTGGGGATTTACCCCAAAGATACAGATGCAGTGAAACACCGGAACACCTGCAACCCAATGTTTATAGCAGCAATGTCCACAGTTGCCAAACTGTGGAAGGAGCCTCAGTGTCCATTGAAAGATGAATGGATAAAGAGGCTGTGGTCTATGTACACAATGGAATATTACTCAGCCTTTAGAAACGACAAATACCCACCATTTGCTTCGAGGTGGATGGAACCAGAGGGTATTATGCTGAGTGAAATTAAGTCAATCGGAGAAGGACAAACCTTATATGGTCTCATTCATTTGGGGAATATAAAAGATAGTGAAAGGGAAGAAAGGGGAAAGGAGAAAAATGAGCGGGCAATATCAGAAAGGGAGACAACATGACAGTCTCCTTACTCTGGGAAATGAATTAGGGGTGGTAGAAACGGAGGTGGGTGGAAAGTGGGGGGGAATGGGAGATGGGCTCTGAGGGTGGCACTTGCTGGGATGAGCACTGGGGGTTACCCGATATGTTTGCAAATTGAACACCAATAAAAAATAAATTAAAAAAATGAAGCTGCATGTGTAGTGCCAGCTCGGTGGCAATTCCTTGCAGGCTAGGACAAGGTTCTCCACAGCTATATATGTTCCAAATCAGCTTCTAATATATGATGCTGTTTCTCCCATAGCTCCCATTCACAGGTGCAGGAATCAAGGATTGGAACAGGGAGGGGTACTGCTCACTATATCCCTTCAAGGTCTACTTGCAAAGTGTTTAATTTGTGTTCTCACAATTTTAAATTCCGCTGGCCTAGAGGTCTCATTTTCAAAGAGAGGCACAAAAACAATCCTTCTGAACTGGAAATTGAAACTGGTGCCTGGGCACTTTGAGCTCTTCATGCCTCTGAGTCAATAGGTAAGGAAGGAAGTTACTATGCTGGCTGGGGGATTAATCCCAAATTCCTGGGAGAAATTGGATGAACTCCACAATGGAAGCTAAGAAGAGCATGTGTGAAAATCAGAGGATCACTTAAGACATCTTTTAATGTTAACTTCATGTTTTCATTCTCATTTCCTTCCATGTATTTTTAAGTTTATACTTTCATTTCCTCTTTAACACATGCATTATTAGCAGGAGGATATTCTTTAACCCCCATGCATTTGTGATATTTCCAAATTTTTTCTTATGGTTGACCTTAAGATTCATATCATTCTGCTTGGAAAATATGCATGGAATAATCGTAATCTTTCTGTACTGGTTAAGAGCTGATTTGTGATGGGGTATGTGGTCTCTTCTGAAGAATGTTCGATATGCTCTCAAAAAGACTGTGTATCCTGCTGTTTTAGGAAGAAATGTTCTGAATATATTTGTAAAGTTCAAAAAAAAAAAAAAGAAAAGAAACCGCAAAAACCCTCCATTTGCTTCAATGTGGATGGAACTGGAGGGTATAATGCTGAGGGAAATAAGTCAATCGCAGAAGGGCAATCATTATATGGTCTCATTCACTTGGAGATTAAAAAAAACAGTGAAGAGGAATAAAGGAAAAAGGAGAGAAAATGAGTGGAAATATCAGTTGAGGATGACAGAATATGAGAGACACCTAACTCTGGGAAAGGATCAAGGTATAGTGGAATGGGAGGTACTTTGGGGGTTGCAGTGACTGGCTGACGGGCGCTGAGGGGGGCACTTGACGGGATGAGCTCTGCGTGTTATGCAATATGTTTGCTATGTGTAGGGATTTACACATCAAAACCACAATGAGATACCTCTTCACCCCAGTGAGAATGGTGAAAATTAACAAGACAGGAAACAAATGTTGCAGAGGATGTGGAGAAAGGGGAACCCTCTTGCACTGTTGGAGGGAATGTGAACTGGTGCAGCCACTCTGGAAAACTGTGTGGAGGTTTGTCAAAGAATGTTAAAAATGGAACTGCCCCGTGACCCAGCAATTGCACTGCTGGGAATTTTTAAATTTACTTTTTATTGGTGTTCAATTTGCCAACACAGAGAATAACACCCAGTGCTCATCCCATAAAGTGCCGCCCTCAGTGCCCATCGCCCAGTCACCACCCACCCCACCCACCTCACCATCGCCCACCCGCAGGTCGTTTCCCAGATTTAGGAGTCTCTAATGTTCTATCTCCCTTTCTGATATTTCCCACTCATTTCTTCCTTTCCCCTTTATTCACTTTAACTATTTTCTCTATTCCCCAAATGAAGGAGACCACATAATGTCTGTCCTTCACTGATGGCCTTATTCACTCGGCATAACACCCTCCAGTTCCATCCACATCGAAGGAAATGGTGGGCAATTGTCATTTCTCATGGCTGAGTAATATTCCATTGTATACATAAAGCACATCTTCTTGATCCATTCATCTCTCGATGGAACCGAGGCTCCTTCCACAGCTTAGCTATTGTGGATATTGCTGCTAAAAACATCAGGGTGCAGGTGTCCTGGCATTTCATTGCATCTGTATCTTTGGAGTAAATCGCCAGCAGTGCAATTGCTGGGTCGTAGGGCAGGTCTATTTTTAATTCTTTGAGGAACCTCCACACAGTTTTCCAGAGTGGCCGCACCAGTTCACATTCCCACCAACAGTGCAGGACGATCCCCCTTCTCCACAAAATCTCCAACATTTGTGGTTTCCTGCCTTGTTAATTTTCCCCATTCTCACTTGTGAGAGGTGGTATCTCATGGTGGTTTTGATTTGTATTTCCCTGATGGCCAGTGATGCGGAGCATTTTCTCATGTGCTTGTTGGCCATGTCTATGTCTTCCTTTGTGAGATTTCTGTTCATGTCTTTTGCCCATTTCCTGTTTGGCTTGTTTGTTTCTTTGGTGTTGAGTTTAATAAGTTCTTTATAGATCTTGGACACTAGCCCTTTATCTGATACATGAATTGCAAATGTCTTCACCAATTCCACTCCTGGAGGCATTGTAGACACTGTACACATGGGGGTGGAATGGAGGTTTAGGGCATTCATGTGCCCTGTACTGAGCTGGGTTGGAGAGCTCCAGAGAAGCAGTGAGTGCCCTGGTTTTCCACAGGTTGGGGACTCACAGCTTTCCTGTGAGGAGCCCTGGGTAGACCCCACAGGTGTCAGAGAGGCATTTCCCATCTGCCTGAGTATCCATGGTACCGATTCCCGGTGTCCCGCTCCCACAGTCCACATGAGAATATGTCCGTGAGCAGCCAGGCCAACCTCTCAGAGGGAAATGGGAGCAGGATTCGCCTGCTGTGGATTCTTGGACTCTCAGGACCACAGAGGGGGATGAATCGATGTGCAAACATGCAGGTGGAGCCCAAAGTCTTGGCCAGAAGACTGGGGCAAGAGGGTCTTGCGGGGGCTTGCCATGGGCATGGGCAGAAAACAGGGCAGACAACCTGAGGGAGAGAAAGGAGATCTGTGGCTGAAGTGCCATCTCTGTCATCATGGGGACCTGCGCGGTTGTCATGCTTTTATATCAGCCCAGATGTATCAGAATGCCCCTCTGTGATGTCACCGCCATGCCCCCGCCAATCACGCACGCTCTGGGGTGGCCTGGTTCACGTGGCCAATCACCATGCAGCTCAGGTGGCCAATGTCAGATGGATTTCTCATTGACCCTCCAGATACCATTGCCTAGAAACAATTTTAAACAGAAAACAGAGTAGGAGGGGGCAAGATGGGGGAAGAGTAGGGTCCCCAAGTCACCTTTCCCCACCAAAGTACCTAAATAACTTTCAAATCATCTTGAAAACCTACAAATTCGGCCTGAGATTTAAAGAGAGAACAGCTGGAATGCTACAGTGAGAAGATTTCACACTTCTATCTCGGAAGGAAGACGGAGCTGGGGAAGAAAGAAAGAAACAAAAGGCATCCAAGTGGGAGGGGCCCCACGAGGACCCAGGCAAGGGCACGGCGAGTGTCCCCAGGACAGGAAAGCCCCATCCTGGAGAAGCAGGGCTTTCACCAATCTTGGGAAAGAATGGAGTTGGAGCAGGATCCCAGGAGGGGCGGGGGTGCCCTAGGCCTCCCTGGGACACTAAGAGAGCACCAGCACCCCAGGGAGAGCACACCACACACTGCGGCTGAGCTCCATAAAAGGGCTGTGGCGTGCATCCGTCGGGACCCCGGAGCAGCTTGGAGGCGGCTCAGGCAGTGGCTCCACTGGGAGGGAGCTGCGTGGCCTGGGCACAGCTCGGAAGCTGCTCAGGCAGAGGCTCTGCCCAAGGTGCTGTGCGGCCCTGGGAATTGCTCAGAATGCACTCAGGCAGAGGCTCCACATGGAGGGGGCTGGGCGGCCTGGAGCAGGATTCCAACAGCTCAGGCCTGGGAGCACAGTGCACCGGGGATCAGCCAAAGATCTGGCGCCCCCCCCCCCCGGGACAGGCAGAAGCCAGGAAGGCGCAGGACAGCAAGGACACTCTAGCCGCAGGGTGGCCCCAAGCTGTGCAGATCAGCGGACCCTGCCCCCAGATCATCCAGGCTTCTGCAGACTGAGAGCGCCATAGCTACTGCAGGAGTTTACTCCAGGGCTCCAGAGCTGGCCGCCTCTACTGTTGTTGTTCCTCCTGGGGCCTCACAGGATAAACAACCCCCAGTGAGCCTCACAGTGGCCTCAATGGATAAAGAGGTTAAACATCTTTCACTGAGCACTGCATCAGGGAGGGGTTGAGCTGCTCCCGCAAGTGTTATAACCTGAAAATCAGCACAGCAGGCCTCTCCCACAGGAGACCAGCTAGAGGGATATGGCTAAAACAAATTATTTACCAAGAAGCACTGGAAAGTTCCAGGGGAAGCCAAGGGATTTACAGTATACAAAATGAAAGGATGCTCCCCCTTGTTTTTTGTTCTTTGATTTCGGTTTGCTTCCCCCCGCCCTTTTCTTTTATTTTATTCTCCTTTTTCCTTCTCCTGTTTTTGTTTTTTAGTCTTTTTTCTTCTTTCTTTTTGTTTTCTTCTTTCTCTTCTCTCTTTTTCTCATTTTCCCGGTGCATCTTGTTTTTGGCCCTTTTGCATGAGTAAGATAACTAGAAGGAAAAACTCACCTCACAAAAAGAATCAGAAACAGCTCTCTCTCCCACAGAGTTACAACATTTGAATTACAATTCAATGTCACAAAGCCAATTCTGAAGCACAATTATAAAGCTACTGGTGGATCTCAAAAAAAGCATGAAGGATTCAAGAGACTTCATGACTGCAGAATTTATATCTAACAAGGTCAAAACTAAAAATCAATTAAACGAGTGAGTGACATAGAAGACAAGTTGATGACAAGGAGGGAAACTGAGGAACAAAGAGAAAATGACTAAAAGATCATGAAGATAGTTTCAAGGGAAAAATAGCAGCCTCAGAAACAAAAATACGTTTATCTGGTGTTAATGAGGGTACCAAAAAGGACAGAGGTCTAGAATATGTATTTGAACAAATCATAGGTGAAAACTTCCCTAAATTTAGGGAGGGAAACAGGCATTCAGATGCAGGAAATAGATAGATCCCACCCAATATCAATAAAAACTGCTCTACACCTGGATATTTAATAGTGAAACTTGCAAATTCAAAAGATAAAGAGAATTTCCTTAAAGCAGCAAGAGACAAATGTTCTCTAAATTTTATGAGAAGTATTAGCATAACAGCAGACCCCTCCACAGAGACCTGGCAGGCCAGAAAGGGCTGGCAGGATATATTCAGGGTCCTACATGAGAAGAACATGCAGCCAAGAATACTGTATCCAGCAAGGATCTCATTCAGAACAGAAGGAGAGATAAAGAGCTTCCAAGATAGGCAGAAACCAAAAGAATATGTGACCACGAAGCCAGCTGTGCAAGAAATACTAAGGAGGAATACTAATAGAGGAATTTCAAGGGAACAATCCACAAATACAGGGACTGAATAGGGATCATGATGACACGAAACACAGATCTTTCAATAGTAACTCTGGATGTGAATGGGCGTCATGACCCCATTAAAGGCCAGCTACGGTTTCAGACTGGATAAAAATGCAAAACCCATCTATTTGCTGTCTACAAGAGACTCATTTTAGACATAAGGACACTTACAGCCTGGAAATAAAAGGTTGGAGAAAAATGGACCGTTCCAATGGTCCTCCAAAGAAAGCAGGGGTAGCCATCCTTAGATCAGATAAACTACATTTCTTCACAAAGACTGTAGTAAGTGATGAAGAGGGACACTATATCATACTTAAAGGATCTATCCAACAAGAGGACCTAACAATCATCAATCTTTATGTCCCGTATGTGGGAGCTTCCAAGTATATCAACCAATTAATCACCAAAGTTAAAACATACTTAGATAATGATACACTTATACGTGGTGACTTGAATGTAGTGCTTTCTACAATCGACAGGTTTCTAAGCAAAACATCTCCAAAGAAACAAGAGCTTTAAATGATACACTGGACCGGATGGATTTCACAGATATTGATAGAACTTTCCATGCAAACACAAATGAATCAACATTCTACTCAAGTGCACATGGAACTTTCTCCAGATTAGACAACATACTGGGTCACAAATCACGTCTTAACTGAAACCAAAAGACTGGGATCATCCACTGCATATTTTCAGACTATAATGCTTTGATATTAGAATTAAATCACAAGAACAACTCTGGAAGGATTTCAAATATGTGGAGCTTAAGGACCATTCCACTAAAAGATGAAAGGATCAAGCAGGAAATTAGAGAAGAATTAAGAAGATTCATGGAAACTAATGAGAATGCAGATACAACCATTGGAAATCTTTGGAAAACAGCAAAAGCAGTCCTCAGGGGAAATATATCACAATACGAGCATCCATCAAAAACTGGAAACAACTCAAATACAAAAGCGAACCTTGCACCTGAGGCAGCTGGAGAAAAAACAGCAAATAGATCCTTAACACAGCAGAGGAAGAGAGTTAATAAAGATTCAGGCAAAACTCCATGAAATGGAGACCAGAAGAAATGTGGAACAAATGAACAAAGCCAGGAGTTGGTTCTTTGAAACAATTAATAAGATAGATAAATCATTAGCCAGCCTTATTAAAAAGAAGAGGGAAAGGACTCAAACTGATAAAATCATGAATGAGAAAGGAGAGATGAACACCAACACCAAAAAATACAAACAGTTTTAAAAACGTATTAAGAGCAGCTGTATGCCAATAAATCAGGCAATATACAAGAAATGGGCACATTTCTGGAACACCACAAACTACCAAAACTGGAACAGGAAGAAAGAGAAAACCTGAACAAGCCACTTACCAGGGCGGAAATTGAAGCAGTCCTCAAAACATCCCAAGGCACATAAGTCCAGAGCCAGATGGCTTCCCAGGGGAATTCTATCAACCTATTCTACTAACGCTGTTCCAAAAGATAAAAAGAGATGGAATAGTTCCAAATTCATTCTGTGAAACCAACATCACTTTATTTCTAAAACCAAACAAAGAACCCACCAAAAAGGAGAATTACAGACCAATATCCCCGATGAACATGGATGCAAAAATTCTCAACAGGAGACTAGCCAAGAGGATCCAACAGAACATTAAGAAGATTAGTCGCCATGACCAGGTGGGATTTATCCCCGGACACAAAGCTGGTTCAACACTCATGAAGCAATCAATGTGGTTGATCATATCAGCAAGAGAAAAAATGAGAACCATCGGATCCTCTTAATATATGCAGAGAAAGCATTTGACAAAATACAGCATCCATTCCTGATCAAAGCTTTCATAGTGTAGGGATAGAGGAAACAATTTGCAGCATCTTAAAAGCCATCTACAAAAAGTCCGCAGCAAATATCAATCTGAGTGGAGAAACACTGGGAGCCTTTCCCCAAAGATCAGGAACAGGACAGGGATGAGCATGCTTACTACTGCTATTCTACAGAGTACTAGAAGTCTTTGCCTCAGCAATCAGGCAACAAAAAGAAATAAAGGGCATTCAAATTGGCAAAGAAGAAGTCAAACTCGCCCTCTTGCCAGATGACATTATACTTACCTAGAAAACCCAAAAGACTCCACCCCCAGATTGCTAGAACTCACACAGCCATTTGGCAGTGTGGCAGGATACAAAATAAATGCCCAGAAGTCAGTGGCATTTCTATACATGAACAGTGAGACTGAAAGAAGAGAAATTAAGGAGTCAATCCCATTTCAATTGCACCCAAAAGCATAAGATACTGAGGACTAAACCTAACCAAAGAGGTAAAGGATCTATACCATAAAGATCACAGAACAAATTATGAAAGACAATGTGAAAGATACAACAAGATGGAAAAATACTCGATGCTCTTGGATTGGAAGAATTAATATTGTGAAAATGTCAATGTTACACAGGGCAATTTACATGTTTAATGCAACCCCTATCAGAATAGGATGGACTTTCTCCAGATAGGTGGAACAAATTATGTTAAGGTTTGTGTGGAATCAGAAAAGACGCCGAATACCCAGGGGAATAATACAAAAGAAAACCATAGCTGGGGGCATCACAATGCCAGGTTTCAGGCTGTACTACAAAGATGTTGTCATCAAGACAGTGTGGTACTGGCACAAAAACAGACACACAGATCAATGGAACAGAACTGAGAATCCATAAGTGGACCCGCAACTTGATGGTCAACTAATATTCCACAAATAGGAAAGACTACCCACTGGCAAAAAGACAGTCTCTTCAATAAATGGTGCTGGGAAAATTGGACATCCACATGCAGAAGAATGAAACTAGACCACTCTTTTGCACCAAACACAAAGATCAACCCAAATTGGATGAAATATCTTAATGGGAGACAAGATTTGATCCAAATCCAAGAGGAGAATACAAGCAAAACCCTTTTTGATACTAGCCACAGTACGTTCTTGCAAGATACATCCATGAAGGCAAGAGAAACAAAAGCAAAAATGAACTTTTGTGACTTCATCAAGATAAGAAGCATTTTCACAGCAAAAGATACAGTCAACAAAATGCAAAGACAACCTTCAGAATGGGAGAAGATATTTGCAAATGACGTATCAGATAAAGGGCTAGTTTCCAAGATCTATAAAGAACATATTAAACTCAACAGCAAAGAAACAAACAATCTGATCATGAACTGGGCAAAAGACATGAACAGAAATCTCACAGAGGAAGACATAGACATAAGCCAACAAGCACATGAGAAAATGCTCCGCATCCCTGGCCACCAAGGAGATAGAAATCAAAACCAAAAGGGATACCACCTCACACCAGTGAGAATGGGGAAAATTAAGGCAGGAAACCACAAATGTTGGAGAGGATGCGGAGAAAGTGGAACCCTGTTGCATTTTTGGTGGGAATGTGAACTGGTGCAGCCACTCTGGAAAACTGTGTGGAGGTTCCTCAAAGAATTAAAAATAGACCTGCCCTATGACCCAGCAATTGCACTGTTGGGGATTTACCCCAAAGACTCAGATGCAATGAAACGCCAGGACACCTGCACCCTGATGTTTATGGCAGCAATGTCCACAATAGCTAGGCTGTGGAAGAAGCCTCGGTGTCCATGGAAAGATGAATGGATAAAGAAGATGTGGTTTATGTATAAAATGGAATATTACTCAGCTGTTAGAATCGACAAATACCCACCGTATTTGTATTATAATGGGGGGTATTACGCTGAGTGAAATAAATCAGAGAAGGACAAACATTAATGGTTTCATTCATTTGGGGAATATAAAAAATAGTGACAGGGAATAAAGGGGAAAGGAGAAAACGTGAGTGAAAATACCAGAAAGGAAGACAGAACATGAGAGACTCTTAATTCTGGGAAAAGAACCAGTGGTGGTAGAAAGGGAGGTGGGCGGGGTGGGGGACAGTGAGACGGGCATGTAGTGGTGCACATGAGGGGATGACCAATGGATGTTATTCTATATGTTGGCAAATTGATCACCAATAAAAAATACATTTAAAAATTTTTTTAAAAAATAAAATGGATGTTGTGCCAGCTGGGTGGCAATTCCTTGCAGGCTAGGACAAGCTTCTCCAGACGGCTATATATGTTTCAAAACTGCTTGTAACATATGATGCTGTTACTCCCATAGCACACATTCACAGGTGCAGAAATCAAGGCCTGGAACTGGAAGTGGTACCACTCACTATAACCCTTCATGATCTACTTGCAAAATGTTTACTTTCTGTTCCCACGATTTTAATTTATGCGGGCCTAGAGATCTCAGTTACAAAGAGAGACACAAAAACAATCTCACTATTTTTTCTATTCCCCAAATGAAGGAGACCATATAATATCTGCCTTCTCCGATTGCCTTATTCACTCGGCATAACACCCTCCAGTTCCATCCACATAAAAGGAAATGGTGGGCATTTGTTGTTTCTAAACCTCCACACAGTTTTCCAAAGTGGCTGCACCAGTTCACATTCCCACCAACAGTGCAGGAGGGTTCCCCTTTCTACACATCCTCTCCAACATTTGTGGTTTCCTGCCTTGTTAATTTTCCCCATTCTCACACGTGTGAGGTGGTATCTCATTGTGATTTCGATTTGTATTTCCCTCTTGGCCAGGGATGCGGAGCATATTCTCATGTGCTTGTTGGCCATATCTATGTCTTCCTCTGTGAGATTTCTGTTCATGTCTTTTGCCCATTTTCTGTTTGGATCATTTGTTTCTTTGCTGTTGAGTTTATTAAGTTCTTTATAGATCTTGGAAACTAGCCCTTTATCTGATACGTCATTTGCAAATGTCCTCTCCCATTCTGTAGGTTGTCTTTTCATTTTGTCGACTGTATCTTTTGCTGTGCAAAAGCTTCCTATCGTGATGAAGCCCTAATAGACCATTTTTGTTTTTCTTTCTCTTGCCTTCATGGATGTATCTTGCAAGAAGTTACTGTGGCCAAGTTCAAAAAGGGTGTTGCCTGTGTTCTCCTCTAGGATATTGATGGGCTCTCATGTCACATTTAGATCTTTCATCCATTTTGAGTTGATCTTTGTGTATGGTGCAAGAGAGTGGTCTAGTTTCATTCTTCTGCATGTGGATGTCCAATTTTCCCAGCACTATTTATTGAAGAGACTTTTTTTCCAGTGGATAGTTTTTCCTCCTTTTTCGAATATTATTAGTTGAGTGTAAAGTTGAGGGTCCACTTCTGGATTCTATATTCCATTGATCTATGTGTCTGTTTTTGTGCCAATACCACACTGTCTTGATGACCACAGCTTTGCAGTACAACCTGAAATCTGGCATTGTGATGCCCCCAGCTATGGATATCTTTTTAATATTCCCCTGGCTATTCAGGGTGTTTTCTGATTCCACACAAATCTTAAAATAATTAGTTCCAATTCTCAGGAGAAAGTCCATGATATTTTGATAGGGATCTGGTGTCTAGGTGACTCACATGCCCAGTGGCATGAGGGTTAAGAAGGTTCCCAGTCTGAGAGATCCTGGTAGGTGCTCTGTTCTGGGGACTGAATTTCTCCATGTCTTGCTGTGTTCAAGGGTTTGTGGTGTATGAGCGCCTGGCCAGCCAGGGATCTGGAGCATCCATTTGTCCACTACTGAGCTGGGGCAGGCTGCTGGTGGTCTGAGGGCCCGTGTTCCAATGACCCCCACTGTGTCCAGTGATGTGGTGACTCCTTCTCCCAGGACTTACTTGTTTCATACAATGCTTCTCTGCCAGGTGCCTAGAGGCACTGTAGACACTGTACACATGGGGGTGGAGTGGAGGTGTAGGGCATTCTTGCACCCAGTACTGAGCTAGGATGGAGAGCTCCAGAGAAGGAGTGAGTGCCCTGGGTTCGCTCAGGACGGGGACTCAGAGCTTCCCTGTGTTGAGCCCCGGGTTGACCCCAGGGGTGTCAGAGAGGCATTTCCCCTCTGCCTGAGTATCCATGGTACTGATTCCTGGTGTCCTGCTCCCACAGTCCACATGGGAATATGTCCGTGAGCAGCCAGGCCAACCTCTCAGTGGGAAATGGGAGCAGGAGTCGCCTGCTGTGGGTTCGTGGACTCTCAGGACCACAGAGGGGGATGAATGGATGTGCTAACGTGCAGTTGGAGCCTAAAGTCTTGGTGAGAGGACTGGGGCAGGAGGGTGGTCCGGGGGCTTGCCATGGGCACGGGCAGCAAACAGGGCAGACAACCTGAGGGAGAGCAGGGAGATCTGTGGCTGAAGTGCCATCTCTGTCATCATGGGGACCTGCGCGGTTGTCATGCTTTTATATCAGCCCAGGTGCATCAGAGTGCCCCTCTGTGATGTCACCGCCATGCCCCGGCCAATCATTCACGCTCTCAGGGTGACCTGGGTCAGGTGGCCAATCACCATGCAGCTCAGGTGGGCAATGTCAGAAGGCTTTCTCATTGACCCTGCTGATACGTTGCCTAGAGACAATTTTAAACGGAAAACAGAGTAGGAGGGGACAAGATGGCAGAAGAGTAGGGTCCCCAAGTTACCTGTCCCCACAAAATTTCCTAATTAAGTTTGAAATCCTCCTGAAAACCTATGAATTCGGCCTTAGATTTAAAGAGAGAACAGCTGGAATGCTACAGTGAGAAGATTTCACGCTTTTATCTCGGAAGGAAGATGGGTCAGGGGAAGAAAGAAAGAAACAAAAGGCATCCAAGTGGGAGGGGCCCCGTGAGGACCCAGGCTAAGGCCACGGCGAGTGTCCCCAGGACAGGAAAGCCCCATCCTGGAGAAGCAGGGCTTTCACCAATCTTTCCGGGGGTTGGAGGAGAATCCTAGGAGGGGCAGAGATGCCCTCAGCCACCCTGGGACACTAACAGAGCACCAGCGCCCCAGGGAAAGCGTGCCCCACACCGCGGCCGAGCTCCCTAAAGAGCTGCAGCGTGCATCCGTCCGGGCCCGGGAGCAGCTTGGAGGCCGCTCAGGCAGCGGCTCCACTGGGAGGGAGCTGCGTGGGCCTGGGCGCAGGTCGGAAGCGCCTCAGGCAGAGGCTCCGCACAGAAGGCTGCGCAGCTTTGGGAATTGCTCAGAATGCGTCTGGGGCAGAGGCTCCAGATGGAGGGGGCTGGGCGGCCTGCAGCAGGATTCCAACAGCTCAGGCCTGAGAGCACAGTGCGCTGGGGATCAGCCAAAGATCTGGCGCCGCCCCCGGGACAGGAAGAAGCCAGGAACGCGCAGGACAGCAAGGACAGTGTTGCCGCAGGGTGGCCACGAGCTGTGCAGATCAGCAGACCATGCCCCCACATCATCCAGGCTTCTGCAGACTGAGAGCTCCATAGCTACTGCGGGAGCTTACTCTAGGGCTCCAGAGCTGGCCGCCTCTACTGTTGTTGTTCCTCCTGGGGCCTCACAGGATAAACAACCACCCACTGAGCCTCACAGTGGCCTCAATGGATAAAGAGGTTAAACATCTTTCACTGAGCCCTGCACCAGGGAGGGTGTTGAGCAGCTCCCCCAAGTGCTAAAACAGGAAAATCACCACAACAGGCCTCCCTCACATAAGACCAGCTATCGGGTCAGGGGAAAAACAAATTATTGGCCAAGAAGCACTGGAAAGTTCCAAAAGAAGCCGAGGGATTTATAGTATAGAAAATGAAAGGATACTCCCCCTTGTTTTTTAATTTCGGTTTGCTCCCCTCCCATTTTTTCTTTAATCTATTCTTTTTCCTTCTTTTCCTTTTTTTTTTTATTTGGCCAATTTATTCCATTCCTTCATTTTCTTTAATAATAAATTTATTTTTTATTGGTGTTCAATTTGCCAACATACAGAATAACACCCAGTGCTCATCCAGTCACGTGCCCCCCTCAGTGCCCGTCACCCATTCACCCCCACACCCTGCCCTCCCCCCTTCCACCACCCCTACTTCCTTTCCCAGAGTTAGGAGTCTTCATGTTCTGTCTCCCTTTCTGATATTTCCTACCCATTTCTTCTCCTTCCCTTCTGTTCCCTTTCACCATTATTTATATTCCCCAAATGAATGAGATCATATAATGTTTGTCCTTCTCTGATTGACTTATTTCACTCAGCATAATACCCTCCAGTTCCATCCACGTTGAAGCAAATGGTGGGTATTTGTCATTTCTAAAGGCTGAGTAATATTCCATGGTATACATAAACCACATCTTCTTTTTTTGTGTGTGTGCTTGTACCATTTAATTTTTTAAATAAATTAATTTTTATTGGTGTTCAATTTACCAACATACAGAATAACACCCAGTGCTCATCCCGTCAAGTGTCCCGCTCAGTGCCCGTCACCCATTCACCCCCATCCCCCGCTCTCCCCCTCCCACCACCCCTAGTTTATTTCACAGAGTTAGGAGTCTTTACATTCTGTCTCCCTCCCTGATATTTCCCACACATTTCTTCTCCCTTCCCTCATATTCCCTTTCACTATTATTTATATTCCCCAAATGAATGAGAACATACACTGTTTGTCCTTCTCCGATTGACTTACTTCACTCAGCATAATACCCTCCAGTTCCATCCACGTTGAAGCAAATGGTGGGTATTTGTCGTTTCTAATGGCTGAGTAATATTCCATTGTATACATAAACCACATCTTCTTTATCCATTCATCTTTCGATGGACACCGAGGCTCCTTCCACAGTTTGGCTATTGTGGACATTGCTGCTATAAACATTGGGATGCAGGTGTCCCGGCGTTTCATTCCATCTGCATCTTTGTGGTAAATCCCCAGCAGTGCAATTGCTGGGTCATAGGGCAGGTCTATTTTTAACTCTTTGAGAAAACTCCATACAGTTTTCCAGAGTGGCTGCACCATTTCACATTCCCACCCACAGTGTAAGACGGTTCCCCTTTTCCACAGCCTCTCCAACATTTGTGGTTTCCTGCCTTTTAATTTTCCCCATTCTCACTGGTGTGAGGTGGGATCTCATTGTGGTTTTTATTTGTATTTCCCTGATGGCAAGTGATGCAGAGCATTTTCTAATGTGCGTGTTGGCCATGTCTTTGTCTTCCTCTGTGAGATTTCTATTCATATCTTTTACCCATTTCCTGTTTGGATTGTTTGTTTCTTTGGTGTTGAGTTTAATAAGTTCTTTATAGACCTTGGAAACTAGCCTTTATCTAATACATCATTTGCAAATGTATTCTCCCATTCAGTTGTAAGTCTTTTAGTTTTGTTGACTGTATCCTTTGCTGTGCAAAAGCTTCTTATCTTGATAAAATCCCAATAGTTCATTGTTGCTTTTGTTTCTTTTGCCTTCTTGGATGTATCTTGCAAGAAGTTACTGTGGCCGAGTTCAAAAAGGATGTTGCCTGTGTTCTCCTCTAGGATTTTGATGGAATCTTGCCTCACATTTAGATCTTTCATCCATTTTGAGTTTCTCTTTGTGTATGGTGCAAGAGAGTGGTCTAGTTTCATTCTTCTGCATGTGGATGTCTTATTTTCCCAACACCATTTACTGAACAGACTGTCTTTCTTCCAATGGATAGTCTTTCCTCCTTTATTGAATATTAGTTGACCATAAAGTTGAGGGTCCACTTCTGGATTCTATATTCTGTTCCATTGATCTATGTGTATGCTTTTTTTGTCCCCGCCCTTTTGTTCTTTTATTCTCTTCTCTTTTTTCCTTCTTTTCTTTTTTTTAATTCTTTTTTCTTTTTGTTTTTCTTTTCTTCTTTCTCTTCTCTATTTTTCTCCTTTTCCCAATACAACTTGTTTTTGGCCATTTTGCACTGAGTAAAATGATTAGAAAGAAAATTCACCTAAAAAATTCAGAAACAGGTCTCTCTCCCACTGATTTACAAAATTTGAATTACAATTCAATGTCAGAAAGTCAATTCAGAAGCACAATTATAAAGCTAATGGTACCTCTTGAAAAAAGCATGAAGAATTCAGGAGATTTCATGACTGCAGAATTTAGATCCAATCAGGCTGAAATTAAAAATCACTTAAATGAGATGCACTCCAAACTAGAGGTCCTAATGATGTGGGTTAACGAAGTAGAAGAATGAGTGAGTGACATAGAGCACAAGTTGATGGCAAGGATGGTAACTCGGGAAAAAAGTGAAAACAACTAAAAGGTCATGAGGATAGGGTAAGGGATAAAATAACAGCCTCAGAACGAAAAATCTATGTTTATCTGGTGTTAACGAGGGTACCAAAAGGAGCAGAGGTCCAGAATAGGTATTTGAACAAATCATAGGTGAAACTTCCCTAAATTGGGGAGGGAGACAGGCATTCAGATACAGGAAATAGATAGATCCCACCCCAATATCAATAAAAACCGCTCTACACCTGGACATTTAATAGTGAAACTTGTAAATTCGAAAGATAAAGAGAATTTCCTTAAAGCAGCAAGAGACAAGAAATCTCTAAATTTTATGGTGAGAAGTATTAGCATAACAGCAGACCCCTCCACAGGGTCCTGGCAGGCCAGAAAGGGCTGGCAGGATATATTCAGGGTCCTAAATGAGAAGAATATGCAGCCAAGAATACTGTATCCAGCAAGGCTCTCATTCAGAACAGAAGGAGAGATAGAGAACTTCCAAGATAGGCAGAAACTGAAATAATATGTGACCAGGAAGCCAGCTTTGCAAGAAATACTAATGGGGATTCTATAATAGAGGAATTTCAAGGGAACAATCCACAAAAACAGGGACTATTGAATAGGGATCATGATGACATGAAATACAGATCTTTCAATAGTAACTCTGGACATGAATGGCCTTAATGACCCCATTAAAGGCCCAGCTGCGGTTTCAGACTGGATAAAAACGCAAAACCCATCTCTTTGCTGTGTACAAGAGACTCATTTTAGACATAAGGACACCTACAGCCTGAAAATAAAAGGTTGGAGGAAAATGAACCATTCCAATGGTCCTCAAAGAAAGTAGGGCTAGCCATCCTTAGATCAGATAAACTACATTTCTCCTCAAAGACTGTAGTAAGTGGTGAAGAGGGACACTATATCATACTTGATGAATCTATCCAACAATTGAAAGATGAATGGATAAAGAAGCTGTGGGCTCTGTATATAATGGAATATTACTCAGGCTTTAGAAACCAAAAATTCCCACCTTTGGTTTCGTTTTTCTTTTTGTAAGATTTAATTTTTTTTACTCATGAGAGATAGAGAGCGAGAGAGAGAGGCAGAGACACAGGCAGAGGGAGAAGCATGTTCCACGCAGGGACCCCAAAATGGGACTCGATCCCAGGTCTCCAATATCACGCGGTGGGCTGCAGGCGGCGCTGAACCGCTGTGTCACCGGGGCTGCCCCCACCTTTGGTTTCGACGTGGATGGACCTGGAGGGTATTATGCTGAGTAAAATATGTCAATCGGAGAAGAACAAACATTATATGATGTTATTCAATTAGGGAATTTAAAAAATAGTGAAAGGGAATAAACGGAAAAGGAGAAAAAAATGAGTGGGAAATATACAAAAGGGAGACAGAAAATGAAGACTCCTAACTCTGGGAAAAGAACTAGGGGTGGTGGAAGGGGAAGGGGGTAGTGGTGGTGGTGACTGGCTGACAGGACTGACGTGGTCACTTGATGGGAAGAGCACTGGGTGTTACTGTATATGTGGGCAAATTGAACACAAATAAAAAATAAATAAAAAACACTGTGTATTGTGCTGTTTTAGTGTGAAATGTTCTGAATATATTTGTTAAGTTAAAGAAAATAAACGAAAAGAAATGACAAATAAGCAGCATTTCCTTCGACATGGATGTAACTGGGGGGTATTATGCTGAGTGAAATAAGTCAATCAGAGGAGGACAAACATTATATGGTCTCCTTCACTGGGGGAATATAAAACATAGTGAAAGGAAATAAAGCAGAAATGAGATAAAATCAGTCGGAAAAATCAGAAAGGGAAACAGAATATGAGAGACTCCAAACTCTGGGAAATGAACTATAGGTGGTAGAAAGGGAGGTGGGCATGCCTTGGGGGTCACTGGGTGACAGGCACTGAGAAGGGCACTTGATGGGATGAGCACTGCCAACTATATGTTGGCAAATTGAACACCAATAAAAAAATAAATTTAAGAAAAATTAAAAATAAAAGATTCAGCTGTAGTGCCATCTAGGTGGCAATTCCTTGCAGGGTAGGACAAGGTTCTCCAGAGGGCTATATATGTTCCAAGTCAGCTTCTAATGTATGATGTCGTTTCTCCCATAGCTCACATTCACAGGTGCAGGAATCGAGGACTAGAACTAGGAGTGGTATTACTCACTGTAACCCGTCATGATCTACTTGCAAAATGTTTACTTTCTGTACCCACGATTTTATATTCTGCTGGACTAGAGGTCTCAGGTTCAAAGAGAGACACAAAAACAATCCCACTGAACTGGAATTGAAACTGGTGCATGAACACTTTGAGCTCTTCATGCCTCTGAATCAATAGGCAAGGAAGGAAGTTACTATGCTGCCTGGGTAATTAATCCCAAATACCTGGTAGAAATTGGATGAACTCCATAATGGAGGTTAAGAAGAGCATGTGTGAAAATCAGAGGATCACTACAGACATCTTTTGATATGACCTTCATGTTTTCATTTTCATTTCTTTCCATGTTTTTATTAATTTACACTTTAATATCCTGACTAACTCATTCATTATGAGCAGTAAGATATTTTTCAACCCCCAGGTATTAGTGGTATTTCCAATTTATTTCTTGTGGTTGACCTTAAGTTTCATGTCATTGTGGTTGGAAACTATGCATGGTGTAGTCTTCATCATTTTGTACTTGTTAAGGTCTGATTTGTGACCTCATATGTGATCTCTTCTGGAGAATGTTTCATATGTACTCAAAAAGACTGTGTCTTTTGCTGTTTTAGGATGAAATGTTCTGAATATATTTGTTAAGTACAAAAAGAAAGAAAAGAAAAGAAAAGAAAAGAAAAGAAAAGAAAAGAAAAGAAAAGAAAAGAAAAGAAATGACGAAGACCTACTACATGCTTCGTTGTGGATGTATCCGGACGGTATAATGCTGAGGGAAAATTGTCAATGGAGAAGGGCAATGATTATATGGTGTCCTTTATTTGGGGTAATAAAAAATAGTGAAAGGGAATAAGGGGAAACGGAGAGAAAATGAGTGAAAATATCAGTTGACGATGACAGAATATGAGAGACTCCTAACTCTGGGAAATGAAGAAGGGGTACTGGAAAGGTTGTTGCCTGGTTGGTTGGAGTGACTGGATGACGTGCGCTCAGGGGAGCACTTGATGTGATGAGCCATGGGTGATATGCTATATGTTGGCAAATTGAACTCTTCTCATATAGGACCCTGAATGTATTGTGCCAGCCCTTTCTGGCCATCCAGGTCGCTGGGGAGAGGTCTGCTGTTAACCTACTACTTCTCCCATAAAGTTTAGGGATCCCTTGTATCTTGCTGCTTTGAGGATCTTCTCTTTATCCTTGAAATTTGGATGTTTCACCATGAAACATCAAGGTGTTGAAAGGTTTTCACTGAGTATAGGGGGGGATCACTCTATTTCCAGGATCTGCATGCCTGATTACTTCCCCAAGTTAGAGAAGTTCTCAGCTATGATTTCTTCAAATACACTTTCTGGTCCTCTGTTCCTTTCGGCACCCTCTGGAACCCCCTTTAAACATAGATTTTTCCTTCTGAGGTTATCACTTATTTCCCCTAACCTTTCCTCATGGTCTTTTATTTTTCTCTCTTTTCCTCTGCTTCCTTCCTTCCCATCAACCTGTCTTCTATGTCACTCACTTGTTCTTCTACCTCGTTAACCCTCATCTTTAGGACCTCCAGTTTGGATTGCATCTCATTCAACTGATTTTTCATTTCACCTGATTAGATCTATATTCTGCAGTCATGAAGTCTCTTGAGTCCTTATGTTTTTTTCTAGAGCCACCAGGAGCTTTATAATGGTGCTTCTGAATTGGCTTTCTGACATTGAATGTAATCCAAATTTTCTAACTCTGAGGGAGCAAGGACTGTTTCTGTTTCTGTCTTTTGAGGTGAGGTTTTCCTTCTAGTCATTTTGCTCAGTGCAGAGTGGCCAAAAACAATTTGTATTGGGAAAAGGAGAAAAGGACAGAAGAGAAAGAAGGAAATAAAAAGAAAAAAACTAAAAAACAAAGAAGTGAAAAAAGAAAAAAGAGAAGAAAAGAAAAAAAGAGAAAAAACGGTTCGGGGGAGCAAACAGAAATCAAAAAACAAAAGACAAAAAAAACAAGGGGGAGTATCCTCTGATTCTGTATACTGTAAATTCCTCGACTTCCCCTGGAATGTTCAAGTGCTGGTTGGTCAATAATTTGTTTTTACCCTGTCCGTCTAGCTGGTCTTCTGGGGGAAGGGCCTGCTGTGCTGATTTTCAGTTATTAGCACTTGGGGGCCTGGTTCAGGGCTCAGTGAAAGATGTTTAAGCTGTTTATACGGTGAGGCCACTGTGAGGCTCATTGGGGGTTGTTCATCCTGTGAGGCCCCAGGAGGAACAACAGTGGCGGTGGTCAGCTCTGGAGCCCTGGAATCAGCTTCTGCAGTAACTACGGAGCTCTCAGTCTGCAGGGCCCTGGATGCCCTGGGGGCGGGGCCGTTGATCTGTTCAGCTTGAGGTAGGAGTGTCCTTCCTGTCCTGGGCCCTCCTGGCTTCTGCCTGTCCCTGGGGGAGCACCGGATCCTGGGCCGAGTCCGAGGCGCCCTGTGCTCCTGGGGCTGCGCTGTCCGATTCACGCTCTTGGCTGAGCAGCCCCTTCTGCGGGCGGAGCCTCTGATGGAGCCGCTCCCGAGCTGTTCCAGGGACTGCGCAGCCCCCTCCCAACAGAGCCTCTGCCAGAGCCGCTTCTGAGCTGCTCCCGGGGCTGCGGAGACCCTCCGTGGGCCGCAGACGCCCGAGCTGCCTCCCTGTTGCTCCAGTGGCCTTGCAGCGTCCTCCCCCCAGAGCCTCCACCCGAGCCGCCTCCGAGCTGCTCCCGAGTCCAGCCAGGCGCGCTTCAGCCCTTTAACATCTGTATCTTTGGGGTAAATCCCCAGCAGTGCAGTTTCTGGGTTGTAGGGCAGGTCTATTTTTAAATCCTTGAGGAACCTCCACACAGTTTTCCAGAGTGGCTGCACCAGTTCACATTCCCACCAACAGTGCAGGAAGGTTCGCCTTTTCCACATCCTCTACAACATTTGTGGTTTCCTGGTTTTTTAATTTTCCCCATTCTCACTGATGTGAGGTGGTATCTCATTGTGGTTTTGATTTGTATTTCCATGATAACAAGTGATGGGGAGCATTTGCTCATATGCTTGTTGGCCATGTCTATGTCTTCCTCTGTGAGATTTCTGTTCATGTTTTTGCCCATTTCATGATTGAGTTGTTTCTTCCTTTGCTTTTGAGTTTAATAAGTTCCTTATAGATCTTAGAAACTAGCCCCCCCCCCCCGGGATCCCTGGGTGGTGCAGTGGTTTGGCGCCTGCCTTTGGCCCAGGGCACGATCCTGGAGACCCAGGATCGAATTCCACGTCAGGCTCCCGGTGCATGGAGCCTGCTTCTCCCTCTGCCTATGTCTCTGCCTCTCTCTCTCTCTCTCTTTGTATGACTACATAAATAAAAAAAAAAAAGAAAAAAAAAAAGAAACTAGCCCCTTACCCGATACGTCATTTGCAAATATCTTCTCCCATTCTGTAGGTTGTCTTTGAGTTTTGTTGATGGTATCTTTTGCTTTACAAAAGCTCTTTATCTTGAGGAAGTCCCAATAGTTCATTTTTGCTTTTGTTTCTCTTCCCTTGGTGTATGAATCTTGCAAGAAGTTACTGTGGCCAAGTTCAAAAACGGTGTTGCCTGTGTTCTCCTCTAGGATTTTGATAGAATCTTGTCTCACATTTAGATCTTTAATCAATTTTGAGTTTTTGTTTATGTATGGTGTAAGACAATGGTCTAATTTCCTTCTTCTTCATGAGGCTGTCCAATTTTCCCAGCACCATTTTTTGAAGACACTGTCTTTTTTCCAGTGGATAGTCTTTACTGCTTTGTCAAATATTAGTTGACCATAGAATTGAGGGTCCATTTCTGGATTCTCTATTCTACTCCATTAATCTATGTGTCTGCTTTTGTGCTGATACCACACTGTCTTGATGATGACAGCTTTGTAGGACAATGTGATATCTGGCATTGTGATGCCCCTGGCTCTGGTTTTATTTTTTAATATTCCCCTGGCTATTCAGGGTCTTTTCTGATTCCACACAAATCGTAAGATGATTTGTGCCAACTCTCTAAAGAAAGTCCATGGTATTTAGGTAGGGATTGCATTAAATTTGTAAATTGCCCTGGGTAGCATTGACATTTTAACAATATTAATTGTTCCAATCCGTGAGCATGGAATATTTTCCATCTCTTTGTGTATTCCTCAATTTCTTTCAGAAGTGTTCTGTAGTTTTTAGGTTGTAGATCCTTTACCTCTTTGGTTAGGTTTATTCCTATCTGTCTCATGCTTTTGGGTGCAATTGTAAATGGGATTGACTCCTTAATTTCCCTTTCTTCAGTCTCACTGTTAGGATATAGAAATACAACTGATTTCGGGGCATTGATTTTATATCATGCCACAATGCCGATTGGCTGCATTAGTTATTGCATCTTGGGCAGGAGTCCTTTAGGTTTTTTAGGTACAGCATCATGTCATCTGCCAAGAGAGAGAGTTTGACTTATTTGCCAATTTCAATGCCCTTTATTTCTTTATGTTGCCTGATTGCTGAGGCTAGGACTTCTAGTACTGTGTTGAATAGCAGTGGTGATGGTGGTCATCTCTGTCTTGTTCCTGATCTTCGGGGAAAGGCTCCCAGTGTTTTCCCATTCTGAATGATATTTTCTGTGGGCTTTTCATGATAGCTTTTAAGATCCTGAGGCATGTTCCCTCTATCCCTACACTCTCAAGAGTTTTGATCAGGAATGGACGCTGTATTTTGTCAAATGCTTTCTCTGCATCTATTGAGAGGATCATATGGTTCTTGTTTTTTCTCTTGATGATATGATCAATTACATTGATTGCTTTATGAGTATTGAACCAGCTTTCCATTCCGTGGATAAATCCCACTTGGTCATGGTGAATAATCTTAATGCACTGTTGGTTCATACTGGCTCGTATCTTGTTGAGAAATTTTACATCCATGTTCATCAGGGATATTGGTCTGTTATTTTACTTTTTGGTGGGGTCTCGGTTTGGTTTTGGAAGTAAAGTGATGTTGGCCTCATAGAAGGATTTTGGAAGTACTCCTTCTCTGTTTATCTTTTGGAACAGCTTTAGTAGAATAGGTATGGTTTCTCCTTAAAACTTTTGATAGCATTCCCCTGGGAAGCTTTTGGCACTGGACTTTTGTGCATCGGAAATTTTTGATGACTGCTTCAATTTCCTCCCTGGTTATCGTCCTGTTCAGGTTTTCTGTTTCTTCCTGTTCCAGTTTTGGTAGTTTGTGGTTTTCCAGAAATGTGTCCATTTCTTCTAGATTGCCTAATTTTTTGGTATATACCTGCTCTTAATAAGTTTTTAAATCATTTGTATTTTTTGGTGTTGATGATGATCACTCCTTTCTCATTCATGATTTTGTTAATTTGAATCTTTTCCCTCTTCATTGTAATAAGGCTGGCTAGTCATTTATCTATCTTATTAATTCTTTCAAAGAACCAACTCCTGGCTTTGTTCACCTGTTCCACATTTCTTCTTGTCTCGATTTCATTAAGTTCTGCCCGAATCTTTATTAACTCTCTTCTTCTTCTGGGTGTAGGATCTATTTGCTGGTTTTTCTCTACCTACTTTAGGTGTAAGGTTAGCTTCTGAATTTGAGTTTTTTCCTGTTTTTGGATGGATGCTCGTGTTGCGATGTATTTCCCCCTCAGGAGTGCTTTTGCTGTATCCCAAGGATTTTGAACGGTTGTATCTTCATTCTCACTAGTTTCCATGAATCTTTATAAATATTCTCTAATTTCCTTCTTGACCCTTTCATCTTTTAGCTGGATGGTCCTTAAGCTCCACGTATCTGAGATCCTTCCAAACTTCTTTCTGTTATTTAGTTCTAATTCAAAGCATTATGGTCTGAAAATGTGCAGAGGATGATCCCAATCTTTTGGTATCGTTTGAGACTTGATTTGTGACCCAGTATGTTGTCTAATCTGGAGAAAGATCCATGTGTACTTGACTACAATGTGTATTCAATTGTGTTTGGATGGAAAGTTCTGCAGATATCTGTGAAATCCATCTGGTCCAGTGTATCATCTAAAGTTCTTGTTTCTTTGGAAATGTAGTGATTAGAAAACCTGTCGATTGTAGAAAGCGCTACATTCAAGTCACCACGTATAAGTGTATAATTATCTAAGAATGTCTTAACTTTGGTTATTAATTGATTGATATACTTGACAACTCCCACATTCAGGGTACGAATATTGATGATTGTTAGGGCCTCTTGTTGGATAGATCCTTAAGTACGATATAGTTTCCCTCTTCATCTCTTACTACAGTCTTTAGGATAAACTTTAGTTTATCTGATCGAAATATGGGTACTGCTGCTTTCTTTTGAGGACCATTGGAATGGTACATGGTTCTCCAATTTTTTATTTTCAGGCTGTAGGTGTCCTTATGTCTAAGTTGAGGCTCTTGTAGACAGCAAATAGATGGGGTGCTTTTTTATCCAGTCTCAAACCGCAGCTGCACCTTTTGATGGGGTCATTAACCCCATTCACGTTCAGAGTTACTAATGAAAGATATGTATTTAGTGTCATCATGATACCTATTCAGTCACTGTTGTGGATTGTTTGCTGGACTTCCTCTAGACAGAATTCCCCTTAGTATATCTTGCAGAGCTGCTTTAGTGATCACATATTCTTTCATTTCCTGCTTATCTTGGAAGCTCTTTTTTTCTCCTTTATTTCTTTTTTTTTTTTTTTTTTAATTTTTTATTTATTATAGTCACAGAGAGAGAGAGAGGCAGAGACACAGGCAGAGGGAGAAGCAGGCTCCATGCACCGGGAGCCCGACGTGGGATTCGATCCGGAGTCTCCGGGATCGCGCCCTGGGCCAAAGGCAGGCGCCAAACCGCTGCGCCACCCAGGGATCCCTCTCCTTTATTTCTGAATGAGAGCCTTGCTGGATACAGAATTCTTGGCTGCATATTCTTCTCATTTAGGAACCTGAGTCTATCCTACCAGCCCTTTCTGGCCTGCCAAGGCTCTGTGCACAGTTGTGCTGTTATGCTAGTTCTTCTCCCCATAAAAGTTAGAGATTTCTTGTCTCTTGCTACTTTAAGGATCTTCTCTTTATCTTTGGAATTTGCAAGTTACACTATTAAATGTCGAGGTGTTGAACGGTTTTATTGATTTTAGGGGGGACAATATCTCTATTTCCTGGATCTGAATGCCTGTTTCCCTCCCCAAATTAGGGAAGTTTTCAGCTATGATTTGTTCAAATACATATTCTGGGTCTCTGTCCCATTTGACACCCTCTGGAACCCCCAGAAAACATAGATTTTTCCTTCTGAGGCTGTCATTTGTTTCCTTTAAACTTGCCTCATGAGCTTTAAGTCGTTTTTCTCTTTTCCTCAGTTTCCCTCCTTGCCAACAACTTGTCTTCTGAGTCTCTCACTCGTTCTTCTACTTCGTTAACCCTCATCGTTAGGACCTCTAGTATGGATTGCATCTCATTTAATTGATTTTTAATTTCAGCCTGATTAGATCTAAATTTGCAGTCATGAAGTCTCTTGAATCCTTCATGCTTTTTTCGAGAGCAACTAGTAGCTTTAAAATTGTGCTTCTGAATTGGCTTTCTGACATTGAATTCTAATCCAAATTTTGTCAATGTGTGGGAGAGAGGACTATTTCTGATTCTTTCTTTTGAGGTGAGGTTTTCCTTCTAGTCATTTTGCTCAGTGCGATGTGGCCAAAAACAAGGTGTACTAGATAGAAGAGTGAACTCTTCTCACACAGTAGCATTCCAGCTGATCTCTCTTTAAATATCAGTCCGAATACCTGTTTTCAGGATGATTTGAAAGTTATCTAGGTAATTTGGCAGGGATAGGTGACTTGGGGATGCTACTCTTCTGCCATCTTGCCCCCTCCTCCTCTGTTTTCCATTTAAACATGGTTTCTAGGCAACGATATCAGGACACTCACTCAGAATGCCCTCTGACATTGGCAACCTGAGCTGCATGGTGATTGGCCATGTGAAACAGGCCACCGTGAGAGCCTGCGTGATTGGCTGGTACATGGTGGTGACATCACAGAAGGGCACTCTGATGCACCTGGGCTTATATAAAAGACCCTGTTTTTTGCCCCTGTCCATGGCAAGCCCATTGCCACCCTCTCCTCCCCAAGGCCTCTGGCCAACACTTTGGGCTCCACCAGCATGTTTGCACCTCCTTTCATCATCTTCTGTCTTCCTGAGAGTCCAAGAACCCACAGCAGGCAACCCCTGGTCCCATTTCCCACATTGAGGTTGGCCTGGCTACTCACAGATATATTCCCATGTGGCCTCTGGGAGCGGGACACTGGGAATTGGTACCATGTTTTCTCAGGCAGAGGGAAAACCTTTCCCACACCTCTGGGCTCACCACCGTCCTCAACACAGGTAAGCTGTGAGTCCACATCCTGAGGGAGCCCAGGGCACTCACTGTTTCTTTGAAGCTCTCCAACCCAGCTCAGCACAGGGCACATGAATTCCTTAAACCTGTAGTCTACCAGTATGTGTACAATGCCTGCAGTACCTCCAGGCACCTGGAAGAGATGGGATTGTATGAAACAAGTAAGTCCTGGGTGAAAGAATCAACACATCACTGGACACAGTGGGGGTCATTGGAACATGGGCCCTCAGGCACAAGCTGCCTGCCTTAGCTCAATAGCAGAAAAATGGATCCTCCAGATCCCTGGCTGACCAGGAGCCCACAGACAACAAACCCTCGAACACAGCAGGACACTGAGAAATTCAGTCCTCAGAACAGAGCACCTACTAGGAGACCACAGACTGGGAACCCTCTGAACCCACATGCCCCTGGGAATGTGAGTCACCCAGACACTGGATGGACCAGGAACCCTCATAGCTCCAGCAATCCAGCTGAGCCCAGAATAAGGCAAGTGGGGCCAGGAAACACTGGGTTTGCTGAGTGCCTGAAAATCATGAGCCCTGCATCCCAGCTCATCATTGGGAAAATGAGGCACCTGCATAGTGGGATCAGTATGTGCCTTGGACCTGGAGACCAACATCACAGCTCAGCTGTACTCACTTAGGCCCCTGGTAAGTGGGATCCCCTTGTGATTTGGACTTGAGGTTACACATCCCAGACATGGCTAGGCCAAGCAGGCCCCTGGAATGCAGGATCACCATGTGCCATTGGACCCCTAGACTAACAGCATATGTCAGCACTAGGGCAAGCCGGCCTCTGCTTAGGAAGAATTCATGAGATTGAGAAAACTCTCATAGGACTTATCAAAGAAAAGATAAAGAATCCCAACAAATAAAATCATAAATGAAATTGGCAGATCACAACCAACTCCAAATAAATGCAATCAATTATAAAGAATATTATGAGAAATTATATGCCCCCAAATTAGGAATCTGGAAAAAGAATGGATGCTTTTCTGGAAGCTTATAAACTATGAGAACTGAAACAGGAAGAAATTGAAAACTGGAACAGATCCATAACTAGTAAAGTAATTGAAGTACTCATCAATAACTTCCCAGAAAACAACAGTCCGGAGCTGAATGCCTCCCAGAGAATTCAACCAAACATTTGAATAAGAAGTAATACGTATCTGAGGTGGGACAAGATGGCAGAAGAGTAGGGTCCCCAAGTCACCTATCCCCACCAATATACCTAGATAACCTTCAAATCATCCTGAAAGCCTACGAATTCGGCCCAAGATTTAAAAAGAGAACAACTGGAATGCTACAGTGAGAAGAGTTCATGCTTCTATCAAGGCAAGAAGATGGGGACAAAAGAAATAAAGAAACAAAAGGCATCTAAGGGGGAGGGGCCCCACGAGGGGCCAGGTGAAGCCCAGGGCAAGTATCTCCAGGACATGAAAGCCCTGTCCTGGAGAAGTAGGAGTTTCACCAATCTTCCTGGACAGAAAGGCACTCCTAGGAAGTTAGAGTGGGATCCCAGGAGGGGCGGGGATGCCCTCAGGCTCCTAGGGCCACTAACAGAGCACCTGTGCCCCAGGGAGAGCATGCCACCCCGCAGGCAAGCTCCCTAAAGGGCTGAAGCACAACCACGGCTGGACTGGGGGGAGCAGCTTGGAAGCGGCTCAGGTGGGGGCTTTTCGCAAAGGGGACTCCATAACCACGGGAGCACTTCTGAGGTGGCTCAGGCAGTGGCTCGGCACAGAGGGGGCTGCGGAGCCCCGGGAGCAGCTCGGAGGTGGCTTGGGCAGAGGCTCCATGCAGAGGGAGCTGCATGGACGGGAGCCCTATTCCAACAGCACAGGCCCGGGAGCACAGGCTGCGGGGGTCACAGCCCAAGATCCGGCGCTCCCCCCGGGACAGGCAGAGGCCGGGAGGGCCCAGGACAGCAAGGGCACTCGTGCCACCAGGCAGATCCGAGCTGATCAGATCAACGGCCCCTGCCCCCAGAGCATCCAGGCTTCTGTAGAAGCTACTGCAGGAGCTTACTCCAGGGCTCCAGAGCTGGCCGAGGCCACTGTGGTTGCTCCTCTTGGGGCCTCACGGGGTAAACAACCCCCACTGAGCATCACATTGGCCTCACCAGATAAACAGTTTAAACATCTTTCACTGATCCCAGCACCAGGCAGGGGGCTGAACAGCTCCCACAAGTGCTAACACCTGAAAATCAGCACAGCAGGCCCCTCTCCCAGAAGACCAGCTAGACTGACAGGGGAAAAACAAATTATTGACCAAGAAGCATTGGAAAGTTTGAGGGGAATTCGAGGACTTTATAATTTACAGAATCAGAATCAGAGGTTACTCCCCCTTGTTTTTCTTTTTTCTTTCTTTTGTTTTCTATTTCCTTCCCCACTTTTTTCTTTCTTCTTTTCTTCTCTTTATTCCTCTTTTTTCTCCTTTCTTTTTATCATTTTTCTATTTTCTTTTGCTTTTCTTCTTTTTCTTCTATCTTTTTCTCCTTTTCCCAATACAACATTTTTTGGCCACTCAGTTCTGAGCAAAATGACTAGAAGGAAAACCTCACCTGAAAAGAAAGAATCAGAAATACTCCTCTCACCCACAGAGTTACAAAATCTGGATTACAATTTAATGTTAGAAAGCCATTTCAGAAGCACTATTATACAGCTACTGGTGGCTCTAGAAAAAAGCATGAAGGACTCAAGGAACTTCATGAGTGCAAAATTTAGATATAATCGGGCAGAAATTAAAAATCAATTAAATGAGATGCAATCCAAACGAGAGGTCCTAACGATGATGGTTAAGGAGGTGGAAGAACGAGTGAGTGACATAAGAAGACAAGTTGATGGCAAAGGGGGAAACTTAGGAAAAAAGAGAAAAGACGACTGAAAGATCCTGAGGATAGGCTAAGGGATATAAATGACAGCCTCAGAAGGAAATATCTACATTTACCTGGGGTTCCTGAGGGTGACAAAAGGGACAGAGGTCCAGAATACGTATTTGAACAAATCATAGCTGAAATCTTCCCTAATTTGGGGAGGTTAACAGGCATTCATATCCAGAAATAGAGAGATCTCCCACTAAAATTAATAAAAACCTCTCAACACCTTGATGATAAATAGTGGAACTTGCAAATTCCAAAGAAAAAGAGAAGATCTTTAAAGCAGCAAGAGTCAAGAAATCTCCAACTTTTTTGGGGAGAAGTATTAGCATAACAGCAAACCTCTCCACAGAGACCTGGCAGGCCAGGAATGGCTGGTAGGATATATTCAGGATCCTAAATGAGAAGAACATGCAGCCAAAAATTCTGTATCCAGCAAGGATCTCATTCAGAACAGAAGGAGAGATAAAGAGCTTCCAAGATAGGCAGAAACCAAAAGAATATGTGACCACGAAGCCAGCTCTGCAAGAAATACTAAGGGGGAGTATATAATAGAGGAAGTCCAGGGGAACAATCCACAACAACAGGGACTGACTAGGTATCATGATGACACTAAATACATATCTTTAAGTTGTAGCTCTGCACGTGAATGGGCTTAACGACCTCAGCAAAAGGCACAGCTGCAGTTTCAGACTGGATAAAAGAACAAAACCCATCTATTTTCTGTCTACAAGAGACTCATTTTAGACATAAGGACACCTACAGCCTGAAAATAAACGTTTGGAGAACCATGTACCATTCTAATGGTTCTCAAAAGAAACATGGGTAGCCATTCTTAGATCAGATAAACTAAACTTTATCCCAAACTCTGTAGTAAGACATGAAGAGGGAAACTATATTGTACTTAAAGGATCTATCCAACAACAGGACCTAACAATCATCAATTTTTATGCCCCAAATGTGGGAGCTATCAAATATAGCAATCAATTAATAACCAAAGTTAAGACATTCTTAGATAATAATACACTTATGCCTGGTGACTTGAATGTAGTGTTTCCTACAATGGACAAGTTTTCTAAGCACAACATCTCCAAAGAAACAAGAGCTTTAAATGATACACTGAACCAGATGGATTTAACAGACATTTACAGAACTTTCCATCCAAGTGCACATGGAACTTTCTCCAGATTAGACAACATACTGAGTCACAAATCAGGTCTTAAAAGACACCCAAAGATTGGGATCATCCCCTGCATATTTTCAGACCATAATGCTTTGAAATAAGACCTAAATCACAAGAAGAAGTTTAGAACGATTTCAAACACATGGAGGTTATGGAACATCCTGCTAAAAGATGAAAGGGTCAAGTAGGAAATTAGAGAAGAATTATAAAGTTTCATGGGCACTAATGAGAATGAATATACAATGGTTCAAAATCTTTGGGATACAGCACAAGCAGTCCTGAGGGAGAAATACATCGCATTATGAGTATCCATCCAAATACTGGAAAGGACTCAAATACAAAGGCGAACCTTGCACCTAAAGGAGCTGGAGAAATACAGCGAATAGATCCTACACACATCAGAAGAAGAGAGTTAATAAAGATTGGAGCAGAACCCAATGAGATAGAGACCAGAAGAAATGTGGAACAGATGAACAAAGCCAGGAGTTGGTTCTTTGAAAGAATTAATAAGATAGATAAATCATTAGCCAGCCTTATTAAAAAGAAGACACGGTAGACTCAAATTAATAAAATCATGAATGAGAAAGGAGAGGTAACTACCAACAACAAGGAAATACAAATGATTTTAAAACATATTATGAACAGCTAAACGCCAATAAATTAGGCAATCTAGAAGAAATTGACACATTTCTAAAAAGTCACAATCAAAACTGGAACTGGAAGAAATACAAAACCTGAACAGGCCAATAACCAGAAAAGAAATTGAAGCAGTCACCAAAAACCTCCAAAGACACAAAAGTCCAGGACCAGATGGCTTCCCAGGGGAATTCTATCAAACGTTTAAAGAAGAAACCATTCTTATTCTACTAAAGCTGTTTGGAAAGATAGAAAAAGATGGAGTAATTTCAAACCTGTTCTATGAGGCCAGCATCACCTTAATTCCAACCCAAACAAAGACCCCACCAAAAAGGAGAATTATAGACCAATATCCCTGATGAACATGCATGCAAAAATTCTCCACAAGATATTAGCCAATAGGATACTAAAATACATTAAGAAGATTATTCACCATGACCAAGTAGGATTTATCCCTGGGATGGAAGGCTGGTTCAACACTCATAAAATAATGGATGTCATTCATCACATAAACAATAGAAAAACAAGAACCATATGATCCTCTCAATAGATACAGAGAAAGCATTTGACAAAATGCAGCATCCATTCCTGATCAAAACTCTCCAGAGTGTAGGGATAGAGGGAACATTCCTCAACATCTTAAAAGCCATCTACGAAAAGCCCACAGCAAATATCATTCTCAATGGGGAAGCACTGGGAGCCTTTCACCTAAGATCAGGAACAAGACAGGGATGTCCACTCTCACCAAAGCTATTCAACGTTGTACCAGAAGTCCTAGCCTCAGCAGTCAGACAACAAAAATAAAGAAATGTATTCAAATTGGCAAAGAAGAAATCAAACTCTCTCTCTTTGCCAATGACATGATACTCTATGTAGAAAACCCAAAAGCCTCCACCCCAAGATTGCTAGAACTCATACAGCAATTTGGCAGTGTGGCCCAGAAGTCACTGGCATTTCTATACACTAACAATGAGACTTAGGAAAGAGAAATTAAGGAGTCAATCCATTTACCATTGCATTCAAAAGCATAAGATACCTAGGAATAAACCTAATCAACAAGGTAAAGGATTTATACCCTAAAAACTACAGAAGACTTCTGAAGGAAATTGAGGAAGACACAAAGAGATGGAAAAATATTTCATGCTCATGGATTGGAATAATTCATTTTGTGAACATATCAATGATACCCAGGGCAATTTACACGTTTACACGTAATGCAACCCCAATCAAAATATGATGGACTTTCTTCAGAGACTTGGAACAGATTATTTTAAGATTTCTGTGGGATCAGAAAAGACCCTGAATAGTCAGGGGAATTTTAAAAAAAGAAAACCATAGCGGGGGACATCACAATGCCAGATTTCAGGCTGTACTACATAGCTGTGGTCATCAAGACAGTGTGGTACTGGCACAAAAACAGACACATGGATCAATGGAACCGAATAGAGAATCCAGAAGTGGACCCTCAACTTTATGGTCAATGAATATTCGACAAAGGAGGAAAGACTATCCACTGGAAGAAAGACAGTCTCTTCAATAAATGATGATGGAAAAAATTGGACATCCAGATGCAGAAGAATGAAAGTAGACCACTCTCCTGTACCACACACAAAGATACCTGAAAATAGATGAAAGATCTTATGTGAGACAAGATTCCATCAAAGTCCTAGAGGATAACACAGGCAACAGCCTTTTTCAACCTGGCCACAGTAATGTCTTGCAAGATTCATCCATGAAAGCAAGAGAAACAAAAGCAAAAATGAACTATTGGGACTTCATCAAGATAAGAAGCTTTTGCACAGCAAAGGATACAGTCAACAAAACTTAAAGACAACCTACAGAATGGGAGAAGATATTTGCAAATGACCTATCAGATAAAGGGCGAGTATCCAAGATCTATAAAGAACTTATTCAACTCAACAGCAAAGAAATAAACAATCCAATCATGAAATGGGCAGAAGAAATCTCACAGAGGAAGACATAGACATGGCCAACAAGCACATGAGGAAATGCTCAGCATCACTTGCCATCAGGGAAATACAAATCAAAACCACAATGAGATACCACCTCACACAAATGAGAATTGGGAAAATTAGCAAAGCAGGAAACCACAGATGTTGGAGAGGATGTGGAGAAAGGGGAACAATCCTACACTGCTGGTGGAATGTGAACTGGTGCAGCCACTGTGGATAACTGTGTGGAGGTTCCTCAAAGAGTTAAAAATAGATCTGCCCTATGACCCAGCAATTGCAGTGCTTAGGTTTTACCCCAAAGATACAGATGCAATGAAATGCTGAGACACCAACACCGATGTTTGTAGCAGCAAAGTCCACAACAGCCAAACTGTTGAAGGAGCCTCGGTGTCCATCGAAAGATGAATGGATAAAGATGTGGTTTATGTATACAATGGAATATTACTCAGCCATTAGAAACAACAAATACCCACCATTTGCTTCAACATGGATTGGACTGTAGGGTATTATGCTGAGGGAAATAAGTCAATCTGAGATGGTCAATCATTATATGGTCTCAACCATTTGGGGAGTATAAAAAACAGTGAATTGGAATAAAGGGAAAAGGAGAGAAAATGAGTGAAAAGATAAGTTGAGGATAACAGAATCTGAAAGACTCCTAACTCTGGGAAAGGAACAATAGGTAGTGGGAAGGGAGGTGCTTGGGGCGTTGGGGTGACTGGATGACAGGTGCTGAGGGGGGCACATGAAGGGATGAGACCTGGGTGATATGCTATATGTTGGCAAATTGAACTCTTCTCATTTAGGACCCTAAATATATCCTTCCAGCCCTTTCTGGTCTTCCAGGGCTCTGTGGAGAGATCTGCTGTTAACCTAATACTTCCCCCCATAAATGTTAGGGATCACTTGTCTCTTAGTGCTTTTTCTCTTTATCTTTGGAATTTGCAAGTTTCACCATGAAATGTCGGGGTGTTGAACGGTTTTTATTGATTTTGTGGGGGGGATCTCTCAATCTCAAGGATGTGCATGGCTGATTCCTTCCCCAAGTTAGGGAAGTTCTCAGCTATGATTTGTTCAAATACACTTTCTGGTCCTCTGTTCCTTTTGGCAGCCTCTGGAACCCCCTTTCAATGTAGATTTTTCCTTCTGAGGCTGTCATTTATTTCCCTTAACCTTTCTTCATGGTCTTTTTATTTCTCTTTTTTCCTCAGCATCCTTCCTTGCCATCAACATGTCTTCTATGTCACTCATCATTCTTCAACCTCATTAACCTCATTGTTAGGACCTCCGGTGTGGATTGCATCTCATTTAATTGATTTTAATTTTGGCTTGATTAGATCTAAATTCTCCAGTCATGACGTCTCTTGAATCCTTCATTCTTTTTTCCAGAGCCATCAGTAGCTTTATAATTGTGCTTCTGTATTGGCATTCTGACATTGAATTGTCACACAAATTCTGTAACTCTCTGGGAGAGAGGACTGTTAGTGATTGTTTCTTTTGTGGTGACTTCTTCCTTCTAGTCATTTTGCTCAGTGCAGAATGGCTAAAAACAAGTTGTACTGGAAAAAGGAAGGAAATAAAGAAAAAAGGGGGGAAACAAAAAACAAAAACAAAAAGATCAACAAAAAAGAAAATTTTCAAAGCTTAAAAAAATATAACAAGGAGAGGTCTCCTCTGATTCTATATACTGTAAGTCCCTCAACTTCCCCCTGGAGCTTTCCAGCGCTGCTTGGTCAAGAATTTGCTCTTCCCCTTTCCTTCCAGCTGGTCTTGCGAGGGAGGGTCCTGCTCTGCTGATAGTCAGGTGTGAGCACCAGGGGAGCTTCCCCACCCCCTGCCGGGGCTCGGCTCCCTGGAAGCTGTTTATCCTGTGAGGCCCATGTTCCCTGGCCACCCCACTCCGACCCAGGTGCAAGGTGACATAGGGAGGAACAACAACACTGGCGGCGGCCAGCTCTCCAGCCCAAAAGTCAGCTCCCACGTTAAGTCCTGCAGCTCCCAGTCCACGAGAGCCTGGCAGCGCCAGGTGTCAGCGGCACTGACCTGCACAGCTCAGGTGTGCCCGGTGGCAGGAGCGTCCTCGCTGTCCTGTGTCCTCCCGGCCCCCGATTGCCCAAGGGGATCGCCAGATCCCCTTTGTCACCTGGGGCCCTGGGCTCCTGGGCCTGTGCCGCTGGAATGGCTCTCCCCTCCTGCGGGCCACGCATTCCCCTCCTTGCCGAGCTGCTGCCAGAGCCACCACCTGAGCTGCTCCTGGGCTCCGATGGGTGCGCGCTCCAGACCTTTTCAGAGCTCCACCCATGGTGTGTGGCGCTCTCCCCACTTCCTCTGTTAGTGACCCCGGGACCCTGGGGGCTCCACTGCCCCTCCTGGGATCCTGCCCGAGTTCCCTGTGAGCGCCTTTCCATCCGGGAAGGTTGGTAAAGTTCCTGACTCTCCCGGCCTGGGCTTTCCTGTCCTGGAGTGTCTCCTGCCCGGCCTTAGCGCAGCTCTTCGTGGGGCTCTCCCCTCCCACGCTGGAGTCTTGTTATTTATTTTTTCATCTTCCTACCTTGATAGAAGAGCAAACTCTTCTCACTGTAACCTTCCAGCTGTTCTCTCTTTAAATCCCAGGCCAAATTCGTAGGTTTTCAGGATGATTTGAAAGTTATCTAAGTAAGTTGTTGGGGACAGGGGATTTCGGAATCCTACTCTTCTGCCATCTTGCCCACAGTCTTGGCTCTCATTATCTTGATTTCCTATTTTCCCATCCTATTTACACAAATATGTTATTTTATCTTATTTCTATTTTACTTGTTAAAAATTTGAATTCAATTTGCCAGCATATCATAAACCATTAGTTTCAGATGTAGCGATCCATAAATTATCATTTGTGTGTAACACCCAGTGCTCCTCACACCACGTGCCCTCCTTGATGCCCCTTACCCAGGTCCTGATCCCCCATTCACCTCCCCTCTCGGGACCCTCAGTTTATTTCACAGAGTTAAGAGTCTGTCATGGTTTTTCTCTCTCTCTGATGACTTCCCATTCAGTTTTCCCTCCCTTCCCCTATGATTCTATGCAATGTTTCTTATATTTCACATATGAATGAAACCGTATGATAATTGTCTTTCACTGACTGACTTATTTCACTCTCTGACTAATACCCTCCAGTTCCATCCATGTCGATAGAAGTGGTAAAGATTTGTCCTTTCTAAAGGCTGAGTAATATCCCATTGTAACTATAGCCCACATCTTCTTTATCCATTCATCTGGCGATGGATATGTGGACTCGTTCCACATTTTAACCATTGTGGACATTGCTGCTGTGAACATTGGGGTGCAGGTGACCCTTCTTTTCACTACCTCTGTATCTTTGTGGTAAATACGCAGTAGCACATATGCTAGGTCATAGGGTAGCTCTGTTTTTAAGTTCTTGAGGATCCTGCTCCCTTTTCCAGAGTGGCCGCTCCACTTTGCATTCTCACCAACAGTGCAAGACGGTACCCTTTTCTCCATAACCCGGCCAAACTTTGTTGTTTTTCTGTCGTGTTCATTTTAGCCATTCTGCCAGATGTGAAGTGGTATCTCATTGTGGGTTTTGTTTTGTTTTGTAATTTCCTGATAATGAGTGATGTGGAGCATTTTTTTTCATGTGTCTGTTGACCACGTGTTGTCTTCTTTGGATAAATGTTCGTCTCTTCTGCCCATTTCTTCATTGGATTACTTGTTTTGGGTCTTGGGTGCCATAGGTGTTTTATAGATCTTGGATATTAGCCTTTTATCTCCTATGTCATTTGCAAATGCCTTTCTCCCATTTAGTAGGTTGCTTCTTAGTTTTATGGACTGTTTCCTTTGCTTTTTATCTTGATGAAGTCCCAATAGTTCAGTTTTGCTTTTGTTTCCCTTGCCTTTACAGACATGTCTTGCATAAGTTGCTATGGCCAAGGTCAAAGAGGTTGTTGCCTGTGTTTTCCTCTAGGATTGTGATGGATTTCTATTTCACCTTTAGGTCTTTCATCCATTCTGAGTTTATCTTTGTGTGTGATGTAAGAGAATGGTCCAGTTGCATTCTTCTGCATGTGGCTGTCCAATTTGTTGAAGAGACTATCCTTTTTCCAGCAGATATTCTTTTCTGCTTTGTCGAAGATTAGTTGACCATAGAGTTGAGGGTCCATTTCTGGGTTCCCTATTCCGTTCCTTGATCAATGTGTCTGTTTTTGTGCCAGTACAATAACATTTTGATGATGACAGCTTTGTCTATGACATGCAGAAAAAAACCTTAGGCAAAATACAGCCTGAAGTCCAGACATTGTGATATAACCAGCTTTTGATTTCTTTTTGAACATTCCTATGGCAAATTGGGGTCTCCTCTGGTTCTATGCAAAACTTAGAAATATTTGTTTCTGAACTGTGAAAAATGTCAATGGTATTTTGATAGGGACTACTTCAAAAGTGTATATTGCCCTGGGTTGCATGGACATTTTTACAATATTGATACTTCAAATCCATGAATATGGAATGTTAATGAATCTCTTTGCTCTTCCACAATTTCTTTTTAGGTGTTCTATAGTTTTTAGTTACAGATCTTTTACCTCTTTCATTACGTTAATTCCTAGGTATTTTATGGTTTCTGGTGCAATTGTAAATAGGATCAACCCTTAATTTCTCTTTCTTCTATATCATTTTTGCATCTAGAAATAAAGCAGATTTCTCTACATTGATTTTTTTTATCCTGCCACATTGCTGAAATACAATATGAGTCCTAGCAAAGTTACAAACTCTTGTGTTTTCCAAATAAAGTATCATGTCATCTGAGGAAAGTGAGATGTTGACTTCTTCCTTGCCAGTTTGAATGCCTTTATAATTGTTCGCATTTATTTGGAGTTGGTTGTGATCTGCCAATTTCATTTATGATTTTATTTGTTGGGATTCTTTATCTTTTCTTTGAGAAGTCCTTTGAGAGCTTTCTCAATCTCATGAATTCTTCCTAAGTAGAGGCCAGCTTGCCCTAGTGCTGAGATATGATGTGAGTCTAGGGGTCCAATGACACATGGTGAGCCTGCTATCCAGGGGCCTGCTTGGCCTAGCCATGTCTGGGTTGTGTAACTACAAGTCCAAAATCACAAGGTGAGCCCACTTACCAGTGGCCTAAGTGAGTACAGCTGAGCTGTGATGTTGGTATCCAGGTCCAAGCAACATGCTGATCCCACTGTGCAGGTGCCTCATTTTCCCAATGATGAGCTGGGATGCAGGGCTCATGATTTGGAGGCATTCTGCAAACCCAGTGTTCCCTGGACCCCCTTGCCTTCTTCTGGGCTCAGCTGGAGACTGGTGGTATGAGGGTTCCTGGTCCTTTCAGTGTTTGGGTGACCCATATGCCCTGGGGCACCTGGGATCAGCGGGTTCCCAATCTGAGGGCTCCTGGTAGGTGCTCTGATCTGGCGACTGCATTTCTCCATGTCCTGCTGTGTTTGAGGATTTGTCATTTGCAGGCTCCTGGTCAGCCAGGGATCTGGACGATCTGTTTGTCCACTACTGAGCTGGGGCAGGCAGCTCGTGGTCTGAGGGCCTGTGTTCCAATGACCCCCTCCGTGTCCAGTGATGTGGTGACTCCTTGTCCCAGGACTTACTTGTTTCATAATACCCCTCTCTGCCGGGTGCATGGAGGCACTTCAGACATTGTACACTTGGGAGTGGACTGGAAGATTAGGGCATTCATGAGCCCTGTGCTGATCTGGGTGGGTTGGAGAGTTCAAGAGAAGCAGTTAGTGCCCTGAGCTCCTCAGGACATAGACTCACAGCTTTCCTGTGCTGATCCCGGTGTTGTCCCCAGAGGTGTGGGAGGGGCCTTTCTCATCTGCCTGAGTATCCATGGTACCAATTCCCAGTGTCCCACTCCCACAGGCCACATGGGAATATGTCCGTGAGCAGCCAGGACAAACTCACAGTGGGAAAGGGGAACAGGAGTTGCCTGCTGTGGGTTCGAGGATTCTCAGGACCACAGAGGGGGATGAAGGGAGGTGCAAACATGCAGGTGGAGCCCAAAGTTTGACGAGAGGCCTGGGGCAGGTGATGGGACAGGGGGCTTGCCATGGGCAGGGACAGAAAACAGGGAAGCAAACTAGAGGGAGAGCAGGGAGATCTGTGGATGAAGTGCATTCTCTGTTGTCATGGGGGCCTGCGTGATTGCCATGCTTTTATATCATCCCAGGTGCATCAGAGTACCCTTCTGTATGTCACCACCATGCCGTGGCCAATCAGGCAGGCTCTCAGTGTGGCCTGATTCAGGTGGCCAATCACCATGCAGCTTAGGTGGCCAATGTCAGATGGCTTTCTCAGTGACTCTCCTGATATCGTTGCCTAGAAACCATATTAAAACAGAAAACAGAGGAGGTGGGGGCAAGATGGTGGAAGAGTAGGGTCCCCAAGTCACCTATCCCTACCCAATTACCTACATAACTTTTATATCATCTTGAAAACCTAGGAATTTGGCCTGAGAATTAAGTAGAGAACAGCTGTAATGCTACAGTGAGAGAAGAGTTCACGCTTCTATGAAATACAACTTCTTTTTGGCCACTCTGCACTGGGCAAAATGACTAGTAGGAAAAATTTTCCTCAAAAGAAAGAATCAGAAACAGCCCTCTCTCCCAAAGACTTACAAAATTTGTATTACAACTCAGTGTTAGAAAGCCGAATCACAAGCATAATTATAAAGCTACTGGTGGTTCTAGAAAAACCCTAAAGGATTCAGACACTTCATGACTGCAGAATTTAGATCTAATCAGGCCAAAATTAAAAATCAATTAAATGAGATGCAATCCAAACTAGAGGTCAGAACGATGAGATTTAACGTGGTAGAATGAGTGAGTGACATAGAAGACAAGTTGATGTCAAGGAGGGAAACTGAGGAAACAAAGAGAAAAATGACTAAAAGATCATGAGGATAGGCTAATGGAAATAAATGACAACCTCAGAAGGAAAATCTACATTTACCTGGGGTCCCGAGGGTGCCGAAGGGACACAGGCCCAGAATATGTATTTGAACAAATCAGAGCTGAAAGCTTCCCTAATTTGTGGCAGGAAACAGGCATTCAGATCAGGAAATGGATAGATCCCCCCATTAAATCAATAAAAACCACTCTACACCTGGACATTTAATAGTGAAACTTGCAAATTCCAAAGATAAAGAGAAAATCCTTAAAGAAGCAAGAGAAAAGTATCTCTAAATTTTATGGGGAGAAGGATTAGCATAACAGCAGACCCTTCCACAGAGATCTGGCAGGCCAGAGACTCTGGCAGGATATAGTCAGGGTCTTAAATGAGAAGAACATGCAGCCAAGAATACTTTATCCAGCAAGGCTCTCATTCATAATAGAAGGAGAGATAAAGAGCTTCCAAGATAGGCAGAAACTGAAAGGATATGTGATCATGAAGCCAGCTCTGCAAGAAATACTAAGGGGGAATCTGTAATAGAGGAAGTGCAAGGTAACAATCCACAAAAACAGGGACTGAATAGGTATCATGATGACATTGAATACATATCTTTCAATAGTAACTCTGGACATGAATGGGTTAGTGGCCCCAGCAAAAGGCGCAGCTGCCGATTCAGACTGGATAAAAGAGCAAAACCCATCTCTTTGCTGTGTACAAGAGACTCATTTTAGACATAAGGACACCTACAGCCTGAAAATGAAAGGTTGGAAAACAATGTACCATTCAAAAGGTCCTCAAAAGAAAGCAGGGGTAGCCATCCTTAGGTCAGATAAACTAAAGATTATCCCAAAGACTGTAGTAAGTGATGAAGAGGGACACTATATCATACTTAAAGGATCCATCCAACAAGAAGACCTAACAGTCATCAATATTTATGCCTGGAATTTATGCCCACAATGTGGGAGCTGCCAAGTATATCAATCAATTAATAACCAAAGTTAAGGCCTACTTAGATAATAATACACTTATACTTGGTGCCTTGAATGAAGCGCTTTCTACAATCAACAGGTTTTCTAAACACATTTCTAAAAACAAGAGTTTTAAGTGGTACACTAGACCAGATGGATTTCACAGATATTTACAGATCTTTCCATCCAAACACAATCGAATACACATTCTTCTCAAGTGCACACGGATCTTTCTCCAGAGTAGACCATATACTGGGGCACAAAACAGGACTTAACTGATACCAAAGATTGGGATCGTCCCCTGCATCTTTTCACACCATAATGCTTTGAAATTAGAACTAAATCACAAGAAGAAGTTTGGAAGGATTTGAAACATATAGAGCTTAAGGACCATCCTGCTAAAAGATGAAAGCATCAAGCAGAAAATTAGAGAAGAATGAAAAAATTCATGGAAACTAATGAGAATAAAGATACAATTGTTAAAAAATCTTTGGGATACAACAAAAGCAGTCCTGAGAGAGAAATTTATCGCAATATGAGCATCCATCCAAAAACTGGAAAGAACTCAAATACAAAAGTGAACTGGAGAAAAAAAACAGCAAATAGATCCTACACACAGCAGAAGAAGAGAGTCAGTAAAGATTCGGGCAGAACTCAATGAAAGAGAGAACAGAAGAAATATGGAATGGATGAACAAACCCAGGAGTTGGTTTTTGAAAGAATTAATAATGTAGATAAATCATTAGGCAGCCTTATTAAAAAGAAGAGGGAAAGGACTCAAATTAATAAAATAATGAATGATAAATGAGACAACACCACAAACACCAAAAAATACAAACGATTTTTAAAGCTTATTATGAGCAGCTATATGCCAATAAATTAGGCAATCTTGGAGAAATGGACACATTTCTGGAAAAACCACAAACTACCAAAACTGGAACAGGAAGAAATAGAAAACTGAACAGGCCGATAACCAGGGAAGAAATTGAAGCAGTCCTCAAATCCTACCAAGATACAAAATCCAGGGCAAGATGCCTTCCCAAGGGAATTCTATCAAACGTTCAAAGAAGAAACCATACTTCTACTAAAGCTGTTCTGAAAGATAAAATGAGATGTAGCACTTGCAAACTCCTTCTATGAGGCCAACATCACTTAAATTTCAAAACCAAACACCCCACCAAAAAGGAGAATTACAGACCAATATCCCTCATGAAAATGGATGTAAAAATTCTTAACAAGATTCTAGCCAGTAGGATCCAACAGAGCGTTCCCTTTCACTATTTTTTCTATTCCCCAAATGAAGGCGACCATATAATGTCTGTCATTCTCTGATTGCCTTACTCACTCAGCATAACACCCTCCAGTTCCATCCACATCGAAGGAAATGGTGGGTATTTGTCGTTTCTAATGGCTGAGTAGTATTTCATTGTATACATAGACCACATCTTCTTTATCCATTCATCTTTCCATGGACACCGAGGCTCCTTCCACAGTTTGGCCATTGTGGACATTGCTGCTAGAAACATCGGGGTGCAGCTGTCCTGGCGTTTCATTGCATCTGTGTCTTTGGGGTAAATCCCCAACAGTGCAATTGCTGGGTCGTAGGGCAGGTCTATTTTTAATTCTTTGAGGAACCTCCACACACCTTTCCAGAGTGGCTGCACCAGTTCACATTCCCACCAACAGTTCAGGAGTTTTCCCCTTTCTCCACATCCTCTCCAACATTTGTGATTTCCCGCCTTGTTAATTTTCTCCATTCTCACTGGTGTGAGGTGGGATCTCATTGTGATTTTGATTTGTATTTCCCTCATGGCCAGGGATGCGGAGCATTTTCTCATGTGCTTGTTGGCCATGGCCATGTCTTCCTCTGTGAGATTTCTCTTCATGTCTTTTGCACATTTCCTGTTTGGATCGTTTGTTTCTTTGCTGCTGAGTTTAATAAGTTCTTTGTAGATCTTGGATACTAGCCCTTTATCTGATATGTCATTTGCAAATGTTTTCTCCCATTCTGTAGGTTGTCTTTTAGTTTTGTTGACTGTATCCTTTGCTGTGCAAAAGCTTCTTATCTTGATGAAGTCGCAAAAGTTCATTTTTGCTTTTGTTTCTTTTGCCTTCGTGGATGTATCTTGCAAGAAGTTACTGTGGCCGATTTCTAAAAGGGTGTTGCCTGTGTTCTCCTCTAGGATTTGATGGAATCTTGTCTCACATTTAGATCTCTCATCCATTTTGAGTTTATCTTTGTGTATGGTGCAAGAGAGTGGTCTAGTTTCATTCTTCTGCATGTGGATGTGTAATTTTCCCAGCACCATTTATTGAAGAGACTATCTTTCTTCCAATGGATAGTCTTTCCTCCTTTATCGAATATTAGTTGACCATAAAGATGAGGGTCCACTTCTGGATTCTCAATTCTTTCCATTGATCTATGTGTCTGTTTATTTTTGCTCCCCCCTTCTTTTTTTCTTTTATTCTATTCTCTTTTTTCCTTCTTTTCTTTTTTTAAATTCTTTTTTCTTTTTGTTTTTCTTTTCTTCGTTCTCTTCTCTATTTTTCTCCTTTTCCTAATACAACTAGTTTTTGGCCATTTTGCACTGAGTAAAATGACTAGAAGGAAAAACTCACCTCAAAAACAGAATCAGAAACAGGTCTCTCTCACACAGATTTACAAAATTTGGATTACAATTCAATGTCAGAAATCCAATTCAGAAGCACAATTATAAAGCTACTGGTGGCTCTTGAAAAATGCATGAAGGATTTAAGAGACTTCATGACTACAGAACTTAGATCTAATCAGGCCGAAATTAAAAATCAATTAAACGCGTGAGTGATATAGAAGACAAGTTGATGAGAAGGAGGGAAACTGAGGAAAAAAGAGAAAATGAAAAAAGATCATGAGGATAGGTTAAGGGAAAAAATAACAGCCTCAGAAACAAAAATCTACGTTTACCTGGTGTTACCGAGGGTACCAAAAGGGACAGAGGGCTAGAATATGTATTTGAAGAAATCATAGCTGAAAACTTTCCTAAATTGGGGAGGGAAACAGGCATTCAGATACAGGAAATAGATTTTTCCCACCCAATATCAATTATCTATATTCTGCAGGCATGAAGTCTCTTGAATCCTTCATGCATTTTTCCAAAGCCACCAGTAGCTTTATTTTTCTGCTTCTGCATCGGTATTCTGATATCGAAGTTTTACACAATTTCTGTAATTCTGTGGGAGAGAGGACTGTTTTGGATTTTTTCTTTGGGGTGAGTTTTTCCTTCAAGGGACTTTGCTCAGTGCATGGTGGCTAAAAACAAGTTGTACTGGGAAAGGAAGGAAAAAAAGAAAAAAGAAACATTTCAAAATTAAAAAAAAAAAACAAGAAGGGGTAGCCTCTGATTCTATATAGTGTAAGTCCCTCGAATTCCCCTGGAGCTTTCCAGCGCTGCTTGGTCAAGAACTTGCTCTTCCCGTTTCCTTCCAGGTGATCTTCTGGGGGAGGGGCCTTCTTTTCTGATTGTCAGGTGTGTGCCCCGGGGGAGCTGCCCCGGCCCCTGCCAGGGGCAATGCTCCCTGGGAGCTGTTTATCCTGAGACCCATGCTCCCTGGTGGCCCCGCTCCATCCCAGGCACAATGTGACATAAGGGAGGAACAATAACACTGGCGGCCGCCAGCTCTTCAGCCCTTGAGTCAGCTCCCGCAGTAACTCCTGCAGACCCCAGTCCGTGGGAGCCTGGATGCTGTGGGTGTGGGGGGGCACTGACCTGCACAGCTCGGGGGTGCCCGGCGGCAGGAGCGTCCTCATGGTCCTGTGTCCTCCCGGCCCCACATGTCCCAAGGGGATCGCCGGATCCTTGCTGTGTCTCCCAGCGCCCTGGGGTCCAGGGTCTGTGCTTCTGGAATCACTCTCCCAGGGCCATGCATTCCCCTCCTAGCCGAGCCGCTGCCAGAGCTGCCACCTGCGCTGCTCCGGGGCTTGCTGGGTAAGCGCTCCAGCCATTGCTGGAGCTCCGTCCACGGTCTGTGGTGCACTCTCCCCATATCCTATGTTCGTGACCCTGGGAACCTGGGGGCTCCACTACCCATCCTGGGATCCTGCCTGAGTTCCCTGTGAGCACCTTTCCATCCAGGAAGGTTGGGAAACTTCCTGATTCTCCCGGTCTGGGCTTTCCCGTCCTGGAGTCTCTCCTGCCCGGCCTTAGCCTGGCTCCTTGTGGAGGCTCTCTCCCATTGGAGTGTACTCATTTATTTTTCCATGTTTCTACCTTGATAGAAGCGCAAACGCTTCTCACTTTAGCCTTCCAGCTATTCTCTCTTTAAATCAGAGGACGAATTCATCGGGTTTCAGGATGATTTGAAAGTTATCTAGGTAAGTTGATGAGGACAGGTGATTTCACGATCCTACTCTTCCCCCATCTTGTCGACAGCCATGTCTCTCATTATTTTGACTTCCTATTTTCCCATTGAATTTACACAAATATTTTATTTTATCTTACTTTTATTTTACTCTTTAAAAATTTGAACTCAATCACCCATTAGAAACGACAAATACCCATCGTTTGCTTTGATGTGGTTGTAACTGGAGGGTATTATGCCAAGTGAAATAAGTCAATCGGAGAAGGACAAACATTATATGGTCTCCTTCATTGGGGGAATATAAAACATAGTGAAAGGAAATAAAGCAGAAATGAGATAAAATCAGTCGGAAAAATCAGAAAGGGAAACAGAATATGAGAGACTCCAAACTCTGGGAAATGAACTATAGGTGGTAGAAAGGGAGGTGGGCATGGCTTGGGGGTCACTGGGTGACAGGCACTGAGAAGGGCACTTGATGGGATGAGCACTGGGTGTTATTCTATATGTTGGCAAATTGAACACCAATAAAAAAATAAATTTAAGAAAAATTAAAAATAAAAGATTCAGCTGTAGTGCCATCTTGGTGGCAATTCCTTGCAGGGTAGGACAAGGTTCCCCAGAGGGCTATATATCTTCTAAATCAGCTTCTAATGTATGATGCTGTTTCTCACATAACTCACATTTACAGGTGCAGGAATCAAGGACTGGAACTGGGAGTTGTACTACTCACTATAACCTGTCATGATCTACTTGCAAAATGTTTACTTTCTGTACCCACGATTTATTATTCTGCTGGCCTAGAGGTCTCAGGTTCAAAGAGAGACACAAAAACAATCCCACTGATCTGGAAATTGAAACTGGTGCCTGGCCACTTTGAGCTCTTCAGGCCCCTGAATTAATAGGCAAGGAAGGAAGTTACTATGCTGGCTGGGTGATTAATCCCAAATACCTGGTAGAAATTGAATGAACTCCATAATGGAGGTTAAGAAGAGCATGTGTGAAAATCAGAGGATCAGTAAAGACATCTTTTAATATTACCTTCATGTTTTCATTTTAATTTCCTTCCATGTATTTTTTAATTTACACTTTAATTTCTGATTAACCCATTCATTATAAGCAGTAGGATATTCTTTAACCCCCATGTATTAGTGGTATTTCCAGTTTTTTTTTTCTTGTGGTTGACCTTAAGTTTCATGTCATTGTGGTTGGAAACTATGCATGGTGTAGTCTTCATCTTTTTGTACTTGTTCAGGTCTGATTTGTGACCTGGTATGTGATCTATTCTGGAGAATGTTTCATATGCACTCAAAAAGACTGTCTTCTGCTGCTTTAGGATGAAATGTTCTGAATATATTTGTTAAGTACAAAAAAAAAAGAATAGAATAGAAACGACAAAGAGATACTACTTGCTTTGATGTGGATGGAACTGGAGGGTATAATGCTGAGGGAAAATAGTCAATCTGAGATAGGCAATCATTATATGGTCTCATTCATTTGGCATAATAAAAAATAGTGAAAGGGAATAAAGGGAAGCGGAGAGAAAATGAGTGAAAATATCAGTTGACGATGACAGAATATGAGAGACTCCTAACTCTGAGCAACGAAAAAGGGGTACTGGAAAGGGAGTTGCCTGGATGGTTGGGGTGACTGGATGATGTACACTGAGGGGGGCACTTGATGTGATGACCACGGGAGATATGCTATATGTTGGCAAATTGAACTCTTTTCATTTAGGACCCTTAATATATCATGCCAGCCCTTTCTGGCCACCCAGGTCGCTGGGGAGAAGTCTGCTGTTAACCTACTACTTCTCCCCATAAAGTTTAAGGATCCCTTGTATCTTGTTGCTTTGAGGATCTTCTCTTTATCTTTGGAATTTGAAAGTTTCATGATGAAATATCAGGGTGTTGAATGGTTTTTATTGCTGTTAGGGGAGGATCACTCTAGCTCCAGGATCTGCACCCCTGATTCCTTCTCCAAGTTAGGGAAGTTCTTGGCTGTGATTTGTTCTCATACACTTTCTGGTCCTCTGTTCCTTTCGACACCCTCTGGAACCCCCTTTAAATGTAGATTTTTCCTTCTTAAGCTGTCATTTACTTCCCTTAACCTTTCCTCATGGTCTTTTGTTTTTCTCTCTTTTCCTCTGCTTCCTTCCTTGCCATCAACCTGTCTTCTATGTCACTCACTTGTTCTTCCACCCCGTTAACCCTGGTCGGTAGGACCTCTAGTTTGGATTTCAACTCATTTAAGTGATTTTTAATTTCGGCCTGATTAGATCTAAATTCTGCAGTCATGAAGTCTCTTGAGTCCTTTATGCTTTTTTTCTAGAGCCACCAGTAGCTATTATAAAGCTATTTAGATCTAATCAAAATTCTGCAGTCATGAAGTCTCTTGAGTCCTTTATGCTTTTTTCTAGAGCCACCAGTAGCTTTATAATAGTGCTTCTGAATTGGCTTTCTACATTTAATTGTAATCCAAATTTTGTAACTCTGTGAGAGCGAGGACTGTTTCTGGTTCTTTCTTTTGAGGCAAGGTTTTCCTTCTAGTCATTTTGCTCAGTGCAGAGTGGCCAAAAACAATTTTTATTGGGGAAAGGAAAAAAAGAGAGAAGAGAAGGAAGGAAAGAAAAAAAAACTTAAAAAAGAGAAAAAAGTAAAAAAAGAGAAAAAAAGAGAAAAACAAAAAACGGGGGGGGGGAGGAACAAACAGAGATCAAAAAACAAAAAACAAAAAAAAAATAAGGGGAGTACACTCTGATTCTGTATACTGTAAATTCCTCGACTTCCACTGGAACTTTCCAGCACTGGTTGGTCAATAATTTGTTTTTTTTCTGTCTGTCTAGCTGGTCTTCTGTGGTAGGGGCTTGCTGTTCTGATTTTCAGGTGTTAGCACTTTGGGGAGCTGCTTAGCCCTCTGCCTGGTTCAGGGCTCAGTGAAAGATGTTTAAGCTGTTTATACAGTGAGGGTACTGTGAGGCTCAATGGGGTTTTTTTATCCTGTGAGGCCCCAGTAGGAACAACAACAGTGGCTGTGGCCAGCCCTGGAGCCCTGGAATCAGCTCCTGCAATGACTACAGAGCTCTCAGTCTGGGGGCGGGGCCGCTGATCTGCTCAACCTGGGGCAGGAGTGTCCTTGCTGTCCTGTGCCCTCCTGGCCTCTGCCTGTACCCGGGGGAGCGCCGGATCCTGGGCTGTGCCCGCCTACGCCCTGTGCTCCCGGGCCTGCGCTGTCCGATTGGTGCTCCCAGCTGCGCAGCCCCTTCTGCGCGGAGCCTCTGCTGTAGCCGCATCTGAGCTGCTCCTGGAGGCTGTGGAGACCGTCTGTGCGGTGCCACCACCCAAGGTGCCTCTGAGCTGCTCCCTTGGACGAGCAGCCCCCTGCCCCAGGTGCCTCTGCCCGAGCCGCCTCTGAGCTGTTCGAGGGTCCAGCCAGGCAGGCTGCAGCCCTTTAGGGAGCTCGGCCGTGGGGTGTGGCGCGCTCTCCCTGGGCGCAAGTGGTCTGTTAGTGTCCCTGGGAGTCTGAGGTCATCCCCGCCCTCCTGGGATCCTGCGCTAACTCCCTGAGAGCGCCTTCCTGTCCGGGAAGAATGGTGAAACTCCTGCTTCTCCAGGCAGGGCTCTCCTGTCCTGGGGACACTTTTCCAGTGTGGCTGCACCAGTTTGCATTCTCACCAACAATGCAACATTTCTTGTTGGCAGCGGACTATGTCCGGAGCAAGGACTTTCGGGACTACCTCATGAGTACGCATTTCTGGGGCCCTGTAGCCAACTGGGGTCTTCCCATTGCTGCCATCAATGACATGAAAAGTCTCCAGAGATTATCAGTGGGCAGATGACATTTGCCCTCTGTTGTTACTCCTTGACATTCGTGAGATTTGCCTACAAGGTCCAGCCTCGAAACTGGCTTCTGTTTGCATGCTATGCCACAAATGAAGTAGCCCAGCTCATTCAGGGAGGATGCCTTATCAAACATGAGATGAGTAAAAAGGCATCAGCATAACAGCGGAAAATGGGCAACCAGGTGTTTGAAGGGACAGCATTAGCGCTGCTGCTGAGTCACAGATTACATCCTCAGAATAGTCTTGCTAAGGAAAATAAGCTGAATGCTATTTTTACTAACCAATTTTTCTAGAAATAGCTAAGAGACCCTAAGCCAACTCTCTGCTGCCTTACACATACCAAGTATTTTACTACTCTTCATAAAGAGTAGCTCAAAATATGCAATTTAATAATTCCCAATGATGGTTTTATTTGCAGTAATATGTATATTACTTGCTAGAATTTACTTAATAAAAAATTGGATAAAAATTGTAATTATTAGCCCTTAAATACTCAGAACCTTTAACTCTTTAATGACCATGAGACCACCGACAGCTGGCCATACTTACACTGTCATCGACAGTTTTATTTTTTAACCATTTAACTTTCTTTACTGAAAACCAATATTCAAGAAAGATGAATCCTCAATGCATCCTCTTATACTGACCAACGTAGCTAACTACAAATGAAGTCAATGGTGTTTTTTTTTTTTTTGTTTTGTTTTTTTTTTTAAGATTTTATTTATTCACAAGAGACAGAAAGGCAGAGACATAGGCAGAGGGAGGAGAAGCAGGCTCCATGCAGGAAGCCTGATGTGGGACTCCATCCTGGGGCTCCCAGATGAGGCCCTGAGCCGAAGGCAGATGCTTAGCCGCTGAGCCACTCAGGCTCCCCTTAGCATGCTGTGCTATGTGTCAAGAAAACAAGCCCTCCCCCGCCCTGAGCCCTGGCCCCCTGGCAAACACAGATAAATGATTGTGCACTGGGGATCCCTGGGTGGCGCAGCGGTTTAGCGCTTGCCTTTGGCCCAGGGCGCGATCCCGGAGACCCGGGATCGAATCCCACGTCGGGCTCCCGGTGCATGGAGCCTGCTTCTCCCTCTGCCTGTGTCTCTGCCTGTGTGTGTGTGTGTGTGTGTGTGTGTGTGTGTGTGTGTGACTATCATAAATAAATAAAATTAAAAAAAAATGATTGTGCACTGCGCGACGATACCGTTAGGTGAGAGCTTTGGTTCATGCAGTCGGCTGCCAGAGGTCGCACTGAAACCCCGCAGCCCCGGCACCCACAGTCGGTGGCGGTCAGCCGTGCTCCTTCCACAACACCAGATGAATACTGTGGTCGGGCATGCTGATGGCAAAGACCAGGCCCGTGTCATTGTGCCCATCCAGTCCATTGAGCCAGGACACTTCGCCGCCAGGAAGCTCGAGCCTCTCTTTGATTTCTGGTACTCTGGCAGGGGCCAGCGGCCTTGTTCATTTTAGCCATTCTGCCAGATGTGAGGTGGTATCTCATTGTGGGTTTTGTTTTGTTTTGTAATTTCCTGATACTGATGTGGAGCATTTTTTATCATGTGTCTGTTCTCCACGTGTAGGATTTTTTGGAGAAATATCTGTTCATGTCTTCCACCCATTCCTTCGCTGGATACTTGTTTTGAGTGTAGACTTCCATAAGTTCTTTATAGATCTTAGATACTAGCCTTTTGTCTCCTATGTCATTTGCAAATGCCTTCTCCCATTTTGTAGGTTGCTTCTTAGTTTTATGGACTTTTTCCTTTGCTTTTGAACTTGATGAAGTCCCAGTAGTTCAGTTTTGCTCTTGTTTCCCTTGCTTTTATAGACATGTCTTGCATAAGTCACTATGGCCAAGGTCAAAGAGGTTGTTGCCTGTGTTTTTCTGTAGGATCGTGATGGATTCCTATTTCACCTTTAGGTCTTTCATCCATTTTGAGTTTATCTTTGTGTGGGGTGTAAGAGAATGGTCCAGTTGAGTTCTTCTGCATGTGGCTGTCCAATTTGTTGAAGAGACTGTCGTTTTTCCAGTGGATATTCTTTTCTGCTTTGTCGAAGATTAGTTGACCATAGAGTTGAGGGTCCATTTCTGAGTTCTCTATTCCATTCCTTGATCAATGTGTCTGTTTTTGTGCCAGTACAATAACATTTTGATGATGACAGCTTTGTCTATGACATACAGAAAAAAACCTTAGACAAAATACAGCCTGAAGTCCAGACATTGTGATATAACCTGCTTTTGATTTCTTTTTCAACATTCTTATGGCTAATTGGGGTCTTTTCTGGTTCTATGCAAATCTTAGAGTTATTTATTTATGCTCTGTGAAAAATGTCAAGGGTATTTTGATAGGAACTACTCCAAAAGTGAACATGGCCCTGGGTAGCATGGACATTTTCACAATATTGATTGTTCAAATACATGAACATGTAATGTTAATGCATCTGTTTGCTCTTCCACAATTTCTTTCATAGGTGTTCTGTAGTTTTTAGTTACAGATCCTTTACTTCTTTCATTATGTTTATTCCTAGGTATTTTATGATTTCTGGTGCAATTTTAAGTACGATCAACCCTTAAATTCTCTTTCTTCTCTATCATATTTAGTGTCTATAAATACAACTGATTTCTGTTCATTGATTTTTTTTTATCCTGCCACATTGCTGATTTACTGTACACGTCCTAGCAAATTTGGAAACTCTTGTGTTTTCCACATAACGTGTCATGTCATCTGAGACAAGTGGGATTTTGACTTCTTCTTTGCCAGTTTGAATGGCTTTTATTTCTTCTTATTTTCTGATTGATGAGGCTAGTAATTCTATTACTCTGTTGAAGAATGGTGGTGAGAGTGGGCATTCTTGTTGTGTTCCTCACCTTAGTGGAAAGGCTGTCAGTTTTTCCCATTGTGAATGATATTACCATGGGTTTCGTAGATGGTTTTTATGGTGTTAGGTCTATTCCCCCAATCACTACCCTGTGGAGAGTTTTAATCAAGAAAAGGATGCTGCATTTTGTCTAAGGTTTTTTTATCCATCAATTGAGAAGATCATAGGATTCAGGCCCTTTCCTTTATTAATGTGATCTATCACCCTGATTGACTTACAAATGTTGAACCACCCTTGCAGTCCAGGATTCAATCCCACATGGTCATGGTGAATAATCCTTTTGATGTACTATTGGATTCCCTTAGTTAGTATATTGGTGATAATTCTGGCATCCATGGTCATCAGGTATATTGGTCTGTAGTTCTCCTGTTTGGTGGGATCTTTGTCTTTGGGATCAAGGTAATGCTGACTTCATAGAATGAGTTTGGAAGTTTTCCTTGCATTTCCTTGCTCTATTTGAAAGAGCTTCAATAGCTTAAGTATTATTTCTTATTCAAACTTTTGGTTGAATTCTCTGGGAGGCATTCAGCCCTGGACTGTTGGTTTCTGGGAAGATATTGATGACTGCTTCAATTACTTTACTAGTTATGGATCTGTTCAGGTTTTCAATTTCTTCCTGTATCCGTTCTCATAGTTTATAAATTTCCAGAAAAGCATCCATTTTTTGCAGATTACCTAATTTGGGGGCAATTAATTGCTCACAAAATTCTTTATAATTGCTGGCATTTATTTGGAGTTGGTTGTGATCTGCCTCTTTCATTTATAATTTTATTTGTTTGGATTCTTTATCTTTTCCTTGATAAGTCCTATGAGAGTTTTCTCAATCTCATGAATTCTTCCTATGCAGAGGCCAGCTTGCCCTAGTGCTGAGATATGCTGTTAGTCCAGGGGTCCAATGGCATATGGTGATCCAGGGGCCTGATTCGCCTAGCCATATCTGGGATGTGTAAACCCAAGTCCAAATCACAAGGGGAGCCCACTTACCAGGGACCTAAGTGAGTACAGCTGAGCTGTAATGTTGGTCTCCAGGTCCAAGGCATATGCTTATCCCACTGTGCAGGTGCCTCCTTTCCTAATGATGAGCTGGGATGCAGGGATCATGATTTGGAGACACTCAGCAAAACCAGTGTTCCTATGGCCCCCTTGCCTTATACTTCACTCAGCTAGAGAGCTGGTGCTATGAGATTTCTTTGTCCATCCAGTGTCTGGGTGACTCAGATGACCGGGAACTTGTGGGTTCAGAGGGTTCCCAGTCTGAGGGCTCCTGGTAGGTGCCCTGTTCTGTAGACTGAATTTCTCAGTGTCCTGCTGTGTTCGTGGGTTTGTGGTCTGTGGCTCTTGGTCAGCCAGGGATCTGGAGGATCCATTTGACCACTACTGAGCTGGGGCATGGAGCTCGTGGTCTGAGGGCCTGTGTTCCAATGTCCCCCACCATTTCCAGTGATGTGGTGAAACCTTCTCCCAGGACTTACTTGTTTCTTAAAATCCCCTCTCTGTCAGGTGCTTGAGGCATTGCAGACATTGTACACATGGGGGTGGAGTGGAGGTTTAGGGCATTAATGTGCCCTGTGCTGAGCTGGGTTGGAGAGATCCAGAGAAGCAGTGAGTGCTATGGGTTCCCTCAGGATGGGGGCTCACAACTTTCCTCTCTTGAGCCCAGTGTTGACCCCAGAGGTGTGGGAGAGGCTTGTCCCCTCTGCCTGAGTATCCATGATATCGATTCCCACTGTCCCACTCCTACAGGCCACATGGGAATATGTCCATGAGCAGCCAGGCCAAACTCACAGTTGCACATGGGACTAGGAATCACCTGCTGTGGGTTTGTGGACTCTCAGGAACACAGAGGGGGAGCCCAAAGAGTTGGCAAGAGGCCTGGGTCAGAAGGGGTGCCAACAGGGCTTGCCATGATCAGGGGCCGAAAACAGGGCAGAGAACCTGAGGGAGAGAAGGGAGATCTGTGGCTGAAGTGCCTTCTCTGTCGTCACAGGGGCCTGCGGGGTTGCCATGCTTTTATGTCAACCCAGGTGCATCAGAATGCCTTTTTGTGATGTCACCGCCATGCCCTGGCCCATCATGCAGGCTCTTGGGTTGGCCTGTTTCAGGTGGCCAATCACCATGCAGCTCAGGTGGCCAGTGTCAGATGACTTTCTCATTGACCCTCCTGATATTGTTGCCTAGAAACCATGCTTAAACAGAAAAGAGAGTAGGAGGGGGCAAGATGATGGAAGACCAGGGTACCCAAGTCAAATGTCCCCACCCAATTACCTTTCAAATCATCCTGAAAACCTAAGAATTCAGCCTGAGACTTATAGAAAGAACAGCAGGAATGCTACAGTCAGAGAAGAGTTCATGCTTCTATCAAGTACAACTTGTTTTTGGCCACTCTGCACTGAGCAAAATGACTAGAAGGAAAACCTCTCCTCAAAAGAAAGAATCAGAAACAGTCCTCTCTCCCATAGTGTTACAAAATTTGGGTTACATTTCAATGTCAGAAAGCCAATTCAGAAGCACTATTATAAAGCTACTGGTGGCTCTCAAAAAAAGCATGAAGGATTCAAGAGACTTCATGACTGGAGAATTTAGATCTAATCAAGCCGAAATTAAAAATCAATTAAATGAGATGCAATGCAAACCAGATGAGGGTTAACAGGGTAGAAGAACGAATGAGTGACATATAAGATCTATTGATGGCAAGGAGAGAAACTGATAAATAAAGAGAAATATGACTAAAAGATCATGAGGATGCCTTAATGGAAATAAATGGCAGCCTCAGAAGGGAAAATCTACGTTTACCTGGGGCTCCCGAGTGTGCCAAAAGGGACAGAGGTCCAGAATATGTATTTGAACAAATCATAGCTGAAAACTTCCCTAATTTGGAGAGGGAAACAGGCACTTATATCCAGGAAATAGAGAGATTCCCCCCCTAAAATCAATAAAAACTGCTCAACAACTTGACATTTAATAGTGAAACTTGTAAATTCCCCACATAAAGAGAAGATCCTTAAAGCAGCAAGAGACAAGAAATCTCTAAATTTTGTGGGGAGAAGTATTAGCATGACAGCAGACTTCTCCACAGAGACCTGGCAGGCCAGAAAGGGCTGGCAGGATATAGTCATGGTCTTAAATGAGAAGAACATGCAGCCAAGAATAATGTATCTAGCAAGGCTCTCATTCAGAATAGAAGGAGAGATAAAGAGCTTCCAAGATAGGCAGAAACTGAAAGAATATGTGACCATGAAGCCAGCTCTGGTAGAAATACTGAGAGGAATTCTGTAATAGAGGAAGTTGAAGGGAACAATCCACAAAAACAGAGACTGAATAGGTTTTTCTAAGCAAAACATCTCCAAAGAAACAAGAGCTTTAAATGTTACACTGGACCAGATGGATTTCACAGATATTTACAGAACTTTCCATCCAAACACCATTGAATCCACATTCTTCTCAAGTGCACATGGAACTTTCTCCAGATTAGACAACATGCTGGATCACAAATCTGGTATAAACCAACACCCAAAAATTGGTATCGTCCCCTGCATATTTTCAGATCATAATGCTTTGAAATTAGAACTAAATCACAAGAAGAAGTTTGGAAGGATTTCAAACACGTGGAGGTTAAGGACCATCCTGCTAAAAGATGAAAGGGTCAACCAGGAAATTAAGGAAGAATTAAAAGGATTCATGGAAACTAATAAGAATGAAGATACAAACATTTAAAATCCTTGGGATACAGCAAAAGCAGTCTTCAGGGGGAAATACATCGCAACACGCCGGGACACCTGCACCCTGATGTTTATAGCAGCAATGTCCACAATAGCTAAGCTGTGGAAGGAGCCTCGGTGTCCATCAAAAGATGAATGAATAAAGAAGACGTGGTTTATGTATACAATGGAATATTACTCAGCCATTAGAAATGACAAATACCCATCATTTCTTTTGATGTGGATGGAACTGGAGGGTATTATGCTGAGTGAAGTAAGTCAATCGGAGAAGGACAAACAGTGTATGTTCTCATTCATTTGGGGAATACAAATAATAGTGAAAGGGAATAGAAGGGAAAGGAGAAGAAATGGGTAGGAAACATCAGAAAGGGAGACAGAACATAAAGACTCCTAAATCTGGGAAATGAACTAGGAGTGGTGGAAGGGGAGGAGGGCGGGGGGTGGGGATGAATGGGTACTGACGGGCACTGAGGGGGCACTTGATGGGATGAGCACTGGGTGTTATTCTGTATGTTGGCAAATTGAACACCAATAAAAAATAAATGTATTATTCAAAAAAAACCTCCACAAAATCTTTGGGATACAGCAAAAGCAGTCCTGAGGGGGAGGAAATACATCCCAATACAGGCATGCATCCATGCGAGTATTGGAAAGAACTCAAATACAAAAGGGAAGCTTGCACCTGAAGGCCCTGGAGAAAAAAAAACAGCAAATAGACCCTACACCCAGCAGAAGAAGAGAGTTAATAAAGTTTCCATCAGAGCTCAATGAAATAGAGCCTGGAAGAAATGTGGAAGAGATGAACAATGCCAGGAATTGGTTCTTTGATAGATTTTATAAGGACACCGAGGCTCCTTCCACAGTTTGGCTTTTGTGAACATTGCATCTATAAACATGAGTGTGCAGGTGTCTGAGCATTACATTGCATCTGTATCTTTGGGGTAAATCACCAGCAGTGCAGCTGCTGGGTCATAGCAGAGATCTATTTTTTACTCTTTGAGGAACCTCCACACAGTTTTCCAGAGTGGCTGCACCGGTTCACATTCCCACCAACAGTGCAGGAGGGTTCCCCTTTCTTCTCATTTGTGGTTTCCTGCCTTGGTAATTTTCCCCATTCTCACACGTGTGAGGTGGTATCTCATTGTGATTTTGATTTGTATTTCCCTCATGGCCTGGGATGCGGAGCATTTTCTCATGTGCTTGTTGGCCATGTCTATGTCTTCCTCTGTGAGATTTCTGTTAATGCCTTTTGGCCATTTCCTGTTTGCATTGTTTGTTTCTTTGCTGCTGAGTTTAATAAGTTCTTTATAGATCTTGGAAACCAGCCCTTTATCTGATATGTCATTTGCAAATATCTTCTCTCATTCAGTAGGTTGTCTTTCAGTTTTGTTAACTGTATCTTTTGCTGTGCAAAAGCTTCTTATCTTGATGAAGTCCCAATAGATCATTTTTAATTTTCTTTCTCTTGCCTTCATGGATGTATCTTGCAAGAAGTTACTGTGTCCAAGTCCAAAAAGGGTGTTGCCTGAATTCTCCTCTAGGATAATGATGGACTGTCTCACATTTAGACCTTTCATCCATTTTGAGTTTATCTTTGTGTCTGGTGCAAGAGAGTGGTCTAGTTTCATTCTTCTGTTGTGGATGTCCAATATTCCCAGCACCATTTATTGAAGAGACTGTTTTTTCCAGTGGATAGTTTTTCCTCCTTTTTCAAATATTAGTTGAAGGTAAAGTTGAGGGTAAAATTCTGGATACTCTATTCTGTTCCACTGATCTGTGTATGTTTTTGGGCCAGTACCACACTGTCTTGGTGACCAGAACTTTTTAGTACAACCTGAAATCTGGCATTGTGATGCCCCCAGCTATAGTTTTCTTTTTTAAAATTTCCCTGGTTCTTTGGGGTCTTTTCTGATTCCACACAAATCTTAAAATAATTTGTTCTAACTCTCTGAAGAAAGTCCATGGTATTTTGATAGGGATCCAGTGTCTGGGTGAATCACATGCCCAGGGGCACGAGGGTTAAGAGCGTTCCCAGTATGAAGGATCCTGGTAGGTGCTCTGTTCTGGGGACTGAATTTCTCCGTGTCCTGCTAGCTTCAAGGGGTTTGGTCTATGGGCGCCTGGTCAGCCAGGGATCTGGAGCATCCATTTGTCCACTACTGAGCTGGGGCAGGCAGCTGGTTGTCTGAGGGCCCGTGTTCCAATGGCCCCCACCTGGTCCAGTGATGTGGTGACTCCTTCCCCCAGGACTTACTTGTTTCATTCAATCCCTTCTCTGCTGGGTGCCTGGAGACACTGCAGACACTGTACACATGGGGGTGGAGTGGAGGTTTAGGGCATTCGTGTGCCCTATACTGAGCTGGATTGGAGAGCTCCAGAGAAGCAGAGATTGCCTTGGATTCCCTCAGGATGGGGACTCACAGCTTTCCTGTGTTGAGCCCCGGGTTGACCCCAGGGGTGTCAGAGAAGCATTTCCCCCCTTCCTGAGTATCAATTGTACCAATTCCCGGTGTCCCGCTCTCACAGTCTACATGGTAATATGTCTGTGAGCATCCAGGCCAACCTCTCAGGGGGAATTTGGAGCAGGAGTCACCTGCTGTGGGTTCGTGGACTCTCAGGACCACAAGGGGGATGAATGGATGTGCAAACATGCAGGTGGAGCCCAAAGTCTTGGTGAGAGGACTAGGGCAGGAGGGTTTTCTGGGGGCTTGCCATGGGCATGGGCAGAAAACAGGGCAGACAACCTGAGGGAGAGCAGGGAGATCTGTGGCTGACGTGCCATCTCTATCATCATGGGGACCTGCGGGTTGTCATGCTTTTATATCAGCCCAGGTGCATCAGAGTGCCCCTCTGTGATGTCACCGCCATGCCCCGGCCAATCAAGCACACCTTCGGGGTAGCCTGCTGCAGGTGGCCAATCAGCATGCAGCTCAGGTGGCCAATGTCAGATGGCTTTCTCATTGACCCTCCTGATACTGTTGCCTAGAAACAATTTTAAATGGAAAACAGAGTAGGAAGGGGCAAGATGGTGGAAGACTAGGGTCCCCAAGTCCCCTGTCCCCACCAAATTACCTAAATAAGTTTCAAATCATCCTGAAAACCTACAAATTCGGCCTGAGATTTAAAGAGAGAACAGCTGGAATGCTACAGTGAGAAGAGTTCACGCTTCTATCTCGGTAGGAAGACAGGGAGGGGGAAGAAAGAAAGAAACAAAAGGCATCCAAGTGGGAGGGGCCCCATGAGGACCTGGGCTAAGGCCACGGCGAGTGTCCCCAGGACAGGAAAGCCCTGTCCTGGAGAAGCAGGGCTTTCACCAATCTTCCCGGGAGTTGGAGCAGGATCCCAGGAGGGGCGGGGATGCCCTCAGCATCCCTTTATCCCACCCCACCTGGGACTACAACTCAGCTGAAGGTAAGGAGAGACTCTGGGTCTACCACCAGACTCTAATGGCAGATCTCAAGGCTGCCACGTGCAAGCCTACCAATCTGGCCAAGGTCTATGATGTAAGACAGTGTAAGGATGAGAGTCCAGCAGCCTTCTTAGAGAGAGTCATAGAGGCTTTTAGGCAGTACCTATGAACCCAGAAGCCCTGGAAACAAAGGCCACAATTATCATGGCTTTTGTTAACCAGGCAGCTCCAGACATTAAAAAGAAATTGCAAAGGGTAGAGAGACTGGGAGGGAAGAGCTTGCAGGACTTAGTGATAGTAGCAGAATGAGTCTATAATAATAGAGAAAGTCCGGAAGAACAACAAACCAAACTAAGTGACCGGCAGACCTGAAACCTTGCCAAGATCCTGCTGGCCACAACCATGGATGACCCACAGGAAAGACGAAGGTCCCTCAAGAAGCTGGCTTCAGGGACAGGTAAGGAGGATGGCCCTGGTCCCCATCGGGAGCGCCCTAAGCTGAACAAAAACCAATGTGCTTATTGCAAAGAAGAGGGCCACTGGGTGAAAAGTTGCCCTAACAAAAGATCTAAGGCCCCTGCCAAGATCTTGAAAATGGAGGACCTGGCTGATTAGGGGAGTTGGGGTTTGGCACCCTTCCCCAAGCCCAGGGTAACTCTCAGAGTGGAGGGGCAACCTGTTGAATTCCTAGTGGACACTGGGGCACAACATTCAGCTTTATTACAACCCCAAGGGAAATTGGCAAACAAAACTTCATGGGTGCAAGGGGCCATGGGCACCAAACAATAGTCATGGACTACCTGAAGAACTGTGGATTTTGGCACGGGCCAGTATCCCACTCCTTCATGGTCATCCCTGAGTGTCCCCACCCGTTGTTAGGTCGGGATTTGCTCACCAAGATGGGGGCACAAATTTGCTTCCACCCCGAAGGGGCAAAAGTCCTAAACAAGAAGGGGCACCCTATTCAGGTGCTTGTCCTGAGTTTAGAAGACGAATATCGTCTCTATCGTCTCCACTAAACGCCCTCAACCCCAATGACTGACATTGACCGTTGCCTTCAGGAATTCCCCAAGCATGGGCAGAAACTGGGCCGGCACCGACTGGCCATATACATAGAACTAAAGCCGGGGGCAGACCCTGTCAGGGTCCGCCAACACCCCATGCCTCTCGACTCCCTAAACCAGACTGGGACCCCCCTCTGCATGACTGTCAAGAAATTTTGGCGCAGGTGCACGGAATCGGAGCTGATCTCCAGGACCAGCCAACGCGACGCCACCTGGTACAGGGTCGGCAGCAGTTTTGTCCGAGGAGCCCGATGTGCGGGGGCAGCCGTGACCACGGAGATGGAGACCGTCTGGGCGGGGCCACTGGCAGCCGGAGCGTTGGCTCAACCGGCAGAGCTGACCATGGGGGAAGGTAAACGAATCAACATCTACCCCGACAGCAGGTCCGCCCTCGCCACGGCTCACGTCCACGGAGCCCTTTACAGGGAGAGGGGGCTCCTGACCACAGAGGGAAAGACTGTTCAAAACAAAACGGAGATGCTTGAACTCCGGAGGGCCTCTGGCTGCCCAAGGCCCTAGCCCCCATCCACTGTCCGGGGCACCGAAAGCAGACACGCCAGTAGCCAGGGGAAACCGGCAAGCAGATTTGAAAGCAAAGGAGGCGGCCATTTCAGTGACCCAGGTCTTAGCAACCACGCTACCCGACCCCGGAGGCACCGACCCTGCCCGACACCCCCAACTATACTGATGCTGATTTACACTGGATCAAACGCTTGCCTGTGACCCAGTGCTTGCGTGGCTGGTGGAGGGCCGCAGACTCCAGCATCATCCTGCCAGAGGAACTAGGACGGCGAGGCCTATCCAGAGTGCATCGGGGTACTCACATGGGGACAAGGAAGGTGGGAGACCTCATACGACATGCAAAGATCACTATTAAAGACTCTCGAGCAAAGATCGAGCAGATTGTGGTGAGCTGCCACGCATGCCAGTTAACTAATGCCACCCCCCATGGATCTAACCCAGGCACCCGGCTCCAAGGGGACTGCCCAGGAGCCTACTGGGAAGTGGACTTCACTGAGGTAAAACTTGGAAAATACGGGTACAGGTATTTATTAGTGTTTGTACTTTTTCAGGATGGAGAATGGCATTTCCCACCAAACATGAAACGGCACAGACCATGACCAAGAAACTGCTGGAAGACATCTTACCCAGGTATGGTTTTCCTGTTAAGATTGGGTCAGACAACGGCCCAGGATTCATCTCTAAGGTAACACGGGGAGTGGCCCTAGTACTTGGGGCAGGTTGGAAATGACATTGTGCATATAGGCCCCAGAGCTCAGGACAGGTAGGATTCAAGGAGACCTTAACTAAATTAGCCCTGGAGACTGGTGGGGACTGGGTGACTCTCCTCCCCTTTGCCCTATATAGGGTGAGGAACTCCCCATATAAGATGGGACTGACTCCCTACCAGATCATGTTCAGTATTCCTCCACCTGTTATCCCCAATTTAAAACCTGAGGGGCTTGCTGAATTTGATGATCACCAATTTCTTTTCTACTTCCAAATGTTACAATGAACCCATGAGCAGGTGTGGCCTAAGCTGAGGGCCCTCTATGAGACTGGGCCACCCCCGGACCCCCATCGGTATCGGCCAGGTGACTGGGTGTACGTGCAAAGATACCAACACCAGACACTTCAACCTCGCTGGAAAGGACCTTACATCGTGATCCTGACCACTCCCACCGCTCTCTAGGCCAATGGGATTACTCCCAGGGTCCACTACGCTCACGTCCGGCCAGCTGACCGACACGCCGTTCTCAAGGACTTTGTTCCAGAATGGAAAAGCCAACCGGACAAGGACAATCCCCTAAAGCTAAGACTGCACCATTCTCACTTATTTCCCACCTCCAAGACTCCCTAGTCTGAGGTTGTCTTTCAAAATAGAAGGGGATTAGACTTAGTCTTCTTACAACAAAGGGTGGGGTGGGGATGGTTATGTGCTGCCTTAAAGGTAAGATGTTGCTTCTTCCCTGGAATGTAAATGGGAGCGAGAATAGCAACAAGGTTGGTTAGAATCCGGGTTTAATCATTCCCCCCAGCTCACTCTGAGAGCAACCTGGACCCATGATTGGGTCCTTCCTTAGGCTCCTCTGAGAGGGGGAAATGTGGAGGCCAAGAAAATTAAGGCCATTCCACTTTGAGTTCAGCATTATCACAAGTGCAGCCATCCCAGGCCCCTGTGAATAAGAGCTGAACTTTACCTTACTTCAGTTACAGGAAGAAAACAGCTTACAGCTTAACGTCCTAGAAAGCCTCTATTAGAATGAGAACAGAGCCCAAGACAAGGGCAGGAAGCCCCTATTAGAATAAGAACAGAGCTCAATGCCCTTGAAAGTCCCATATCAAAATGTAAACAGAACTTGAGAAATTTCTCCAGCCCTTCTGAAGATCCCCTAGACCAGCCTATAAAAACTAATCTGAAACCCACCTCGGGGTCCAAGTCCCCGCTCTGCTGTGTCGGGTGTACTTGGACCCAAGCCTGAGTTTGTAAATAAGCCCTCGTGTGTTTGCATCAGTGTCGGCTCCTCGGTTGTTTCTCGATTCGCGATCTTGGGCACAACAAATTTAGATCTAATCAGGCCAAAATTAAAAATCAATTAAATGAGACACAATCCAAACTAGAGGTCCTAACGATGAGGGTTAACGAGGTACAAGAACAGTGAGTGACATAGAGCACAAGTTGATGGCAAGGAGGGTAACTGGGAAAAAAGAGAAAACGACTAAAAGGTCATGAGGATAGGGTAAGGGAAAAAATTACAGCCTCAGAAAGAAAAATCTACATTTATCTGGTGTTACCGAGGGTACCAAAAAGGACAGAGGTCCAGAATATGTATTTGAACAAATCATAGCTGAAAACTTCCCTAAATTGGGGAGGGAAACATGCATTCAGATCCAGGAAATAGATAGATCCAACCCCAACATCAATAAAAACCGCTCTACACCTGGACATTTAATAGTGAAACTTGTAAATTCAATAGATAAAGAGAATTTCCTTAAAGCAGCAAGAGACAAGTAATCTCTAAATTTTATGGGGAGAAGTATTAGCATAACAGTAGACCCCTCCACAGGGTCCTGGCAGGCCAGAAAGGGCTGGCAGGATATATCCAGGGTCCTAAATGAGAAGAACTTGCAGCCAAGAATACTTTACCCAGCAAGGCTCTCATTCAGAATATAAGGAGAGATAAAGAGCTTCCAAGATAGGCAGAAACCGAAAGAATATGTGACCATGAAACCACCTGTGCAAGAAGTACTAAGGGGGATTCTGTAATAGAGGAAGTTCAAGGGAACAATCCATAAAAACAGGGACTGAATAGGTATGCTAACACTAAATACATATCTTTCAATAGTAACTCTGCGTATTAAGTATCTTGCTCTTAGACTACATTAATATTTGAATGATAAAAATACATAAATCATTTTTATTCCAAATTAATATTCCTTAAGTTAAACCATATCCATACTCAACAAATTTATAACAACAGATTTTTAAAACATGCTACTATAATGTGTAAATGTAACCATTTCTTATGGGCCACTGAATGATAAATACATTCAAAAAAGAGAGCAAGGACACTTTAAAAGATGAAAGACTGCAAATTTCTATTTGAAAACGTTAAGCATATTACTTTAAGATATGCGCATCTTCTAAAACATGTAAAAGAGTTCAACTGTATAAATCACTTAATATGCTATATGCAAGGTAATCAAAAGAAGCCCCACACTAATACAAGAACGTTATTAATATATATTTATAAGTATTATGTTTCCATTTATTATTTATTAGGTAATATAATAAGTTATGTTTCTATGATGCTGTATTTGTTTTAAAGTGGATATCTTTCAACTCTCAAATAACAAGAAAAACAAGGAGAAAAACATAGTGTTTTTTTACAACCATAAATCTAGTCAGAGATATTCTACTTGTAAATCTTTCTTTCTTATCTGTATTTCTATAGCCTATGGCTAAATGGATTTTTCACTTTTGGTTTAGACAATGTGGAAATAGGTCAGGTAACAAGACTTCCCCTTGTTAGATCTCCCATGTACGTCTGTACATAGGCTCAGAGTCAGATCATACACACACTTTCTGGAATAGAAAAATATGGATCCACTGAAGGATTCATAACTATTAGACCTGGGCTTCACCCAGAACATCTGTGCCCTCCTGGGAAAGTGTCCTTAACATAGTTCTGGTCCTAGTGCTTTCTTGCAAGCTGCAATTAGGAGGACTGTCTTACTTCTACTAAAAATGTACACTCCAAAACTTGGCCTGTGGCAGCCTGAGGGATGATAACAGAGGATGAGAAGCAGACAGTGTACCTTGCTTGGAAATGTGGCTTCTGCTTATTTGCTGACCCCAAGTCCTGGAACTTGCCAGCACTAGTCTTTAAATTCTGTTATTTCGGGGCACCTGGGTGGCTCAGTGTTTGAGCTTATATCTGCCTTTGGCTCAGGTCGTGATCCCAGGATCCAGGGATGGAGTCCCACATCAAGCTCCCCGCAGGGAGAAATATCTCCCTTTGCCCATGTCTGCCTCTCTCTCTGTATGTTTCTTATGAATAAAAAAATAAAAACCTTTAAAAAAATGCCTCCATTTGAAGTACCAAGCTCTTCTACAAAACAGTATATGAAAACTGGAAATTGCAGAAAGTATGTTTCTGGCACTTGCATGAAAGAAGCTTAAAGAAATGTCCTTGAGGGAGAAAAAATTATCAGGGATATTAAATAATGAATAAACAAAAATGGGGATGAAACCTTGTATTCATGGCTCTACGTGAAGATAAAACTGAAATGCATCTATATATTAATATAAAGCAATAACATAAAAAATAAACTGCTTAATATGATGGATGATGTTGCTCTGCTAAAAGTCAACTATAGGTATTAGGTATACAGTAGAAGATGCAGCTCCTGACACTGTCCTCTAAGATTAGTTTAGACATTGAACTGTACAGAAATTGGGGTGAGGGAGGTAATGTATGAGACCCTTACAGTTGATTTCTGTTTGCTCTGGAGGCTGAGGGAATGGAAAGAAATTAACATAAATGACAATTTCAGGGGAGATTCTGGGTTCCTGGCTGCATGTAAGGTATGTAAAAAGGAGGAATCTCAACTACTCTTAAATTTTGAGAAACTTTTTTAATACATTTAAATCCTGGGCAAAAGGTGTGCTTTTGTTGTAGAGTTACCAACAGTAAGAAGATCAGAGTGAGTCATGGCATAGGCTGAATGTTAGTTGATCCATTTAGGGCAACCTTTTCCCAACTGTGTTTTATAAAAGGCCAAAGCACAAAACAAAACAAGTCTTCTATTGGTTCATCCTGGTGTAAAGTTGACTATCAAATTATTTATTAACATTTATCTGATTTAGTGAATGAGCCTATTCAAGAAAGTCTAGTATTGGAAAAGAAAGTATTTTTGTAGAAAGGCCATTCACTGACCTTTACCATTTTTGAGAAGTTTCCATTAACCTACTTAAACTATTTGGGGGCAGCAAGTTGACCCTCAACAGAATTTCTTACCATGAAATTAAACATATTATCCCCCAAAATGTGATTTGTGTGGTGAAGTTTAAAATCTGGGATTTATTTATGCTCCAGGATTTCACCCAGTTGCTCCAACAAAAAGTTTTCACTCAGACTACCTGTACTGTTTTGGGAAGACTGATGACTTCTAATACATGGGGTGACTCAAGGGATATGTCCCTTTACTCTGCTTTAATTGAAGAAGGAAACTACCAAACATTTAAACTGCCAAGAGTTTCCTAGGAGACCACCTTTCCTTCTGATATTGCGTCAAAATTGTCTGATTTGCATACAGATTCCAAAGTAATATATAATTTTATGGATTTAAAAAAGATATTCTTTCCTTTGGCTAAGAAAACGAAATACTTTGTTATTTATGTTTTTCCATTTTATGCCATCAAAAGCAAAGCAACACACTGGCAAGCATATCTACAGTTATTTATAGATCACCTAGAAATAATATTAGGAATTCATGTTTCTGAAATGGAAATAAATACCCTATAAACTTAATGGAAATGTGATTACCCAGTAAAAGTTATAATACATCGAAAATTGATTTTGTACTCTTGAATACCACTGGGCAACTATATTAAACACTAATCTCAAGATATATTGTATGAAATGAAGTGAATTGGCTCTGAGTGTAGTTGCCCTTTAAAACCTCTGTGTTAGCTTGCAGAAAGTCTTGGAGACAGAGTGTCTGTGATCCGATGTTTCCAGAGAGTTAATTTTCTGGGTAACAGATAGACTCTGGAGAAAAAATAAAATAAAAATGGGGAGGGGCTCACTTAGAAATCTGTATATAAATACTAAGAAAGGTTAAAATTAGGCACGGACAAAATAGAACTTATCTCTAGAGAGAATAAAAACCAATGATGATTGGTTTATATAACTATAGAGGTTTAAGACTAACAGGATGCTCTTTCTTTTTTAGAGTCTTTCCCTCTTGACTAATAATACCACCCTGGACTTTCTAAGAGACTGATGTGTTGCCTAAAAAGAATGCTGAAATGGAGTCTCATTCCTGTCCCTTACTAGCTGTGTGGCAGATAGGTTTCAATCACTTCATCTGTGAACTGTAAATTAATAATGATAATAAAAAAATAACAATAACCACCACCATACAGGGTCATTGGGGGAATTAAGAAAGAATATATACTATGGACCGAATTTTATCTCTCCTCCTTCCCACCCTAATGAATATGTTGAAGCCCTAACTCCCAATGTCACTATATCTGGAGACAGGGCCTTTATGGAGGTAATGTTTAAATGTGATCATAAGGGTAAGACTCTGATCTTGATAGGATTAGTCCTTATAGGAAGAGACACCAAAGACCTTGCTCTCTCTCTGCCATATGAGGACAAGTGAGAAGACAGCCATCAGCAAGCCGGGAAGAGCACTCTCACGCGAAACCCATCCTGCTGGACCTTGATCCTGGACTTCCAGCCTCCAGAACAGAGAAAATAAGTTTCTGCTGCTCACAGCACCAGTCTGCAGCCTGAGCTGAGTAATACAATAAGTTAGGGTATCAAGGGTAGGGTCCATGTTAGACTTGCTCATATTTTTTAAAAGATTTTTTCTATCCATTCATTTGAGAGAGAGCAAGGAAGAGCACAGGAAAGGGGGGAGGTTCAGAGGGAGAGGGAGACACAGACTCCATGGACTCAGGGCTCAAACCCAGGACCCAGAGATCGTGTCTGAACCAGAGGGAGATGTTTAACTGACCGAGTCACCCAGGCATTCCTAGATTTGCTCATTTTGTAATCTCAGAGCATTTTCAGTGCCTATTACATAGTAGGTGCTCAAAAAGTCTTTACTGAATAAACAAATCGATAATTGAATCCAAAATACAAAAGTTAGTCAACAGATAAGCAGCTGAATTCTCTTTGAGTAGAACTGGTTTCAGATGCATTCTCTGGCTTGTTTATTAGATTGTATATGGGCAGCATGGACATTCAGTGTAGAGCCAATCCCAGGTTCTTCTTCCCTTTCTATCTGCCCCTTTACCTCTTTCCTCCATTTGACTATGTAGGTGTTCAGAGAATGCAGCTTGGGATCCAGACTGCCTGGCCCCAAGTCCTGGCTCTACCTCTGTAGCCTTAGGCAAGGTGGTTAACTACCCCATGTGCCAATAACAGCATGTGTAAAAATGGAGATAATTATAGTACCTATGAGGAGGTTGCTGTGGGAATTAAACTGATACATGTCATGCTTAGAAAACAAATAGTGAGCTCTCATCACTCATAGTTATCAATTATTCTTAAACATACTTTAACCAGAGATCTAATATCTCCTTCCTTTTGTACCTTCAACCTCTATACTGGCTCCTTCCCAGCAACATTTATATATTAATAAATCTCCCGATTTAGAAGATAAAAAATTCTCCCTTGACCCTTTACCTCTCTTTGCCTACAGGCCAGTCCTTTCCCTCTACTTTTACATTTTTTAAAAGATTTATTTATTTGAGAGAGAGAGAAAGACATGTGGATGGGGTGGGGGGGGGGGGAAGAAGGGGCAGAGGACAGGGGAGTCGGACAGACTTCCACTCAGCAGGGAGTCCTATGTGATGCTCCACATGGGGCTCAATCTCCCCACCCTCCCCTCCCAGGAGATCATGACTTGAGCTGAAACCAGGAGCCAGAGGCTTAGTGGACAGAGCTACCCAGGTGCCCCCACAGCCACTTTTCAGACCAGTCACATATGCCACCATCATCATTTTCCCAAGTTGCAACCTTCAGTATATTTCAGTTTCACATCTCAGATCCTTGCCTACGCTTCCTCTTCCTGAATATCTTGGAATACAATGGTCATTGATTCTGTTCTTAATTTGTTTTCATTTCAAGCTGAATGTAATGATACTGAACACATCCTCCTTCTCTCTCTTCTGTGGTCTGTCAAACCACATTCTCTGGACCACCTGCTTATCTGACCATTTATCCCTGCATCTCTTGCAGACTTCCTCTTATCACTTGCTCTGGGAGGTCCTCAAGGCTCTGAGTCTACAGTCACTTCTCAGCCAACTGCATCTGCTTCTCTCTTTCTCCTTGCACAACCATCTAATCACCACACACCGTCTGCTGGGTCTCTTACGTGTCTCTCAGATGTAATATGCTAGTCCATCTCCACCATCAATCCTGGCCCAGCCCAGCATCCATCTCGCACTTTTTTAAAAGATTTATTTATTTGTTTGTTTATTCATTCATTCATTTATTCATTCATTCATTCATTCATTCATTCATTCATGAGAAACATACAGAGAGAGGCAGAGACGTAGGCAGAGGGTGAAACGGGCTCCCTTCAGCGAACCCGATGTGGGACTTGATCCAGGGACCCCGGGATCACAACCTGAGCTGAAGGCAGATGCTCAACCACTGAGCCACCCAGGTGCTCCTCTCACTTTTTTGTATAATAGCCCCGTAGCTGGCTTTTTCTATTTCTCATCTTGTCCTCTCTCAGTTTCCTTTCAAAAATGCAAAGAGGATCAGTCCTTTGTCTGTTTGAACTCTCTAAGTAACTTGTCAACACCCTTAGGAAATGGTTCTCCTACTCTAATGTGCCAGGAAGGCTTTAGGACCAGCCTTTTGCCTACCTTTCTAGCTCAGCTCACCCTTCTATACTTCTCTCTCTTAATCTACACTCCATGGGCTTTGAGTTACTCAGTGTCTGATACTCACTCTTGCCAGGACCTTTAGCATCCTGGACCCTCTTTGTAGAATTTTGCCACCATGTTCTTCAGTCTAGGTGGCAGTCTGTTATTTCTCCTCCAATAGCATCTTTCTCTGACATAAAATTTTGTTTTAAAATCTGTATCTTTGCTCCATGAGAAGAAGAATTATCTATGTCTCCTTTGGTTTTTAACACACAATACACATTTAAATATTTATTGAACAGGTGAGTGAATAAACCCCCCTCAATTTTCCTTATGCTCATTTTTCATCCTTTGGTTCAAATGCTTTGCTCCGTATGATGGTAAATTTTATGTCTTAACTGGACGGAGCCAAGGATGCCTGAATATTTCATCAAATGTTCTGAATATTTCAGTGAAGATATTTCTGGCTGACTTTATATTTATATAGTATATTTAGTATATAAACATATACATTTAAAGATTTTATTTTATTCCTGAGAGACTCACAGAGAGACAAAGAAATAGGCAGAGGGAGAAGCTCCCCCCTGCAGGGAGCCTGATGCAGAACTCGATTCCAGGATCCCGGGATCATGATCTGAGCAGATGCTCAGTGACTGAGCCACCCAAGTGCCCCGAGTTTAATATTTAAATCAATAGATGAGGTAAAACAGATTGCCCTTCCTAATGTGGGTGGGCCTCATGCAATCGCTGAAGTCCTGAATAGAACAAAAACGCTGACCATCTCTGAATAAAAGGAAATTCTTCCTGTCTTATTGCCTTCTAGTTGGGACATTGGTATTTTCTTGCCTTAGGACTCCAATTGAAGCATCAGCTCTTCCGGTCTTGAGACTGCCAGTCTTGAATTGAAGGTGCACTATTGTTTCTCATGGTTCTTAGGTCTTTGGGCTCAGACTAGAACTTGCACCATTGGCCCTGCTGGGTCTCCAGCTTGTAGACTCACCCCACAGGTCTCAGGACTTGTCAGCTTCCATAATTGTGTGAGCCAATTCCTTATAATAAGCCTCTCTCTTTGTATATCTCTATGTATCTCTGTATCTATCTATCACAATATCTGTCTACCTATACATATATATCTCCTATTGGTTCTGTTTCTCTGAAGAATCCTGACTAATACAATCTGTCAATAATATTTGGAGTTGGAAATATACCAAGAAGTGGTCAGATACATAGATAATAAACATAAATGTTTACCACCTGTCACTAGCAGCAATTTTCTAAATATAACTAATTTTGAGTTTTGTTTTTCTTTTTTATTCAAAAATTGCCAAAATCCAGAAAGTCATCAGCAAAAAAACCAACAAAAATCAAGACAGGTATCAGTAAGCTGCAAACTGAGCAAGACAGTCTTTAGGGAAGTGTCATGTAGTAATACTTATACCACCAACTAGTTTATGTGCACATCGGTTTTTTAAAATTCATATTTCCAAAATAACATTGCAAAGCGTACTTAGGTTCTATAAATAGCTTACAAATTTTTTTTATTTATTTATGATAGAGAGAGAGAGAGAGAGAGAGAGAGAGGCAGAGACATAGGCAGAGGGAGAAGCAGGCTCCATGCACCGGGAGCCCGATGTGGGATTCGATCCCAGGTCTCCAGGATCGCGCCCTGGGCCAAAGGCAGGCGCCAAACCACTGCGCCACCCAGGGATCCCCAATAGCTTACAAATTTTAATCTATAATGTAGCTAAAATCTCTTATAGAGTTCTGCACCTGACAAAAGAAGTTGCTGAACAGATGAGGGAAGGAGAGGAGAGATTAAGCAAATTCCACCTAATTCTAGGCACGTGGTGAGTCTCGTGTATGTTCCATAAATTAATGTCCTGTGTGGCCATGTGGCCATGTGGCACATTCCTAATTCCTGCTTACACTATTGAATTGTCTGACATGAAAGCTCAGATAAGTTCATCAGCAGCAACGAAAGTTGAGTACGGCTCTGTGCTAGGTTCTTTCCTAACTGTGGAGAAAACATGAAGAATGACAAATGCTCATTCTCAAAATGAGAGTAGGAAAATCAGAGGAATGAAGGAAATGAAGAGTGAATTCAATGGTCGATTCTCTGTTCTTCACTCAAATTGCCTTCATTTCTCTATCATTCACCTTCAAGGCAATTCATGGAGTATGGGAATAGCACAGATCCATGCCAATTATTTTTATACGAATGTGCATATACACAAAATGATCACGGGCTTAACAGCAGTTTACTAGAGACTTGGAGTGTTTGGAGAAATAAAAGTTCAATTGAAACAATTGAAGTGGGGGAACCTGGGGTGCTCAGTCAGTTGAACATCAGAACATCAGTCAGACTCTTGGTTTCAGTTCAGGTGGTGATCTCAGAATCTTGAGATCACAAGCCTGGCTCCATGCTCAGTGCAGAGTCTGCTGAGGACTCTCTCTTCCTCTCCCTCTGCCCCTCCCCTACCCCCAAGCTTGCTCCCTCTCTCAAATAAATAAATCTCCTTAAAAAAAAAAGAAAAGAAACAATCAAGTGGTCAGAGCTGCTAAAAAAGCTAATAGTGCTTAATGTTGTTCCCATTTGCAGAAATAAAGTGCCCTGATTGAAGTAGATAATAATTTTCTAATTGTACACTCTATTATCTATTGCTGAAAGATCTTGGATATTTCTCCTGGAGTAAAACAATTAAGACACACTTGGAAACTTTCTTCAAACCTTTGGTCCTCTTTCTATGGGTGAAAACTTGGAATATGTGTGAAAATTACAGATATCCCTTACTGTTAAGAACTTTCTAGCATCTAAAACAATAGAACAAAGAAATGATACTGACTCAGCTCTCTTGGCCTGCGAGAGCTGAGTAAGTATCATAGTCTCATTGGATGTGATCAAGAAGAGAGTGGAAGACACCTGTAAAGGATGATCTAGAAAGAATTAATCTACTGTCTAGAAGTTAAATTAGATGACCTTTAGTTCTCTCCTCAAATTCTGAAGCTCCATGGTTTTATTTATTTTTATTTCCCTAAGATTTAAATTTTTTTTAAGTAATCTCTACACCCAATGTCGGGCTCGAACTTACAACCCCAGATCAAGAGTCACATGCTCTACCAACTAAGCCAGCCAGCTGCCCCTGAAATACCATAATTTTAGATTTTAGTAAGTTGTGCTGCTTACTGCTTACAAGCTGCTTACTTGTACATTTGTAGACACTTCAAAAGCACATTATTAAAACTTTTATAGTATGTCCAATCACATCATTACACATGCAAAAGAAAAACCCTCGGAAAATTTGCTGAATAAATATTAACATAATAAAGTACACATTTTGATACCTCACCAAACTAAGGGTGTACAGTATTTCATGAACTCAACATTTTCTTTAAATTCAAATCTTACATGATATAAAGACTTAGAAAAACATTCATAACCTGAATTATTTTACATAGAAAGATAATCCATGGGCTCTCTAAAAATACTGAATACTATCGTTTTCATTATATCTCCTATTAATGCCTTTATTACTCTTTTGTTTCTGTTTTGTTTGTTGAAAATATCCTCATTAGAAGTACGAACAATCATAAATTTTGTTAAATATTTGCTTTTGAGTACTTAAGATCTAAGTACTTGCTCTGAAGTATTCCAGGGAATTTTCTTATTTATTTTATCTTCCTATCCATTCATTGTTTCTAACAAAAGGTTAAAACTAAAATAGTTCTCCTTCAGAAATGTACAAGAGCATATTTAATTTTGCTTTAGTACCTAAAAGTTAGTGGGTAATCAAAATGAGATGATGTAAACTTTCTGCATATTCTTCTCAACACCATTTTTCTCCGACAACAACTACCTTTCAAATATTTAAGTTTCTGAACCTGAGATCCTGTGAAACAAGTCTTATTTTCATCATGGATCTTAATAATACAAAAATAAAGCATCTCAGATATAACCTAAATGTCTGTTGGAATCCCATCAAAAGTGGAGCTAGCTTTCCCTTTAATATATAATACTCTTTTTCCGATTGGCATCTTTCATCCTACCTGGCTAGCTACTTCCTTCTGTGACACCTGTGGCCTCTCAATTCCTTTCTTTTTTCTAAATAAATTAATATTTATTGGTGTTCAATTTACCAACATACAGAATAACACCCAGTGCTCATCCCGTCAAGTGTCCCCCTCAGTGCCTGTCACCCATTCACCCCCACCCCCCGCGTCCTCCCCTTCCACCACCCCTAGTTCATTTCCCAGAGTTAGGAGTCTTTATATTCTGTCTCCCTTCCTGATATTTCCCACACATTTCTTCTCCCTTCCCTTTGATTCCCTTTCACTATTATTTATATTCCCCAAATGAATGAGAACATATAATGTTTGTCCTTCTCCAATAGACTTACTTCACTCAGCATAATACCCTCCAGTTCCATCCACCTTGAAGCAAATGCTGGGTATTTGTCATTTCTAATGGCTGAGTAATATTCCATTGTATACATAAACCACATCTTCTTTATCCATTCATCTTTCGATGGACACCGAGGCTCCTTCCACAGTTTGGCTATTGTGGACATTGCTGATAGAAACATCGGGGTGCAGGTGTCCCGGCATTTCATTGCATCTGAATCTTTGGGGTAAATCCCCAACAGTGCAATTGCTGGGTCGTAGGGCAGGTCTTCTTTTTACTCTTTGAGAAACCTCCACACAGTTTTCCAGAGTGGCTGCACCAGTTCACATTCCCACCAACAGTGTAAGAGGGTTCCCTTTTCTCTGCATCCTCTCCAACATTTGTGGTTCCTGCCTTGTTAATTTTCCCTATTCTCACTGGTGTGAGGTGGTATCTCATTGTGGTTTGGATTTGTATTTCCCTGATGGCAAGTGATGCAGAGCATTTTCTCATGTGCATGTTGGCCATGTCTATGTCTTCCTCTGTGAGATTTCTGTTCATGTCTTTTGCCATTTCATGATTGGATTGTTTGTTTCTTTGGTGTTGAGTTTCATAAGTTCTTTATAGATCTTGGAAACTAGCCCTTTATCTGATAGGTCATTTGCAAATATCTTCTCCCATTCTGTAGGTTGTCTTTTAGTTTTGTTGACTGTATCCTTTGCTGTGCAAAAGCTTCTTATCTTGATGAAGTCCCAATAGTTCATTTTTGCTTTTGTTTCTTTTGCCTTCGTGGATGTGTCTTGCAAGAAGTTACTGTGACCGATTTCTAAAAGGGTGTTGCCTGTGTTCTCCTCTAGGATTTTGATGGAATCTTGTCTCACATTTAGATCTCTCATCCATTTTGAGTTTATCTTTGTGTATGGTGAAAGAGAGTGGTCTAGTTTCATTCTTCTGCATGTGGATGTCCAATTTTCCCAGCACCATCTATTGAAGATACTGTCTTTCTTCCAATAGATAGTCTTTCCTCCTTTATCGAATATTAGTTGACCATAAAGGTCAGGGTCCACTTCTGGGTTCTCTATTCTGTTCCATTGATCTATGTGTCTGTTTTTGTGCCAGTACCACACTGTCTTGATGACCAGAGCTTTGTAGTACAACCTGAAACCTGGCATTGTGATGCCCCCAGCTATGGTTTTCTTTTTTAAAATTCCCCTGGCTATTCGGGGTCTTTTCTGATTCCACACAAATCTTAAAATAATTTGTTCTAACTCTCTGAGGAAAGTCCATGGTATTTTGATAGGGATTGCATTAAACATGTAAATTGCCCTGGGTAACATTGACATTTTCACAATATTAATTCTGCCAATACATGAGCATGGAATATTTTTCCATCTCTTGTGTCTTCCTCAATTTCTTTCAGAAGTGTTCTATAGTTTTTAGGGTATAGATCCTTTACCTCTTTGGTTAAGTTTATTCCTAGGTATCTTATGCTTTTGGGTGCAATTGTAAATGGGATTGACTCCTTAATTTCTCTTTCTTCAGTCTCATTGGTAGTGTATAGAAATGCCATTGATTTCTTGGCATCGATTTTGTATCCTGCCACGCTTCCAAGTTGCTGTATGAGTTCTAGCAATCTTGGGGTGGAGGCTTTTGGGTTTTCTATGTAGAGTATCATGTCATCGGTGAAGAGGGAGAGTTTGACTTCTTCTTTGCCAATTTGAATGCCTTTAATGTCTTTTTGTTGTCTGATTGCTGAGACTAAGACTTCCAATACTATGTTGAATAGCAGTGGTGAGAGTGGACATCCCTGTCTTGTTCCTGATCTTAGAGGAAAGGCTCCCAGTGCTTCCTCATTGAGAATGATATTTTCTGTTGGTTTTTCATAGATGGCTTTTAAGATGTTGAGGAATGTTCCCCTATCTCTACACTCTGAAGTGTTTTGATCAGGAATGGATGCTGTATTTTGTCAAATGCTTTCTCTGCATCTAACGAGAGGATCATATGGTTCTTGGTTTTTCTCTTGCTGATATGATGAATCACATTGATTGTTTTACAAGTGTTGAACATGCTTTGTGTCCCTGGGATAAATCCTACTTGATCATGGTGAATAATTGTCTTAATGTGTTGTACTCAAAGGATCTATCCAACAAGAGGACTTAACAATCCTCAATATATATGTGGGAGCTGCCAAATATTTAAACCAACTAATAACCAAACTGAAGAAATACTTAGATAATAATACACTTCTACTTGGTGACTTCAATCTAGCTCTTTCTACTCTCGATAGGTCTTCTAAGCACAACATCTCCAAAGAAATGAGAACCTTAAATGATATCTGGACCAGATGGATTTCACAGATATCTACAGAACTTTACATCCAAACTCAACTGAATACACATTCTTCTCAAGTGCACATGGAACTTTCTCCAGAATAGACCACATACTGGGTCACAAATCGGGTTTGAACCGATACCAAAAGATCAGGATAGTCCCCTGTATATTCTCAGACCATAATGCCTTGAAATTAGAACTTAATCACAACAAGAAGTTTGGAAGGACCTCAAATACGTGGAGGTTAAGGACCATCCTGCTAAAAGATGAAAGGGTTAACCATGAAATTAAGGAAGAATTAAAAAGATTCATGGAAACTAATGAGAATGAAGATACAACCGTTCAAAATCTTTGGGATGCAGCAAAAGCAGTCCTGAGGGGGAAATACATTGCAATACAAGCATCCATTCAAAAACTGGAAAGAACTCAAATACAAAAGCTCACCTTACACATAAAGGAGCTAGAGAAAAAACAGCAAATGGACCCCACGCCCAGCAGAAGAAGAGAGTTAATTAAAATTTAAGCAGAACTCAATGAAATCGAGACCAAAAGGACTGTGGAACAGATCAACAGAACCAGGAGTTGGTTCTTTGAAAGAATTAATAAGATAGATAAACCATTAGCCAACCTTATTAAAAAGAAGAGAGAGAAGACTCAAATTAATAAAATCATGAATGAGAAAAGAGAGATCACTACCAACACCAAGGAAATACAATCGATTTTAAAAACATATTATGAACAGCTGTACGCCAATAAATTAGGCAATCTAGAAGAAATGGACGCATTCCTGGAAAGCCACAAACTACCAAAACTGGAGCAAGAAGAAATAGAAAACCTGAACAGGCCAATAACCAGGGAGGAAATTGAAGCATTCATCAAAAACCTCCCAAGACACAAGAGTCCAGGGCCAGATGGCTTCCCAGGAGAATTCTATCAAACGTTTAAAGAAGAAATCATACTTATTCTACTAAAGCTGTTTGGAAAGATAGAAAGAGATGGAGTACTTCCAAATTCGTTCTATGAGGCCAGCATCACCTTAATTCCCGAAACCAGACAAAGACCCCACCAAAAAGGAGAATTACAGACCAATATGCCTGATGAACATGGATACAAAAATTCTCAACAAGATACTAGCCAATAGGATCCAACAACATATTAAGAAAATTATTCTCAACTCCTTTCTTAATGCAGCTGCTTAGGTCTGTCAGAGGAAACTATCAGGAAAGTCCCCCAGTTGACATTCTGTAGGTAGCCCTGAGAAGCAACCAAAGGCTTTTCCTGGGTCCAGCCACATTGAGACTCCAGCAACCCAAGCAGGTTCCCTACCATTTAACCTTCAACTCCTCTATCTACAGCCAATGTTTCTTTTTTCCTCTTTCTCTGAAGTAATGTCAATTACTCTCAAAGTTCTCAAAGCCTTGCTGCTTAGACTCAGTGAATAAAGGCATAGTTTGGAAAGATGTAAGACCATACGTATCATGATAAAAGAATGAAACACCGATTTTTTTAATGACAAGAAAAGAGTGTCATATAAAACATTTCATTGCAATTCACAAGCAATGTATTAAGCAATACATTGGTAATGTGCAATACACAAGATATGTTAGCTCCTAAAAGCCTTGAAAAGCCTTTTCCTTCACTGATAGAGAGTGGGTTTCATCAGCTCAAGTGTTGACAGCTTTCCCTTCATTCAGTTTTTGCATGAAAAACATAATTAATACTTCCTTGAATAGTCCAACCTGAGTTGAGAAACCATCTGTCAGAGATGTCATGTCAGTAATTCCTGCCTGGGATGGAACTGGATGTTAACCAGTTTAACTAGCTTTCTTTCAAACCTTGACTCTCCTTAATCATGGTAAAAATTCATTTTTTCCAAATGGGAAAGTTGGTCCATGTGATGTTTGGATTCTAATGGAATCAATAAAAGATGAAAATCAGGTCTTTTTGTTTTTTTTTTGTTTTGTTTTTGTTTTTGTTTTTTAATTTTTTTTATTATTTATTTATGATAGTCATACAGAGAGAGAGTGGCAGAGACAAGGCAGAGACATAGGCAGAGGGAGAAGCAGGCTCCAGGCACCGGGAGCCTGACGTGGGACTCGATCCCGGGTCTCCAGGATTGCGCCCTGGGCCAAAGGCCGGCGCCAAACCGCTGCGCCACCCAGGGATCCCCAAATCAGGTCTTTTTGTATTTCAAAGACCAGTCCCTCACTCCCACCCTTTCTTTCTTTCTCTTTCCCTCTAAGGGCTACCTAAAAATAGACCATTTCTGCAAAGAGAATTTAAAAATTAAGGGGAAAAGTCTCTAAATTTATGATCTCTTTATATTAAGAGAAAAGGTCTCTAGGGAAAAATTCGCTACACTCATCCCAGTTTAATTTACAATTGGGTTGCTAGTGTCTAGAGGCCACTGCCTCTGTGATGGCTTCATACCTCAATGTTAAAAATCAGAATGAGGCCAATTCCAGTGAATAGAAGTCCACACAAACAATTGCTGTTTTTGTTTGTTCCTCTGGTACCAAGTCTAAGAATAGAAAGAAGAAAAAAAAACCTGGCAACACAACAACATCATCTTTTACAGCCATCTTTCTCTTCAGCATAAACTGAAGCATGTGTTTGTTGGAGGGAGGGAAAGAGTGTTTCTTTTATTTCCCCTCAGTAAAGGAGCTTAGTTCCATTAAACAATGTTGGAAAACATATTGGAGATAGTTACGTTTAAAATTAATTTAAAATGTAAAGTGTTTTTAATGCCTTTTAATATAAACAAAAATTGATTTTATTAAAATGCTTTCAGACATTACAATACAATGATTTATTTATCACTCCAAGTCTGTAGCATTACTATAACTTCCTTTCCAAGTATATTGATTTTTAAATGTATTATGGAAGTGGAAAAAGAACCAAAACAGTCTACCAAAATTCTTCACCATCCCTATTAAATAGAACCGGTTCCATTATGTTAATGGAGCCTATTTCAAAACAGTATGGGAAAACTATTTTTTCAAAAGGATAGGATTAACCAGTTAGAAACATTTCTTAAATAACAAAGGACAGGTCATACTTTACTAAGTTGTGTTTTGCTGAGTCGAAACATGAAATGTCAAATATTGATAAAATATTCAAAGTTAAGTACACCGAAATGTCTGAAATATTGATATGGATTATCACCCTTTTGGAGTCTTTGCAGAACCTAAAAATGTCATTGTTAACATGAGAAACTTAAAAGATCATATTTCTCTGTAGATACAGTACCCAGATAGAATTGATTTAAAATTTAAAGCACCTTTAGAAGAAAATTTCAGTGTTGTTGAAGTTAAACATGGAGCAAAAATCATACTTGTTACTTTTCTTCCATGTTTTCTGTTCAGGACTCCTTAGATTTTAAGGTATTTAATCCAACTCAGAATAAATGTTGGTGCAAAAAATGTAATTTTAACTTTTGGGGCATTTAACTCTCACAATGATGATCCTTCCAAATGCTAGTAACAATAATTATGTATTTTTCCTAGCTTGTGATATAAGGTATCATGCCTCTTGGTGTATTATTATTCTTCGATCAAGATTGCCTGACTTCAAATGAAGAACACTTCAGAGCTCTGCTTAAATATAAGACTATTACCTGAGGAATTAGTACTAGGCTGATTTTCAGTTATGTATCCTGGTATTAATAAATCCTTGTTATTTCCCATGGAATAGAGTGTTTTTGTTACTAGTGCTTGGGTTTTAGACATCTACACTTGCATTTGTGATAGTGAAAGGGAAGAGCAATACAAACTGTAAGGTGAAATCCATAGAAGATCCAAAATCATTGCGGTCCGTAGACAGAGGCATGACAGTGTTGCTGTTAAGAACAGACCCTGGAGTACAGAGTACTTGGATTCAGGTCTAAATATTCAATAGCTGTATGACTTGAGCAGTTACTTAACCTCTTCCGGCTTCAGTTTCATTGTCTTGGTTGTGAAAGGAGGGTTGCTAGAGGTTTAAGTAAAATCTGTGGGTTTGTATCTGTATGTATCTGTATACATATGTATATATATCTACAATTAAGAGATATAGATCATATTTTATATGCATTACTTTGTAAATGGATATATATTAAGATTATATATATCTACTTAAGATGTATAAATGATGCTCATTTAAAATATATACATGGGGATCCCTGGGTGGCACAGCGGTTTGGCGCCTGCCTTTGGCCCAGGGCGCGATCCTGGAGACCCGGGATTGATCCCACGTCGGGCTCCAGGGGCATGGAGCCTGCTTCTCCCTCTGCCTGTGTCTCTGCCTCTCTCTCTCTCTCTCTCTCTCTCTCTCTCTCTGTGACTATCATAAATAAATAAAAATTAAAAAATAAATAAATAAAATAAAATATATACATGGATATATACATATATTCACTTCAGATTTTATGTATGTAATAGAGGCTCATTTTTTGGCAGGTGGTGTTCCTTAAATATTAACTATTATATTGGCTTGTCACTTCTATATCTGAACTGCTAATGAGTTAACAAAATTGATTGTTCTGATGATTCTTGATGTTTTTTCTTTCAAGTTTCAGTTATAGCAAAATGTCAATTAAAAAATTGAGTAAACACATAACAAGAAGTCTTATAGCAAAGTGCTGAGTTAATAGACAGGATAATCACTTCCAGAATACATACGAATAAAGTCTTTGTAGAACTAGAAGAGGGGCTGTTAATGGACTTTTGTTTTAGAAATGATGGATTGATGTTTATTCTGATGAATATCCGGCCTGATGAGGACCCTCCTAGCAATTGCCTCTCACTGCCTAGTACTAAAACAGTAGCTTTCCGAGTTAAGTATAACTTCCTATAAACCAAAACACTAATACCTGAGCTTCATAAGGACAGATTTTGTTTGTGTTGGGTCATTGCTGTATCTGCAGAATTTAGGCAAACCCCTTGCAAATAATGGGTGCACAGTAATTGTTTCTTGAATAAACTGAATGGATGGAAACCTTGGTCTTTTCTTTAAAATAGGATTAACATTAAAAGAAAAACAATCAAACAAAAATAGCAGGGTTTCCTCCTTCCTGACAGATTTCTGAACCTAGGAACGCTGGTAAGCAGGTAAGCAGGGATGAGGAGCAGCATATGAAGGACGTAAGTGCAAACATGTACATTTAGTCAAGGATTTGGTTAAGCATTCACAGGAATGTGTGGTGTGGTGCCACACTTAACTCAGATTCCTGTGCAATGGGTCACATTCATATTACAAATATTTGCTTAGCATCTGACTAACTTTAGTGTCTATACTTATACTTTTCTCTGGCCAGTGTTTTCAGAAATCCTTTACCTATGACCAAATTTCATAAAGTGACACTTTCTGCAAACATTTGGTTTGCTACTCAGCTTTGACTAGCTAAAATAGTTTGACATGATCCATTCCACACGTGGGGTTGATTATATTGCATTATTTATAATTTAGCTCACAACCTCAGATAGTGGATTAAAATAAAATTCTCAAAATTATACCCAACAATCATCTAAATACATATTCGTTTTTACTGCCATAGCAAATATTTTTTGAAACCAGAAAGAAGTCCCCTTTCACAGCATAGACAAGCTAATAATTTGAAGCAGAAACTATTCATTTGTACAAACTGTAAGTTTTCCTCATAATTTTCATAACGAAAAATGAGAAAGTGTTAGTCATCCTTGGCTGAGCTATACTCAATTCTACATCTTTTCTAAATATAATAAAACAACAAACAACCTTAAAGTACATTATCATTGATTAGACATGATTTCTTAAAGCGGTTTTTATCATCTCATTTGACTTTGGAGCTTCCAGACAATAATGAATCACCAAAAAGCTATCATTGATTTATACTGCACATTAGCACATCAGGTTTGGCCCAAGAACTCTCTGGGTCCAGAAGGAAAAAGAAAGACGATTACAAGTGAGCCGTGGCAGAAATACTCTGAAAACGCCTATCTGTATTCACGGTAAGCAATTAGATCTAATGTGAGTATAATGAACATTCAGGTTCATTTTATTCCAAGGAAAGGTTTCTGTTCTTAAAGCTCTGTGTAGAAAGAGTCCTTAGGGTCAGAATACTATTCTGGGTGGATAAAATTTTGCTTGGCCTATGGGCATATAAGGTAAACATTTTACAACAAAAATTTACAGCTGTAGATAACACAGCATCTAATCAATGTTAACACACTTGGCATTTAAGGCTAATCCTCATTGGAAAAACAATCATCTTCAGGATGAAGATCAAATATCTAAACACACACAGTAACTTCTTGCAAGATACATCCATGAAGGCTAAAGACACAAAAGCAAAAATGAACTATTGGGACTTCATCAAGATAAGAAGCTTTTGCACAGCAAAGGATACAGTCAACAAAACTAAAAGACAACCTATAGAATGGGAGAAGATATTTGCAAATGACCTATCAGATAAAGGGCTAGTTTCCAAGATCTATAAAGAACTTATTAAACTCAACACCAAATAAACAAACAATCCAATCATGAAATGGCAAAAGACATGAACAGAAATCTCACAGAGGAAGACATAGACATGGCCAACATGCACATGAGAAAATGCTCTGCATCACTTGCCATCAGGGAAATACAAATCCAAACCACAATGAGATACCACCTCACACCAGTGAGAATGGGGAAAATTAACAAGGCAAGAAACCACAAATGTTGGAGAGGATGCGGAGAAAAGGGAACCCTCTTACACTGTTGGTGGGAATGTGAACTGGTGCAGCCACTCTGGAAAACTGTGGAGGTTCCTCAAAGAGTTAAAAATAGACCTGCCCTACGACCCAGCAATTGCACTGTTGGGGATTTACCCCCAAAATGCAGATGCAATGAAATGCCAGGACACCTGCACCCTGATGTTTCTAGCAGCAATGTCCACAATAGCCAAACTGTGGAAGGAGCCTCAGTGTCCATCGAAAGATGAATGGATAAAGAAGATGTGGTTTATGTGTACAATGGAATATTACTCAGTCATTAGAAATGACAAATACCCAGCATTTGCTTCAACATGGATGGAACTGGAGGGTATTATGCTGAGTGAAGTAAATCAATTGGAGAAGGACAAACATTATATGTTCTCATTCATTTGGGGAATATAAATAATAGTGAAATGGAATAAAATGGAAGGGAGAAGAAGTGTGTGGGAAATATCAGAAAGGGAGACAGAACATAAAGACTCCTAACTCTGGGAAACAAACTAGGGGTGGTGGAAGGGGAGGAGGGCAGGGGGTGAGGGTGAATGGGTACTGACGGGCACTGTGGGGGGCACTTGATGGGATGAGCACTGGGTGTTATTCTGTATGTTGGCAAATTGAACACCAAGAAAAAATAAATTTATTATTAAAAAAACAAAATGTCAGTAGTGCAGAGGTGAGGTAGGCAGTATAAAGTATTACAACCTCTCTATTTATAGTTGGAGAAAGCTCAGAGTGGTTAAATAACTTTCCCAAGGTTATGTAGACTCAGAGAGCCAGGTCCAGAATCTAGATATATTTCGCTCAAAGTTCATGTTTTCCCCATAAAGAGGCAAAGAGAATTTCAGTTTAGAGAAAATGAAGATTAGTACATATATAATGACAACCATAAAATTACGTTAAGGTATAATTAAATGAAAATACATGATTGTTAAGTGGAGTGTTTAGCAAAAGCTTCTGACCTTGCTGTGACACCTGAAGTTATGTCTAGAAGACTCGATACAGAGAAATAAAACTAATTGTGTCAGAAAAAACAGAATCATTTTTTCTTTCACTTATTCACTTTCTTTTTTGTTTCTGAAAATGTGGTTTCTGGATGTTGAAGCTCTTGAAAAAAGACATGGGCAATCAGATGAAATTATTCAGGTTTCTAGGAAAGAAGATCATCAAAAAATGTTCCATCATGGCTTCACTGAAAATAGACACATCATAATGGATCCAAAATTGATACCAAGGAAGATTTGATACTATGGTGGTAAACTGCCTGAAATACTAAACAAAAAAGTCAGTACCTATAAAATAGGAAAAGCAAAGGGTCTGTTTTGCTGCCCTTTAAAATGGAAAACCTGATCATAATAGCTGAAAGGAAAATAATAGTGTAAGATGGGAAAACATCAAAAGGAGTTAATTCTGGTCAGATGTAAGTCCATGTGATAGTCTTCTACTGTTGCTGTAACAAATGACCACAAACATGGTAAAATAAAACAAAAATCTTTCTTATACTTTGGCAGGTTAGAAGCATGCCATGCATCTTCCTGAAATAAAATTGAGGGGTCAACAGGACTGTATTCCCTTCTGGAGTCTCCGGGGGTGAATCAATGTCTTTGCCTTTCCAGTTTCCAGAGACTGCCTACATTTTTGGCATCTTCTTCCATCTCTAAAGCCAGCAAAGTTACACCTCTCCACCTACTCTTCCTAGTCACATCTCCTCTGACTCCCTTCTGCTTTCCTTGTCTACTTTTTTTTTTTTAAAGATTTTATTTATTTATTCATGACAGAGAGAGAGAGAGAAAGACAAGCAGAGGGAGAAGCAGGCTCTGTGCTGGGAGCCCAGTGTGGGACTCGATCCCGGATCTCCAGGATCACACCCCAGGCTGAAGCTAAGCCACCGGGGCTGCCCTCCTCTTCTACTTTTAAGGACCTTGTGATTATGTCAGGCCCACCTAGGTATGTTATGCTAATCTCCCCATCTCAGGATCCTGAACCTTAATCATATCTGCAAAGTCCCTTCCTGCCACATAAGATAACATATTCACAAGATGTGGTCCTCGTTGTGGGCATCATTCTGCTGACCACAGTCCATGTAGTTAATATTATAAGACATTAGACAAAGAATTTTAATTGGAGCTCTGGTAGTACATTTAAAAACTACTTCAGGTTAATATATGTACATGGTTAAAGTTGTACTGAAGGGTTTACCCTACCACCTAAGTCCTTCTTTAGAAGTCGCTACTTTTACAACTTCAATTTTTTTGTTATTCTGGTGGTTAACTCCATGTCTCCAATAAATCATGTATAATGCGATTTCTTGACTTATCAACTTTGACACTTCCTAGTGTCATCCTGCTATGAGTCATGAGGGTTTACCTCACACAACTCTCGCACCTGTCACCACTCCTCATGGAACTTCTCAAGGAAGGGGGTATGGAGATAAATCTATCAGTGCTTTCAGACCAAAAAGTTCTTTTTCATTCTCTCCCACTTGATTAATGGTTTGGCTGGGTAGAGAATGCTAAGTTGGAAAAAAGCTTCCCACAGAACCTTAAAAATATTGCTGTACTATGTGGTGTCGCTAATAAAACAAAAAGGAATCAATGTTTTTTTTAAAGATTTTATTTATTTATTAATGAGAGCCCACAGAGAGAGGCAGAGACACAGGCAGAGGGAGAAGCAGGCTCCCTGCGGGGAGCCTGATGCAGGACTCTATCCCAGGACCTCAGAATGAGCCAAAGGCAGACACTCAACCACCGAGCCACCCAGGCATCCCAGGAATCAATGCTTCTGATTCTAATTTCTGTGTACACAATTGTCTTTCCCAGCCCTCTGTGGAAGCTTTTTAATATCTTTTAACTTTTGGAGTTTTGAAGTTTTATAATAATGTGCCCAAGTGTGGTTCTTTTTAAATTCATACCATTGGTTGCAAGTAGACCCTACCAGATTGGAGACAGGTCCTCCTTTCATCTCTGGAGAATTATCTTATTTTAATTCTTTGATAAATTGCTCTCATCTCTTTAGAATTCTTAATAACTAGATTTTATATTGATTCTCAATTTTGTTGATCTTTTCTTTAGTATTTTCTGTGTAAGGACACTAAAGTTTTACTTAAGGCTCTCTTCTGCTGTTTCCTGGATATTCTTTTTGTTTAGGGGAAAATTTTGCTATTTATCTTGGTCTTTCTGTTACACTGCAACCTTCCCTCAGTTTTCTGGTAGTCATTTGTTGCCCATTTCTATTTAAAACTGAGGGAATTAAAAGGTTATGGGGTGTTCTGTATGTGAAGAGGTTTGGTGGCTAGAAGCTTTACATTATAGTTAGAGGGAAGTGAGCCAGCTGCTTTTTCTTTTAGCTAATAACTAGAAGGAGAGGGGTTTTGCTTTCTGGCACCAGTGAACTGCCTAACTACAAGTCATTCTGTGTGAGAAGACAGGTGTCTATGTCTTATACAGGTCTTCATTTAATCTCATTTTCATGTCCACTTTCTCCTGACCTTTCTTCTACCTATAGTCTCTATTCTGAAGCATCTTGATTTCTGCTGGACAAGGTGTTTCCCATATCTACTGAAGCCTCCTTCTCTCTTATTTTGGGCTAGAGCTTTAGCACAAGGGGTATTCTTTCTCAATTTCCATATTCCAGAAATATGTTAAAGTACTTGTTTTTGGATGCTCTCACTATTTTCTTTTAGTTATTGTGTTTTTATAATTTTAGATAATCCTTATTATAATCTTATGGGGTATACAGAAGAAGAAAAGTGGAATATAGGCTGACTCTACCATTTTGTACTGAAATGTAACATAAAATGTTTGGTTGAGGTTGGTGAGGAAAAGCATAGGACCAGTTAGTAAAAACTTGTTAATGATTCTTGATTTTATGTGGAATGGAAAAAGGGATGAGGTTACATAGAAATAGCATCCTAAGTGATTTGAGACATAAAATTTATGAGTGTTTTTCAGTCCTGCTATTCCTCTCATTTCCAATCATACAGAACTTTTCAAACACATCTAAGAATATAAATTCTCATTTGATGTGAATTCTTTTGCTTCTTAAGGACTTTTATTTTTCTATAGATACTTCTGAGTTTTGTGCAATAACCTCCAATCAGGTGTCTCAGTTACAGCTTGATTAAGGAAGGAGTACCCCTATGAGTGATACGAAATAGATTTATTGTAGGGATTAGATCGTACAAAGTGTACAAGAACCTGGAGGCACAGAAATCTTAACAGTGATGTTGGAAGATCAGAGAGAAGTTGCTAATCATCATGAAGGGAAACTGGAGAAATAATATCTTTAAGTCCCCTCTGCGTATGATGGTGGGCTTGCAGTTAGTGTAGGTCAGCAGGACACATAGGAAAGGAAAATGCAAGCTGAGGTCCATAGGGACAGAGTGGAACCTGAGGAAACAAACTGGAACTCATGTGGCCAGAGGGAACTTGTTTGATGCTCACAACATCTGGATGACCTGAGATTAAAGCTGGTGCCTTTTACATGTTATTGCATGTACACCTAGATTGGTACTCAGAAAACCCAAAGGAGGAGATCTGGTCAGAGCTGGAATCGCTGTTGATGGGCAGCTGCTCTTTGTCAGGTGGGCAAGCAGGTCAGAGACAAGGTGTGTGAACTGTAGCAGTGCCTTGGGCACAATCTTAATACAGTCTACCATGATTTATCAATTAGACATATCAAGCTTGATGTTTCTGTTGGATGTCTGTGTGCACATGTTGGGAGAAAGTCAGAATTTGTGGTCAGAGAGATTAACAATAGAATCTTAAGTTTTTTTAAAAAGAAGATTTCCATGGTTGATAAGATTTAGAAAAAAGAAAATTAAGATGACTAGATTTTAGGGGACCAAGGAACTATGAACTTAAGACTTTAGGCTATTGGAGAAGTCATCCAAATGGACATGGAAGTAGTACACTATGATGATAAATATTTTGAAAAACTTGTGCCAAACCCATCTAAGTTAAGTATTGACCAATGGCAGTAGATGACTGAGAATAGGAGCTGGGTAAGATGTCTCAAAGGAGGAGAGGTTTGTTACCTTTTATTAGAGGAAGATAAAGAAGAAATGATTTAAAACTAACATGAGGTGCTAAAGAATGCCACTTCTTCTCTAGTAGATAGCCTGTTTTATGTTTTCATATGAAGATATGAACTTCATGTGATTTTGGAGGAGCTATCTATTTTGGTGTTCAGCCTCACAAATTAGTGGACTTATGTCCCAGGCTGGACCAATAGGAAGTTATGGAAAGTGTTTGCATAGAAAGTAACTGGATCAAAGAATAGCTTTATTACCCAAGCTATTCAACTACAGTACTTCTGAATTGTAGGTGTACACTTCAAGATGAGGGTAAAGATGATGTGACCTTGTTATCAGCAGCCATCTTGCCCACTGCCAAGAAGATGGCCATAGAATCCTGAGAAAATTATTTTGAGCAGAGACAAGTAGAAATAATGGCTGAAAGTTGGAATAATATTTCTGATATTTGTTTGCATCTTTGAGAATACCTCTCTTCAGTTATATAGGTCCATAATTTTTTAAGGTTATGCTAGACATTAGTCTGAGTCTCTATTACTACTAACCAAAAGACTATTAACTATTAACTAATATACTCCTTCTTATTCCCCATCACCATGGCCTTGGACTGTGTGAGTTATAAGAGAACAAAGAGCCTTCATTATAGGTTTGGAGAGAGAAAAGATTCTCCAGGGAAAGTGAGGTTTCAGTTAAGACTAAGAGTACAGAATGCTTGTTTACAGTAGGATTGAGTTTTGAAGGCCATGATGAAAAGGGTTCGAAGAGTGGGAAGTCTGAGAAAGAGGGTGACAGGAGAGAAAGTACTGAATAAAGGGGGACTTAATATCAATGCAAGCTCTTTGAAACAATTAGCGTGCTAATATACTAACATATAAAATCATATTGCCATGGCTTTTGTGACTGTATATGTAATAAAAATATAGATCAGATTTTGTTTAAAATGCCACTTACACGAGCTATCTAAAGTAGTCAAATTCATAGGAATAGAAAGTAGGAAGGTGGCTGCCAGGACCTTAGGGAGAAAGAGATGGGGAGCTGCTTTTTAATGGGTTACAGAATTTCAGTTTTGCAAGATGAAAAGGTTGTGGAGATCTGTTGGACAACACTAAATATACTTAATACTGCAAACTGCACACTTTAAGACAACGAAGATGGTAAATTTTATGTTACTTTTAAAAAAACCCACAAGTTAAAAAAGAATTAATTAATTAGTTCAGCTAATATAACTTACAAGACACTATGAAAAGTCATGATACTGAAGTGGACCTGGAAATAAATAAAGGAATCAATCTTATATTTTCAAAAAATGTCAGAGGAAGCTACATTTTCAGAGAAAGCACAGTGTTGACTAAATACTGAGCTTTAGATAGAGTTTCTGCCTCAGAAAACTAAAATTTAAATTTGAGATGGAGACAGATCAAAGGTCAGGAAGGAGATTGGAAAGAAAATATCACAGATAATAACTAACCAATACCTTAGTGACATAATATGGAACAGACAATTGGAAACAAAGAAGTTGTATTCACTCTGGAATTTCAATGAAGAAAAAAAGAACGAGTGGAAAACAAATAATCAAACAAAACTCAACTCCTGGTAGGAAAATACTACATAGTGTAATTGTTTTTAGGAGAGAGGCCCATAGGAAACTCTGCAATTTGGGGGTTGATATGCTGGATATGAAGAGGATCTGATTGCTAACCTTCCTCAGAGTCAGTGAATATATGTATTTTGCTTAAGCCATTAAAACAAAGTTCAAGGTATTTCCAAGTTGTTTGAGCTGATCTATCTTAGAGGTCTAGCTCTTACAAAAAATTGTAGAAAACCTCATTGCTATATTGATTTGATTTGTTCAGTCACAAACTACAATGCATAGTTTAATTCTGAGTCTCTGGAGTTATGTGTATTCCAAATGTGAGTCGATTGCCGTATACGAATTCTTTGGAACGGCTTAGATGCACGCCGCTAGGCTGCCTGAGGGCCTTGTATCAAATTGCAGTAAAATACTGTAGTTTTAAGCTTAAGACCAGGCAAATTAAGTAATTATCTTTATTTCTATATCCATGATTAGAAGGATATTATAAGAATGCACTTTAAAATAGATGTGAATTCACTTCAGAATTTAACTCAGAGCACATGGCTCAGCAGTTACCGCTTGCAGACTGATCCTGGTATCAGCCCGGCCCGAGAGCCTGCTTTCTCCTTGCCTTTCTCTGCTCTCTCCTCTCAAAAATGTGTGTCCCAAATTCACCTAGTTCTAAATATCTTCTTACCCTATATGTTATTTCAATTTTTGGAAAATACACCAGATATTACTGAACTGCCAGATTAGAAGCAGGCATAAGACATGTTGAATGATAATATAGTCTTCCAACTTGATGTTCACTTTCTTTTTACAAATGAGAAACCAAAGAATCTTCCCCAACATCTTGTCTTTTCTTGTCTTTCTTGACTCCTCTACCTTCTCCTAAGAATCCAAGGTGCTCAAGTTTTAGTTGAAGAAGCAAAACCATTCCATTGTCTCTGAATTAACCTAATAGATAGGATGACCTTGTAATTTATAGCTTAAAATGGGACATTTTGAGGGACATGGGGGCCCTATTGAAATTAGATTGTGATGACTAGCATAAATAGGGGCTGTGCTGGACAAATGGAATATACGGTCACTCTATTTATGCAACAAGATGAGGTTTTAGTCTCTTCCTGAGAGCATCTTCTCAGATCAAACTTAACCATCTGTAAGCATATGAAACAAAATATAATGATGTTCAGAATTCTCAAAGCTAGAATACTCAAATATTTGGCACTGGGTCTGTGAACTGAGTTGTGAATTTTTCAGCACCACCATTGCTTCAAAGAGAGCTAGATAAAATTAAAATGAAGATGATTAGTTAAGGTTGTTCAATGTTTGTTTCTGATAAGCATTCACATGTTTGCTTATTAAATATTGTTACTGTAGTTTTTTAAAGATGTATTTATTTGAGAGACAGCATGGTTGAGGTGGGAAGGGTAGAGGCAGAGGGAGACTTAGGCAGACTCTGTGCTGAGTGCAGAGCCTGAAGCAGGGCTAGATCTCATGACCTTGAGACTATGATCTGAGCTGAAACCAAGAGTCAGATGCTCAACTGACCATGCCACCCAGGCACCCTTGTTACTGTATTTTTGTACAGCTAATAGGGAAATAATTTAGAAACATGGTTAAGTATAAGTAAGCAAGTAATATTTCTGATTAGATATGGATTCATATCAGAAAAACTACAAATGATTACTGAAACTGATGCTTATTCTATTTACCTAAAAATTCAGATATTCAAGTATATTAAAAATAAGATTATTCAAATATTATTCAAAATTAGACTACATCAGAATGATCCTTGGGAGTGATAATTTAGAACTTATCTTTTGCTTATGAACCTACAGATGGAATAATATAGGTCCTGTTGATAATTCCTAAATTTAAATCTTGTTGAATAGGAAACCAAATATTTTAAGTTTCTGTAGTATATTTTCAGTCCACTATGGAGCCAGAAATATTATAATATTTCATGTGACATTTTCATTTAAAACATCTTTGATTGGTATGTGGAGAAGGAAGCCTTACCAAGTTAAGTAAAGTGCCATTTACTTTTGGTTTTATTTTATTTTGTAGGTGTACCAAAAATTTTTTAAAGTCTTTTATATTTAGTATAAAATTACAGCAACACCTTGCCAGTAACCAAAACCTTCTGGGCCAGAGCTCTGAATTGTAATTAGGTGATAAAGGCTTTTAAGTTCTCTAGACAATTTTTACAAAATCTCTGCACTAAATCCATGTCCTTTACAGTTACTGATTCTACAAAACTGAGCTTATCGACTTTTCATCTTGTGTGTGTGTGTGAAAGTATTAAAAACTTATCTATTTTCTCTGTGAATAGAATATTGAGAACAAAAAACTCAAAAGAAGGCAAGAAGAGTTGATAAAAAAGGAGACAGATTTAATATGCATACATTCTTAATGAGATTGATAGTTAATTAAGACTCCAAATCAGCAAGAAAAATTTAAATGATATCTATGAACTACTGCTTAATAAGGACAAGATGTAATTTCTTTTAGAAAAAATTCCATTAAAAAATCAGTATACGTGCTTTAACAAGTTGTTGGTATGTAAAGTGGAAGGCTTTATTTTTTGGTAAAATTCACTGTCTTCATTCTTCTATACAGCTATCTATATACATGAAATGGTTATATAATGTAGTATAAAATTTCACATATTATATGATATATGAATATATAAAACTCTATCTTGGTATAATTTCCCCCCAGAACAAATCCTTTGGACTTGAATACCTGAGACTGTGAATCTGATGAGTGAGAGTATGGGGGAAAAAAACAATAATCCTGGTTCTCTTAGCCCCAGGTTATAGGACTGTTTTCAGCTACTGCTTATTTGAAGTGATATGTCATGTCATTCTCTACTATAGGACTTTAGAAATGCTGATTCAATGTCATGTCCAAGTACATTTCCTTGGGAAGTTGAGGAGGGTGAATGGGGAACAGGTGTAGTCATGTAGACGGAGTGGTAGACTAGCTTACAAGGTATTTAGGAGACTGATGATTCATCTAGGTTTCAGTTATTAAGAAATACAATACATTCTCCAGAAACAAAGAAAATAAGGAAACTGTTTCATGAGAAGTAACATATTCCTATACTATCCTTCCTGCTTGTCCTTCTCATCAGTGTATTATTAAAATTAAGTTGTTAAATACATTCATCTTTGGGACCATGAAGAGAAGAAGACAATACTATAATAACTTCATCCTGGGGCTAACATTGCCAGGATTCTTTACTCCACACCAAACACATTCCTATTGACAAATTTCTTTTCCCACTCAAATTATGAATGAATCATTGAGTTGTTGGTATAACCTCTGAATCATTTTGCTAGTGTGAAAATATGCTGTTCAGAGTTGTTTACATTCTTTCCCTCCATTTCTTTTGGAGATATAGCAAGTTGGATCAGGCCAGGGGAATCTGTGGCCAGCAATCCATTTCTCCATGCTGAAGCTAAGTGCCTTTTACCAGGACCACTCCTTGACCATACTTGACCATACTGCTATTGAGATTTTATCAACAGATCCACCTGGCAAGGTGCTTGTGGCTAATGAATACCATTTGCATACAAGATGGAATATTTTACCTTCTTTCTGGTATGTCAAGCCCTGGGGATCTGTGTGTAGCATAAACACCAGGCTTTAGTCTCTGGTGAGGAGATCATGGTAATTCATTGACCTACCAAAGTTCTTAGCACTTCTTTTAGATCTTAAGTCACAGGGTTAGTGTTACCTGGTGAAAAACAGGGAGATTCTTACCATCACTTTCCTTGTATCTTCAGGACACATAAAAAGAGAGAAGCAGGAGGTGAGAGGTGGGGGTGGAAAGAGGTTGAAATGACACGAAACAACACATTCTTCTCTCATCTGAATCTTCATATGGTGGAGGTGGAGTGATCTTAGAGACTGGTTGGAAGTGTTTTCAAATACCAAAGTCACAACGTAAGTCTTTCAAAAAAATAAAGTACTGCTTTGCAGATTTGTTTGTTTTTGGTCAGGCAGAGGGTATTACTGCTAATAATAACTTCTCACTTTCATTTCATTACCATTCTTCAGTGGGAGAAAGAAAGGAACATATAGTTAGTATGCTGGGAATTTCATATGCCTGGTCTTATCCATGCCACAGCCCATAAGTGACTTACTGTTTCATAATTCTGTCTGAGATGCTCTTCACCCCTTGCCTGCCTGGAAAAAGAAAGCTGCTTATTCTTCAAAGCAAAGCTCCAACATCACTTCCTTTCCACCAGCAGCTTGCCTCCCCCAACCTAGCAGAACTTCACTCTCCCTTCTCAGCTCTTTATGGCACCAGATGCTGCCAGTATGATGCTTATCACCTTGTGCTTCAGTTGGTTATATGCAAATCTCTCCCTCCTACAAGAGAATGAGCTCTTCAAAGGCAAAAACTGTTTTCTTTGCTGATGTATCTCCAGAGCCTCAAAAACTATTTCTCTAGTGCCTGGTAATGCCCAATAGATGCTAGTGTGACAACCAGTACTGGTGCCTGCTCTGATACTCTTAACTCTACACCAGGTTATTTCTGAAATAGAAACCAACTAACCAATCCACAAAACAAAAACATAATTGCTGGCTTTATTACTTTTCTAATTTGAATTCTTTACTTAACTTGAGCGTGGTTTTGTGAGTGGGTTTATAGGAATGGGTTGGGGCAAGACAGGGTAGGGCACGTTTCTGAATTTATTTTCTGAGCGACTGCTTCTTAGACTTCGGTATGAGTCACTTAAGTCACAGAAATCTACATCGTAAATACATTGTGAAACTGTTAAAAGCTAAAAAAATATCGGAGTTTCAGATGAAAGGTGTGAGCTGTTGGGAAATTAACAAATGGAATGAATAATACACATTGAAGATGTTGTACTTTTTTCAAAACCCTCACTAAAAGGATCCAAAGGAACTTCTCTCTGTCCTTGTATAAAGCCATCTTTCTGTTTCTTCTCCTTTTCCTCCCACCTTCCTTCTCCTTCTGCTTTTCTTTTTCCCCTGTCCTTCATCTCGTCTCTGTTTTATATGCTCTCTTTCTCTCCTTTTATTGTTCCTAGAAGTTTATTTTTAAGAAGCTGGCAATGGTGATCGCAAGTTGGCAAATCAAATGAGAGGAAGGTTATGGAAAAATCAGTGCAATCTAGGCTATGACTATATGAGGAAAATATTTCTTACTTGGTTTCATTTTTCTGTGTTTCAAAATGCATTTCTTTGTTTTTATCTAGGTGATATTGTCACATAGACCAAAATCCAAAACCAGAGAAGGGAATATAGAGAAAAATCTTCCTCCCAACTCTACCCTTTAGCTATTTAGTTTCCTCTGGTCAGAAAGGCAAGATCAAGTTTCCTCTGTGTCTTTCCAAAGATATTTTCTGCCTATACATATAAACACTCACTCATACACTCACACACATATATTCTTTTTCTCTTATTTTACATACATGGAAGCACATATTTTGCACCTTAATTTTTCTGCATGTTGGTTATTTCTCTTTGATGGCTGTAAGGCATTCCATCATGTGAATATATTCTAATGCATTTAGCTAGTTGCTTATTTTTAACATTTTTATTTATTTATTTATTTGAGAGAGAGAGAGAGAGAGAGAGCATGAGTGTGGAGCCCAATGTAGGGCTTGATCCCATGACCCCCAGATTATGACCTGAGCGAAACCAAGAGTTGGACACTTAACACACTGAGCCTCCTAGGTGCCCCCAGCTAGTTACTTATTGATGGACATTTAGGTTATTTCTAATATCATGGTTACAAGTTATGCTAAATAAATTACCTTGTCCATATGCTATTTCACACATGTTCAGGTATTTCCATATTCAAAGATAAAGAACTTTTGATCAAAAGGAACATGTTAATAATTTTCATAGATGTCAAAGTGCCCTCTGCTCTCCCTATCTTACAGTAGATTTTTAAACTTTTTGATAACTCCTACTCTGACTCATGGGGTTTCTATAAAGCATAATTATTTTTTATTAAATATTCCATTACCTAATTCTTAAGATAAAAAGCATTTGCTTTTAGTGCTTTTATAATGTTTAAATTTTAATAAAGTAATCAAATGAAAGAACTGAATCTATATTGGAGACCGTGTCCAAAGAACTGAAGAACCCCCCCCCCTTTGTGAGAAAAATCAGGCCTGACCCAGAGACAGCCCATCCAGGCGTCTCCCTGGAATCTAATGAAGAAACCCGCCCCCCTTGTGAGTAAAACCAGGCCTGACCCGGAGACAGCCCATCCAGGCACCTTCTTGGAATCTAAACAACGGAAAACATTCTGTGTTTCCGAGATTACGAGATAAGAACCCCCCACACACACACACATCCTGACTGGAAAGTCCCTGAACATGTTCGCGCTGACCTTCAAAGGGATCAATCATGTCATAAACCCGAATGCTATGCTACTCCCGCCTTTTCTTTGCCTTTAAAAGATGCCTGTAATTGCTAATCGGGGCTCTCTTCCTCCTTGGAGGCGGAGAGCCCGTTTGCGCAAACATTCAATAAACCCTCTTGCTAGTTGCAGCTGCCTGTCTGGGGTCTGAGTCTCTGGGGCGTCCACCGGGACACGTTGGCACCCGTGAGCCAGGGTCCAACATTTGGGGGCTCGTCCGGGATCCGAGATGCCTCCAGGCTCAATCCTAAGACCGGTAGGAGGTAAGACCGAGCTCGTTAATGTCATATCTGTCTCGTCCGTTTGTCTGACTGGCCGGTCCGAATTGTGCCGGGTCTGAATTGTGCCTGCAGGACTCTGTACTTTGTTTTCTGTTTTTGGACAAGCGGGGGAGGCAGACGTGCCCGAGACCCCTGGTCCCGCTCCGGAGTCTGACTCCGGAGTGGTCTGGAAGAGGGAGGGAGCCCGGCACTCCCTCCTCTTCAGGGAGGGTCGTTGTTCGCGACCGTTCGCATCCTTATCCGCGGCCAGTCCTGTCATTCGTGTGCGTCTGTCTGTTCTGTGTCTTTCTCTCTGTCCTCTTCCTCACCGCTCACCTCTTTTCTACACCCATGGGACAGACTGTAACCACCCCTTAAGCCTCACTCTAGATCACTGGAAAGAAGTTGCCGGCCGGGCACATAACCTTTCGGTCGAAGTCAGAAGATGAAAATGGGTCACCTTCTGCTCCTCAGAGTGGCCAGCTCTCAACGTCGGGTGGCCCAGGAACGGAACTTTTAACATTGGTGTTATCTTGCAGGTGAAGGCCCTGGTCTTTCAGCCAGAACCCAATGGGCACCTTGATCAGGTGCCGTAGGTACATCATAGTATGGGAGGATCTCGCTAAAAACCCACCCCCCCCTGGATAAAATGCCTCAGCTCTTCTCAGAGGAAGCCGGCCAGAGACCCCCACCTGCTCCCTGCGCCACTCCCCTTATTCCCCTTCCTTCCTCTCCCTCCACTCTTCGCCCCCTAAAATTTCCTGAACCAAAACCTAAGGAGCCGCCTGTGCTCCCAGGGGACCAGGACAGTCTCCTTCTCTTGGACTCCTCCCCTCCCCCTTATGCCCAACCCCCAACGCCCCACCCGGAGGCCCCTACCTCTCCCTCCGCTCCCTCAGCTGCTTCCCAGACTCTACTGGGGTAGAGAGGCGACCCCTTGCTTCACCCCCGCTCTCCAGTCGCATCCGCTTTCGAGGAGAGCGCGAGGGGGAGTCGGAAGACGTCTGGACCTCCCAGGCATTTCCCCTCCGATCAGTAGGCGGCCAGATGCAATACTGGCCGTTCTCTGCCTCTGACCTTTACAATTGGAAAACTCATAACCCCACTTTCTCCCAAGACCCCCAGGCGCTAACCGGGTTAATTGAGTCAATTCTGTTGACCCACCAGCCGACCTGGGATGCCTGCCAACAGCTCCTGCAGACTCTCCTCACAGCGCGTCTACCTCGAAGCTCGGAAAAACGTCCCCGGGTCGGATGGGAGGCCGACCCAGCTGCCTAATGAAATTGAGGACCACCTGGGACTACGACACTGCTGTTGGTAGGGAGCGGCTCCGTCTCTATCGCCAGGTACTCCTAGCGGGTCTCAAAGGGGCAGGGTGACGCCCCACCAATTTGGCAAAGGTATGTGCTATAGTGCAGGGAAAAGATGAGGCACCGGCAGGTTTTCTGGAAAGATTAATGGAAGGCTATCGTATGTATACCCCCTTTGATCCCTTGGCCGACGACTGCCAACCAGATGTAATCATGTCCTTCATCGGACAGTCGGCCTCGGATATTCATAATAAGTTACAACGGTTGGAGGGACTTCAGGGATACACCTTACAGGACTTAGTGAAAGAGGCAGAAAAGATTTTTAACAAGCGAGAAACCCCAGAGGAAAGGGAGGAAAGGATCCGTAAAGAGCAAGAGGAATGAGAGGATAAAAGAGATAAAAGACGTAATAAAGAACTGACTAAGATACTGGCCACCGTAGTACAGGGCTCAGGGCAGAGTAAGTCAGGACGGAGTAAGGACCTGGGAGACAAAATAAGACCACGGGTTGAACGAGACCAGTGTGCCTACTGCAAGGAAAGGGGACACTGGGTTAAAGACTGCCCAAAGAAGGGCCAAACGCAGGGACCTAAGAAGCCCATTCCCGTTCTGTCCCTAGAAAATGAAGATTAGGGGTGTCAGGGCCAGGAGTCCCCTGCTGAGCCTCGGATAACCCTTAAAGTGGGGGGCCAACCAGTGACCTTCTTGGTTGATACGGGAGCTCAACATTCAGTTTTAACTGAGGCAAAAGGACCCTTGAGCTCTAAAACGTCTTGGGTTCAGGGGGCAACTGGAGGCAAGTTATATCGATGGACAACCGAACGGAAGGTCCACCTGAGCACTGGGCAAGTAACACATTCCTTCCTACTGGTCCCAGACTGCCCCTACCCCCTCCTAGGCAGAGACCTTCTTTCAAAAGTAGGGGCCCAGATCCATTTTCATCAGAAAGGGGCCACCATTACTGGCGCAAAAGGGCAGCCCCTCCAGGTACTGACCTTGCGCCTAGAGGATGAACACTGGCTGCACGAGGACTCTCCACCGTCCGTGCAGCCCCTAAATTCTGAATGGCTCACTAACTACCCTCAGGCCTGGGTGGAAATGGCCGGAATGGGACTAGCTGTTAATCAGCCACCCATAATTATAAACCTATAATCCTCGGCCACCCCTATATTGATCCGGCAATATTCAATGAGCAAAGAGGCCAAAGAGGGCATTCGGCCACACATACAGAGACTATTACAATTGGGCATCTTAATACCTTGTCAGTTGCCCTGGAACACTCCTCTATTGCCCGTAAAAAAACCTGGCACAGGAGATTACTGGCCGGTACAAGACTTACGGGAAGTTAACTGAAGGATGGAGGACATACACCCCACGGTGCCGAATCCCTACAACTTACTCAGCACCTTACCCCTGAGCCACATCTGGTATACGGTGTTAGATCTAAAAGATGCATTCTTTTGCATAAGGTTAAGCTCTCAAAGCCAGCCTATTTTTGCCTTTGAATGGAGAGATCCTGAGACGGGATTCTCAGGACAACTCACTTGGACAAGGCTGCCACAGGGATTCAAAAACTCCCCCACCTTGTTCCACGAAGCCTTGCATCAGGACTTGGCAGACTTCCGAGTTGACCATCCGGACCTCATCCTCCTGCAGTACGTGGATGATTTGCTCCTGGCGGCTAAGACAGAACAGGATTGTGTAAAAGGTACGGGGGCCCTGCTCGAGAGACTGGGAGAACTGGGATATAGGGCCTCTGCCAAAAAGGCCCAAATAGGCCAGAGACGAGTGCCCTATCTGGGATATCTCCTGGAGGGAGGCCAGAGGTGGCTGACGGAGGGCCGCAAAAAGGCTGTGGCCCTGATCCCAGCACCCACTAATGCCAGAGGGCTACGAGAGTTCCTCAGCAGTGCCGGGTTCCGCCGCCTCTGGATACCCGGGTTTGCGGAGCTGGCGGCTCCCCTATATCCTCTCACGAAATCCAACACCCCCTACCACTGAGGAAAGGAGCAACAATTGGCTTTTGACAAAATAAAAAGGGCCCTATTAACCGTCCCTGCCCTGAGCCTCCCAGATATGACCAAACCATTTACGCTATATGCTGATGAACACAAAGGAATAGCCAAAGGGGTCCTAACTCAGAAACTGGGACCCTGGAAAAGGCCCGTGGCATACTTTTCAAAAAAATTAGACAGCGTGGCTGCAGGATGGCCCCCATGTCTCCGAATAATAGCGGCTGTGGCAGTCCTAGTAAAAGACTCAGACAAGTTAACCTTCGGCCAACCCCTCACGGTGGTGACCCCCCATGCCATAGAGACAGTCATCCGCCAGCCCCCTGATCGATGGCTCTCAAATGCTCGGGTGACCCATTATCAGGCCATGTTACTGAATTCCGAGCGAATACGGTTCGAAACAGCTACATCCTGAAACCCGGCCACCTTGCTCCCGGAAACCGAGTCCCCCTCCCTGGGAATGCATGATTGCCACCAGATCCTAGCCGAGGTCCATGGCACCAGAGGGGACTTGACGGACCAGCCTTTGCCAGATGCTGAAGCAACCTGGTACACAGATGGGAGTAGCTTTCTACAAAATGGTGAACGTAAAGCTGGGGCGGCCGTGGTAGATGGAAAAACTGTCATCTGGGCCAGTGCCCTAAAGCCTGGGACTTCAGCTCAAAGGGCGGAGCTCATAGCCCTAACTCAGGCCCTAAAAAAAGGCTAAGGACAAAAAGGTCAACATTTATACTGACAGCAGGTACGCTTTTGCAACTGCCCATGTTCATGGAGAAATATACCGAAGAAGGGGCCTCCTGACCTCTGCAGGCAAAAACATCAAAAACAGAGAAGAAATACAAGATCTTCTCCATTCCCTCTTTCTGCCGAGAAAATTGAGTATAATTCACTGTCCTGGGCATCAGCAAGGCAATGACCCAGTAGCAGAGGGGAACAGGATGGCCGATGAAACAGCACAGGCTGCTGATCTAGGCCCACAGGCCCTCTCCCTACAAGCACCAGAGGTTGTCCAGACACCAGGGCAACTCTCTCTCGAATACTCAGACAGCAACCTGGATATCGACCAGCAAATAGGAGCAAAATATGACGAACAAATGAAGGTCTGGAAACATCAAGGAAAGATGGTCCTGCCTCAGCAAAGGGCCAAAGGACTGGTAACTCACCTCCACCGGTGGACTCACCTCGGACACAAAAAATTAAAAACACTCCTCCAGAGAGAAGGTCAGACCTATTACATCCCCAAACTCCCCTCCCTGATCCAACAGGTAACCGTCGCCTGCGTACCCTGTACTAAGGTAAATGCCAAACACCTCAAGATGCCTGAGGGAACTAGGATAAGGGGAGAAAGACCCAGAACTAATTGGGAAGTAGACTTCACCGAAATCAAGCCAGGTAAATATGGTAACAAGTACCTCCTAGTGTTTATAGATACCTTTTCAGGATGGACAGAAGCATTCCTTACCAAACGAGAAACTGCCCAGGTGGTTGTCAAGAAAATCCTAGAAGAAATCTTCCCCCAGTTTGGACTGCCCAAGGTAATAGGGTCAGACAACGGCCCTGCCTTCATCTCCCAGGTAAGTCAGTTGGTGGCCAGATTACTGGGGATAAATTGGAAATTACATTGCGCATACAGACCCCAGAGCTCAGGGCAGGTAGAAAGAATGAATAGAACAATTAAAGAGACCCTAACTAAATTGACATTGGAGACTGGCACTAGAGACTGGGTCCAACTCCTCCCTATGGTTCTGTTCCGACTCCGGAACACTCCCACGCGCCATGGACTAACTCCTTACGAGATTCTCTATGGAGGTCCCCCACCAGTGACAGACTTACTAGATTCTGCTATTGACCCTCTTGCTAATACTCCCGGTTTACAGGACCGGCTAAAGGCGCTCCAGATTATCCAGTGCCAGATCTGGAAACTCCTTGCAGCTGTCTACCGCCCCGGAGACACAACCGACCCACACCCGTTCCAGATTGGTGACTCCATCTACGTCAGGAGACATCAGTCCAGGACCCTTGAGCCCCGCTGGAAGGGCCCATACACTGTACTACTAACCACCCCAACCGCCTTAAAGGTAGACGGCACTGCTGCTTGGGTCCACGCATCACACGTCAAGCGCGCCCCATCAACGAGCACCACTGACGCCAGCCAGGACGGACCGGGCGAGCCACTCCAACGGAAGCTCCACTGCACCCAAAACCCGTTCAAGATAAGACTTTCAAAAATTATTCAATGACAATTGTTATATTCCTACCTCTCCTAGCGCTTTTCACCCCCGCTAAAGGTAACCTTCATGCCCCCAAAAAGTTAACCTGGCAGGTATTAACGTCTGCGGGTGATGAGGTCTGGTCAATAACAAAAACTACTCCCATAGGAACCTGGTGGCCCAACCTATATCCTGACTTATGTAAATTAACCATAGGGGCCCCCAGCCCATGGGACCTAGAGGGGTATTCCAACACCTCTAGGGCCCCCAACTGAGAAAGCCCCCCCGGATGAAAAGGATTAGACCCCTGGGGAGGATGTGGCCCGCCGGACAGGAGGGCCATGTTACGCACCTTCCCCTTCTATGTCTGCCTTGGGTCCCACAGAAACCTTAAGTTAAATCCCATTTGTGGAGGAGAGGAACACTTCTATTGTAAAAATTGGGGGTGCGAGACCACAGGCGACACAGGATGGAGACCCTCCTCCTCCTGGGATTACATCATTGTCAAGGCTAACTATACCCGTCTGGCGATTCATGGTCCCACCTCCTCGTTTAACAAATGGAAACCCCTAAGCCGTGGGCCATGCCAAGGATGGTGTCATCCCCTGAAAATATCCTTCACGGAACCTGGCAAGAAGGCCACGAACTGGGCAAAAGGGTATTCATGGGGACTCAGGTTATACAAGGAAAGAACAGATGACGGGTTTACGTTTAAAATTAAACTAAAGATAGAGTCCCTAGACCCCATGGCAGTCGGACCCAATACGGTCCTTGGGGACCGGAGGGCTCCTGTTAAACCAACAGCCCTGGCCCCAGCCGCAACAAACGCTACTCCCAACAACTTTACAGCCACACCGACCCCACGACCCCCGCCCAACACAGGACAATGATTATTCAACCTCATTACGGGGGCTTTCCTGGCTCTCAACCAGACCAGTCCTGACATAACCAAATCCTGCTGGCTTTGCCTAGCATCCACCCCCCCCCCCTTATTATGAAGGAATTGCCACCCCTGGAAACTATAGCAGAACCACTAACGTTCAAAAATGCATGCCTGACTCCCATCCCCAACTTACCCTTACAGAAGTCTCAGGACAAGGAACCTGCATAGGAACCTCTCCCCGAGGTTACCAGGAACTCTGCAATACCATCACCCCAATATCAGGATCCGACTCCTACCTGGTACCCCAGCCGGGAACCTGGTGGGCATGTAACAAAGGCCTCACCCCCTGTGTATCTGCTCAGGTCCTAAATGACTCTGAGGACTTCTGTGTTATGGTGCAGATTATGCCCAGGGTATTCTATCACCCTGCTGAGACTCTAGAAAATCAATATGACGAACATCCCACCCGTTTTCGGCATGAACCTGTCTCCCTAACCCTAGCTGTTATGTTGGGACTAGGGGTCGCAACTGGGGTGGGTACTGGCACAGCTGCTCTGATCCAGGGCTCACGACGTTATTTAG